>NC_072373.2:215388800-215691200 GCF_028885625.2 Pongo pygmaeus | reverse complement strand
CAAATTGTCCCATAAAGATCCAGATAGTAAATGTTTTCAGTTTTGCAGGCCATATGCTCTCTGCTCTTCTGCAAAAGCAGCCATAGACAGTACACAGCAAGCACAGAGTGTTCCAATAAAACTTTATTTACAAAAACAGACCAGATTTGGTCTGTAAGCCGTAGTTTGCTAACCTCTGGTTTAGAACACAGGCTTCAGAATCAAATGGGTCAGAGTTAGAATCCCTCCTCTTGTGATTTACTGGTAAACTGGGTGGATTCCTGAATGTAAGCCTGTTTCCTCCTCTGCAAGGTGGGAAGCATGGTTATCACTATACCAAGCATTTCATGTTCATCATCCCATCCACCCCTCACATCAGCCCAACACAGGAAGACTATTACTGTCTCCATTGTACAGGCAGGGAAACTGAGGCTCTGGTAGCTTCACTTCCCCAGTGCCTTGCAGCTGGAAAGGATCAACCTGGGGCTCTACCCTGGGTCTCCTGACTCCAGAGCACATGCTCTGAGCTCCTAGGCTGTGCTGCCCACAGCCTCCCCAGGGGAGTGTGGTGAGGAGTGAAGAGGTAGCACATGCAGTGCCTGGCAGTGTCCAAATTCCTGCCATGGTAACCATGTCTATTAAACAATGGTCATTGGTTTCCAGGCTTTGGAGGAGTGCATTACTCAGGAGAGAAACAGAGCGAAAGAGACTTTAGAGGAAGAACGGAAGAGAATGCAAGAACTGGAGAGCCTCCTGGCCCAGCAGCAGAAGGTATGTGGCTCAGGGAGACAGAGTCAGCTCGAGCCCCACTGCAGCTAGAAGGGGTGGATGTGGGGCTCTGGTCTGGGCCCACCGGCTCTGAGCTCCAGGGCTGTGCTGCCCGCAGTCCCCACAGGGAGGTGCAGTCAGGAGGGAAAAGGAAACCTGTGTGGTGCCTGGCAGAGTCCAGATTCCTGCCATGGTAACCATGTCTATTGAACAATGATCGTTGACTCAGGCTTTGGTGGAAAGCATTACCCAGGAGAAGAACAGAGTGAAGGAAGCATTAGAGGAAGAGCAGACAAGAGTCCAAGAGCTGGAGAAACGCTTGGCCCGCCAGAAGGAGGTACGCTCGGGGAGATAGAGTCGGCTGAGCCCCAGTCAGCTTGAGGGCCGTGTGGAAGGAAGTTCAGAGCAGCGATGATGGGGGTGAGAGTGTGGTGGAGCGTTCCTCGTGGAGTTTGCATTTGGGTGGGCTCAGCTACTTTGGGAAAGCGTGGGAGACTCAAGGAGGGAACCCCAGAGTTGTAGCCTTGACAACCAGTTGGGAAAAAATTGTAAACAGTGTAAAACACAGTCAGAGAGAGAGAGCGCTTGGGAAACAAGTAGGAATGGTGACATGGGCATCTTCTGTGTTCCAAAGCACAGAAATGGGAGAATGACAGAGTCATGGGACCTCAGGGCTGCGTGGACCCTCCACCAGCATCCTAAAAGCCTCCAGCCTTCAGCACCACCACTGAGGAATGTTCGCCACCCCAGGACAGTCCGTCCCAGCATGGATGCCTCAGGCCAACAGAAAGTTTTCCCTTTAGGTTGAGTTGGGTCAAACTCTTACGCCCCGGAAGAGTATCAGTCCTCCGCCCTCCCCTGCGCTCCCGCAAGACATGTCCACTTCCTCCTCCACACGATGACTCAGCTGTGTGAAAATAGAGGCACCTGCACCCCACGTCTGCTCCTCCCCAGGCCCAAGCGCCCTTGTTCCTCAGGTCCCTCACAGGACTGGAGCCTAGCCCTGGCCACCTCCTGTGGCCTGTGCTGCTCTCCAGAAGTCACAGACTGGTAGCTCAGCGACTAAAAAGGGCCTGTGGAGGTTATATTTGGCCCTGGAATATTTTACTTTGAATTCATAAAATCTATTTAAAAGTTCAGATTTCCAGCTTCTCCTGAAAAGTCAGAAAATCTAGCCCTTGTTTCTACTCAGCAAAAATGGACTAGAAGCCTTACTGGGTAGCAGCAGTTTGCCAGAGTCCTCACCACTCCCTATTGCATTAAACACAGCCCACATCATTTTTGGTATCTGTCTGGGCTTCATAGGCATTTGAGTTTGTCACCCATCACCCATTTCTTCCTAAAGGGAGGTGGCCAGAACCACTGTTCTCCAGCCACAGTAGCCTAGGGGAGGACTCTTCCCTCCCTCATTGAAGATGTTCCACTTCTGTTAATGCATCCAAACTAGCTTTTGGGAAAGCTCTGTCACATTTGTGGATTCATGTTTAGCTTGTGGTCACCCTCAGATCCCTGATCCTTTTTCACATCTGCTTATGAATTCCTCAATCCTGACACAGCACAGAGGAGTACGGGCTTTGCAGCTAGATGAGACCCAAGTTCAAATCTGAGCTGGGCTACTTCCTGGCTGCAGCAGACCTATCGCTACCTCCCTTCTCGAAGGGGCGGCTGTGGGCTCAGATCTAGTGTATAACGGAGGGCCTGGCCTGCGGAATTATTGCCGAGTAGATGGCAGCTGTTACTACTGTTTCTGCTGCCACTTGTGCCCCTTCTTCTGTTTGGGCATTTGTTTTTCATCAACACTGACTCCTCGAGTAAAATCCTTGCCCACCCACTGCTGCAGGAGAAATAAAAAGACCTCTGGGCAAAGCCTGTGCCATTTGATCTGACCCAGGACAGGGAGGAGTTTACATGTCGGTTCTCCCTTGGAGTCTCTGGCACAGCTGTGCCCTGCAGCCCTCTCATAGAGCGTCACTGAGGTTTGCCCCCAAGTGATTTCTCCAGGGGTGGGGATGAGGAGGAGGGTCTCCAAAGAGTCACTTGAGTCAAATGCCCCAAGATGTCAACAGCAAAGGCCTGGGGAAGATCCTTGAATTTAGAGACTTTGAGGCCACGGGGCTCAGGAGAAAAATTCAAGCTTCATTGCAAAGAGGATTTGTGGTTGGGTCACCCCGCGTCTGTTAAAATGTCAGCCTACTTCTGGCAGAACTTCTCTGTGGCTTCCTATCGGGAGAACTTGAAAGAGCAGCCCCAGCCACAGGCTCCATTCAACTGCCAGTGGCTACTTCATTTTCTTTTTTTCTGTCTGATCTGCAGCGGCATGATCTTGGCTCACTGCAACCTCTGCCTCCCGGGTTCAAATGATTCTCATGCCTCAGCCTCCCAAGTAGCTGGGACTACAGGTGCACACACCATGCCTGGCTAATTTTTTGTATTTATAGTAGAGATGGGGTTTCACCATGTTGGCCAGGCTGCTTTTGAACTCCTGGCCTCAAGTGATCTGCCTGCCTTGGCCTCCCAAAGTGCTGGGATGACAGGCATGAGCCACTGCGCCCGGCCTGATTTTCTTTTCATTAGATCTTCCGCCACATCATCAGGGTTTTTAAGGTCAACAGAATCACTAGGTCATAATCTGGGTCTTGAGGTCATGTTCAAAGTTAATCCCCATTATCCGTTGTGAACTTGGAAGCACAGCAACTGAGCATGTAGGGCCTGTGTGTCAGCCAGGCAAGGCCTCTCTTCCCAGTAGTACCTGTCCCGGCTGCAGAGAAGCTGCCCAGAGGAAGGCCTGGCGAGTGTAGACGCAGAGTCAGACATGGCAGAGCCAACCCTAAGTCCCTAGGAAGTGCCTCAAAGTCTCTTTCACAATTCACAGGAAAATGTCCTACCCTGAAATCCACTTCAAAGGATCCAAATAAATGTGAAATTCTTATGATGTCACTTTTCTTCTGCTTTAAGGCTGGTGTTGGGACAGCAGAGTGTTACAGTTTTGTCAACTACTTTTCACTGCAAAGTATACAATATCTCAGCCATATTCTGGATTAAACACTCTTTACAGGCTCATCTGGGGCCCTAACCACTGGTTATAATGGAAACCATGTTCCAAGTTCTAAATGCCTGACAGTGAACCTGGTGTTTGAAAGACAAACCATTGGAAAACCGAGGTAGCCCTTCTCATGGTGACTGGAAACAGGCTGGCAATGTATTTCCTTTGGTGATTTGCATTAAGCTGTTTAGTTGAATAGCTTACCAGCAAGTAACTTCCCAGAGAAAACTCCTTGATTAGGGCCACTAAATACTGGCCACACTTTCTTCCCTACATCCTACCAGAACATTGCTTGTCCCTTCCAGAAATTGGCATATTGTGGCTCATTAATCCAACATACTGCCCTTCTCTTGAAACCGGGTTGTGTCGAAGAGACTTATTTCAATAATGGAAATTCCAATATTAACGAGACTCTTCTTTTGATCAGAGAGGCTGCCTGGCCTCGTGATAGGAAGCTGCCCCCACTGCTCCCGGGTCCCCTGTCGAGAGCTCTTTATTCAGGCTCCGTGCTTTCCTCTGCGCAAGCTTCAGATCCTGGCCTCACCACTGACAAAGGGTGTGGCTCTGGGCCCTCTCTGACTTCCTGCTCCTCGGTTTTCTCATCTGTAAAATGGGCCACTCTCAGCACTTCTCTGACAGAGTTGCTGTGAGACTGAAGGGCTGGCCAGGGGCCCAGGCGTATCTAATAGCCGCCCCAACACTTTGGCTGTTATTGTTACTATTGTTATTATCATTACTAGCAATTTCCCCCCAAATGTGCTGGCCACCAAGAACACTGGTCGTTGATTTTCAGGTTTTGGAGAGCAGCATAGCCCATGAGAAAAGAAAAGCAAAGGAAGCCTTGGAGTCGGAAAAGAGAAAAGTTCAGGATCTAGAGAACCACTTAACCCAACAGAAGGAGGTATGAGCAGCAGCAGGAAAGAATCCTCTGGAAGGAACTACAAAGCCCGATCCCAGGGAGAGTACGGTGGGAAATCGGGCAGATATCAGAGCTGTGCCTCCCTTTGAAGTGGCCAAGATCTGCCATTTACTGGCTGTGTGACCTCCGGCAGATTGCCACCTCCCCATCCCTCAGTTTCCTCATCTATGAAATGGGAATGCTAACAGTCCCTGCCTCATCGGATTAGATGCTCTCAGGTGTCAAGTACATAGGACTGCACCCTGCATCCTAGAGGGCCCTCAGGAAGTTTTTTCTGCTCTCTGGTTCAGCTACCTAGGAAAGAGGGATCCTCCCAGGAGAGAACCCTGGGTTTCAGCCAGGGTCAGGGGCTTAGCGAGCATGGTTCTCACAGTAGAGAGGCATGTATGCCACACCTGGCATGGCCAAGGGAGAAAGCACTGCCCCTGGCCCGGCCTCCTGGTGTCATGGACTCCGGAGCAGGCCCTCCCTGGACTGGCTGAGGAGTAAAAGACACAAAGAGCACAAAGAGAGATGGCACAGGTAGGTGCATAGTAAGCACGTATGGTTGTCACATCAGATAAGCCCCAGGGATCAGTGCCTTCTGGAATGGACGAGAAGATGGGCACCCCAGGACAGAATGACACAGGGAGGAAAGGAGGGGTCAGAGCTGGAGACATCCACATCCACCCACCCCAACGCCACCAACCTAGGGACCCAGCCCACAAGACACACCTGCCCCGAGCAGCATGAAAGGCAGGCCCTCAGGTCAGCCCGGATGCCCGAGTCACACCCTGGAAGTAAGAGCCAGGGGGCCAGGAGGAGGTCACTCAGGGACCCACATGGCATCTCCATGAGCTGGGCTTCGGGGACAGAGGTGGCACAGACACACACGTGCCGGCCCCCACAGAACTTCCAGAAACAGAGCTGATGGCTCAGTGAATGGTTCAATTCAGTTTCATTCATCTGCCCATAAATATTCATTTATCCACCCACCGATTTCAGTTTCATTCATCCACCCATCGTGGGCCAGGCCCGGTTCTGGGTGCCACGGACACCGCAGTGAGCAAGACAGACCAGGGCCAGGCTGCCAGAGCTTCCATCCTAGCGCAGGGGAGACAGACAGGCTGCGGAAGCAGGGGTGGCTCCAGGGCCACAAAACCAAAGCCGAGAAGCAGGCTAGAGAGTGCCAGAGGGCAGGACCACTCAGGAAGTGACATTCCAGTGAGAACTGGAAGGGAAAAGGAGCCTGGGGGCAGAGAGGACCACTGGATAAAGTGGCACAGGTGTGAAGGTCAGGACCTGAGCTTGCCAGGAGGTAGACGGGGGAGACTGGGTGTGAGGAATGAAACCAAAGCTGGCCCAAGATGGGAGGCACCAGGGCGCAGGGGAAGGAAATAGGTGGGAGAGGTGGGGAAGGAACCGCAGAGCTTGGTGGGCTAAAGGGTTCATTCTGGGCTCAAATCTCAGCTCTGCCCTAACAGGCTGTGTGACCCTGGGCATGCCCCTTGCCCTCTCCGTGCCCTCATCTGCCATGTGGATGTGGTGGCAGAACCGCCCTAGAGGTGTAACATGAGGAGTCAGTATATTCATGGCTTGGGATGCACCTGCCCTGGTGAGGTCAGAGTCCAAGTGGGGTGGGCAGTTGAGTGGGCACAGCAGGGTGGGGCTGCACAGCCTTAAGCGAAGCCCTTGGCAGTGGGACAATGCCAAGCCCATGAGGGAAGTGAGGTCAGGGTCCAGGTAGGCAGAGGGAGCACAGACACGCTAAGGGGTGGGACCCAAACTGTGGTCACCACTGCCCCCAGAGCCTCCCTTATACCTACGAGCCAGGGATGGGGTCCTGAAGCTCAGGCTACAGCCAGGCAGTGTCTTGGGCTCTGTGCCAGCCTGGGTATGAACATATAAACACATCTTGCTGGGCGCGGTGGCTCATGCCTGTAATCCCAACACTTTGGGAGGCCAAGGCAGGCAGATCACTTGGAGCTGGGAGTTCAAGACTGGCCTGGCCAACATGGTGAAACCCCATCTCTACTAGAAATACAAAAATTAGCTGGGCCTGGTGGTGCACGCCTGTAGTCCCAGCTGCTCGGGAGGCTGAGGCAGGAGAATCACTTGAACCTGGGAGGCGGAGGTTGCAGAGAGCCAAGAGCACACCACTTTACTCTAGCCTGTGTGTCAGAGTGAGACTCCGTCTCAAAAAAAAAAAAAATTAAAATTAAAAATTAAAAAGAAAAAGACTCCTGCCTCCAAGTGGGCGGGGTTTGAATCAAGGCCCAGAGGCTGAGTGGTTAAGACAAGGGCACTGGCATCTAAGCCTGCACCACTGCTTCCTGGTGGTGTGACCTTGGAACACTGCTTGTCTTTATATTGCCTCGGTTACAGCCTGCGTTTCCTTTCTTGTGAAACAGGGATAATCAGATAGATGCTCTCTGGGGGTTTGCAGATTGGATGCACTAATACATTCTGTGCACAGGGTCACTGTGACTGTTTTCATTTGTAACGCACCAAGCGGTGCATAATAAGAGAAGGGAAAGAGCCCTCACCACGGGGCATGCAGAAGAGTGTGGGTGGCCTTGTAGGACAGGCAGGACTTAGCCCTCCAGGGCAAGGATTGGACCGTCTTAAGCCAAGACTCGACAGTGAGAAAAAGCCAGGTCTGCACTGGGAGATGTGGTTGAGGTGGGGGCCTGGGAGTTGGATGTGCAGAGCCGAGTGGGGTGGGTGGGTGCCACACACGTGATGTTAAAACCGGGAACATTGGGAACATTGTCTTTCCTTCAGGGCCACACACACCTCGAGTCTCATACTGTCCCTTGAATTAGGATGTTCCCATCTCCAATCACTGCATGCCCTGTAAAGATTTTCATTCATTTTTCTTTTTGCCAATAATACCTGCGCATTAAAGAAAATTTAGAAGATATAGACCTGTGAAAAGAACAAAATAAAAGTTGCTAGAATCCCAATTCCCCCCAAAAAACCATCACTTACATTTCAGTACATACCCCTCTGGTCTTTTGTTGTCCATATACACGTATATTTAAAATCCTTTTCTTGTGAACTTTATGTTGGTCGGGGGGAGGTGTATAATTGCAAGAGTTTCAACAGCTGCAGATAGAGTTTTTCAAACCCTCTCTAGCTGTTTACCTCCCAGGGCGTGTAGAGGTGAGTCTGGGCCTCCAGTTCCCTCCCCATCACCAGGTCGATGGCGTTTGTGTTCTCAGCTCCAAACCGACCTAGACAGGAGTTTTGGAAACACGTGCCTTTGTAGACCGGAAGTGGCTGCCCGGGTCCTCCTCTGCAGCCATTGGCATGCGTCTGCAGGGACAGAAGGCACCTCCCCAGCACTGTCTCTCCTGCCCCACCTCCCAAAGAGCCAGGTACTTCCAACAAAGGCCAGCATCGGTGCCAGCACATGCCAGTTTATTCAGTGACTCAGTGCCAAACACCAGGACCCAACCACTCACCAGCATGTCACTTCCTGAACACCAGCCCTGCAGTCTTGAATGATGACTCACTCTCTCCTTTACACACATGACTAAGATATGGCTCCCGGGTTCTCACCATGGTGGGCGTGCCACGGTTCTCACCTCTGTCCCCAGTGGGTGCTTTGTTCCTTGAGATCTTTCTCCCCAGCCCTGACTTGGTGGCTTCCACAGTGACTCGTCCTGGTTTCCCTTTCCGGTGTCATTTCCCTTTGAGGGCACAGGCCCTCAAACCACTTTCATTGACTTCCAGATCTCAGAGAGCAACATTGCCTACGAGAAACGCAAAGCAAAGGAGGCCGTGGAGAAGGAAAAGAAAAAGGTGCAAGACCTGGAGAATCGCTTAACCCAGCAGAAAGAGGTATGAGCTGCAGGGAGGGAGAGACGAGAGGGGCCCAGCACAGCGAAGGGCAGTGCTCTAGAGCCAGGCTCTGGGTTCAAATCCTACCTCTCCCCATCCCTGGCTGTTGGACTTCAGGCTAGTACCTTACCATCTCTGTGCCTTAGTTACCCACTTATGAAATACACTCAATACACACAGATCAATCTCCTTGAGTTGTTATGAGACATGACTACTGTTATACACACAGAACACATGGAGAGGCACCCAGCACTCAGCACTCCACACGTATATGTCAGCTGCCCGTGTTAGTATGGCGAACTCATGGCTGGGAAGTGGAGGGACAGGATCCGAAGCCTGGACTGTCTGACTCCCCAACGCTAAATCTTCACCCCTCCCTCTCTACTGCACTTCAGCTTTGTGTGGGCTCAGCTGCCTGGCTTAAGAGAGGAGATGTTGGCCGGGCGCGGTGGCTCACACATGTAATCCCAGCATTTTGGGAGGCCGAAGTGGGCAGATCACCTGAGGTTAAGAGTTCGAGACCAGCCTGTCCAACATGGTGAAACCCCATCTCTACTAAAAACGCAAAAATTAGCTGGGCGTGGTGGCACGCGCCTGTAATCCTAGCTACTCAGGAGGCTGAGGCAGGAGAATCGCTTGAACCCGGGAGGCGGAGGTTGCAGTGAGCCGAGATTGCGCCATTGCACTCCAGCCTGGGTGACAGAGCAAGACTCCATCTCAGAAAAAAAAAAAGAGAGGGACGTTAGGGTATGGATACCTGGATTTCTGATCAGGCTGATATCAGTTTTCCCAGCAGAGTTTGTCATCATAATTGTCATCACCTTCATAATCAAAATGCATTTACTGTTATCACTGAGAATTGTAAATACAGTAGGAATAGAAGTGGATTTCGCACCTGACCCTGTCTTGGGTACCTCATAAGCAATAGAGCATAATTCATTTCTTCTGGGTCCCAGCAGTACAAAATACACACACAATGACCAATATGTCAAAGTCAAAGCAGTTGATAAACATGCAACCTGGCAATAGTGGGTTAAATTTAAATATAGGTGACTATGACTTCAAAGGATTTTCAGGACCAGCTAGGACTAAAAAGGTCTCTATTCACATCAACCTTGGATCATTTTCTTCAAAGAAAGGTTTGCAAACATTAGCATGCATTCGAACCTTTGGGGAATTTATTTTAAATGCCTGTCTCTTGGACCCCACCCCAAGAAATTCTGACCCCCTGGGTGGAGGACAGACTCAGGAAGCTGCATGTTTCACAAGCAGCCCGAGTGGCTCTGATGCACGTTAAACAACGCTGCTCTAGGGAGAATAGTCAGGAAGGCACATCTAGATTGCACGTCAGCCCTGGACACGAGTCTTTAAGAGGGGCCTTGAGTAACTGGCATGTGTCCAGAGAAGGCAGACGAGAGTTGGGTGAAGCGATGCCGGACTTGTCAGCCCAGAGGACCCCTGCAGGGAGGCACATGCTGCAGGCTGTGGGAGAGCCCGAGAAAGGCAGTCTCTTCCCAAGCAGCCGTGTCCCCCAAATGATGTATCATGAATCTTCCGTGAAATACACTATGGGTAGGCAAAAAGGAGAGGTTAAAGTTTTAAAAGTAGGTAAGTTGGGACATAAAAGGGATCCAGAATGAGACTAATGAAAAAAAAATTATATCATGAAATCAATGAATGAGTCACAATTTTTACTCTAGCAATTACAGTGCAAGGGAAGGCCCAGCTGGTTGTACAATTTACTAGACAAAAATGGACCAACTGCTCGTGGAAATATGACCATTCTTGGTACTAGACCAGAGAGAATCTCTCCTAAGGGTCATTACTTAGAGGATTCTGCAACAAGCAACCTTCTCAGCAATGTCCTTAAAACAGTAACACCAGAAGGTAGAGTCTTGGCCGGACGCGGTGGCTCACACCTGTAATCCCAGCACTTTGGGAGGCCAAGGCGGGTGGATCACCTGAGGTCAGGAGTTCAGGCCCAGCCTGACCAACATGGTGAAACCCCGTCTCTACTGAAAATACAAAAATTAGCCAGGCATGGTGGTGCATGCCTGTAATCCCAGCTACTTGGGAGGCTAAGGCAGGAGAATCACTTGAACCCGGGAGGCAGAGGTTGCAGTGAGTCAAGATCACGCCATTGCACTCCAGCCTGGGCAATAGAGTGAGACTCCTTCTCAAAAAAAAAAAAAAAAAGTGGGGTCTTATGGCATCCCTCAAAGTAGACAGGTGACATTAACCTAGACAAGCAGGAACAGGACCCAGCCCAGGGATTCACCATTTACCAGGAAAATCCAAGGAAACAGAAGTACAGTCAGGCAGAGAGTTGCTTGTTTGCACATTATTTTATTTGTACACTCGGAAGAGTAATCAAAGATTACTGAAAGATTCATCAAAGATGAATCTATACAGGCAAAATAGGAAAGGGAGAGAGGAGAGAGGAAAAGAATTTCAAACGCATGGGACCGGTGAACTTTGTTCTCCTATCCTTGGACAAGGTGCTGAGTAGCTGCCAGGGAGCAAAGATGGCAGGCTGCATGATCTGCTTGTAAGCAGGGCAGCTTCACAGCTCTTCAAAGAAACAATTGCAGTTTGTTGTGGATTATTTGGGACCCCTGGGGTGCGTCGCTGAGCTGTACGTGACAAGCTACTCCATGGGATGCCTGCCAGTGTCCCCAGTGAGCACCTCCATAGGCCAAGTCTACATGAGGTCCTCCGTGGAATATCCCAACAGTAACAGCGAGGTTAAGACCCTGAAAAAGGATCAGACGGAGTTAAGCGGAGGTACACAGAGAATGCAGCAACTCCCAGGCGAGGCTTGCAGGAGTAACACGATGAAAATGGTATAGGGATTTAATTTATTCAAAAAAAAGTGTTTTCTTTCCTGATTATAAAAAAAAAACACCTGTCATTCTAGAAAACTTGAAAAAAAACAAAAACAAAAAAAAAAACAGAAAATCACTCCGAAGAAAATAGTGACTAACAGAGAGTCTACTGAGCACAGTCGCCACTATCGACATTTTGATGTGACTCCTTCCAGACAGCCTTTGTGTTGAGCCTAAGCATTGACATCGATAAATACCAATTTATGACCAAGTTAGTGATTTACACTGTGACACTGTGCACACTGCTTCGGATGCTATTTTTGATATTTACCATATGATGCGTCAACCTTAAATAATGAGATTCTCTAAGTATAGAGTTTATTCGAGCTCAAAGCTTGAGGATGGCAACCCAGAAAACAGACTTCAAAAGAATGAGTCAGTGTTCCAAAGCAGGGAGGTGAAAATTTCACTTTGATAGGAGTTAACAGGATCGCAACGTCTTCCACACAAGGTCAGCACATGCGGTTATAGCCCTTTGGTTGGTTACGGCTTGCTACATTCCTGGGAAAATCGCTTTACTATTCCAGGATGAGGGGTGATCATCTGAAGGAGTCGTCTCTGGCGCAGCCAGGGCTTTCCCACTCATTTACAGAAAAGAACAGAAGTTGCAGGTGCTTGCTACGTGACCCAGGCCACACAGCCACATTCCTCTCGAGTCTCAAAATAATTTAAGGTTTCAACCGCTTTAAGTTTGGATGATTTTGGCCAGGCACAGTGACTCACACCTGTAATCCCAGCACTTTGGGAGGTCGAGGTGGGAAGATCACCTGAGGTCAAGAGTTCAAGACCAGCCTGGCCAACATGGCAAAACCACATCTCTGCTAAAAATACAAAAATTAGCCGGGCGTGGTGGTGGGTGCCTGTAATCCCGGCTACTCAGGAGGCTGAGGCAGGAGAATCACTTGAACCCAGGTGGTGGAGGTTTCGGTGAGCTGAGATCACGCCACTGCACTCCAGCCTGGGCAACAGAGCGAGACTCCATCTCAAAAAAAAAAAATTGGATGATTTCATGTTGCGTAGAATGTCTCAATGTCATCGAACAATCTTCCATGGCCTGGGTTTGCACTGTGCTAGATGGAACCCGATTTGTTTTCTTCTCCCCTGGGGTGGTTTCTCACTCTTCACTAGTGTAGCAGCTGCCTGGCTGACCCACCCTGTGCATCAGTCTTTACGTCCTTAGGAAAAATGCCCTAAAGTGGAATTGCAGAGTCACAGGATATGCACATTTTCAGGCTCATAATACACATTCCTGAGTGTCTAGAAAGGTCACAGCAGTTTGCACCTCTACCAACAGAGTTTAAGAATGCCCAGTACTTCGAATATATTTTAAATCGGATTAAATAATGTTCATAAGATGCCCAGCACAGTGCCACTCAAGAAGCCCACACTTCGCATTGTTGCAAGAGGGACTCAAAGAGAATGGAATGTTGACTATGAAAGATCGAAAGAATGGGGCCAGGCGCGCTGGCACACGCCTGTAATCCCAGAATTTGAGAGGCCGAGGCAGGTGGATCACGAGGTCAAGAGATCGAGACCAGCCTGGCCAACATGGTGAAACTCCGCCTCTACTAAAAATACAAAAATTAGCTAGGTGTGGTGGTGTGCGCCTGTAGTCCCAGCTACTTGGGAGGCTGAAGCAGGTGAATCATTTGAACCTGGGAGGCAGAGGTTGCAGTGAGCTGAGATAGTACCGTTGCACTCCAGCCCAGGTGACAATGCGAGACTCCGTCTCAAAAAAAAGAATGGGTTCCAGGAGGAGGGATAAGAGATGCCCAGGACAGGGCCGCTGGAGCCCTGGAGGAAAGGGGGGTGTCCTGGAGGCAGGTGTTGCAGTGAAGGAGAGAAGGGACTTGGCACATTCATCTTGGAGAACAGATTTAGAGACAGACATGACAGCCCTCCTCAAATATTTAAAGGGCTGTCTCATAAAAGAGAAATAAAACGTACTCAATGAGCTCCAGGTGACAGAACTGAGCTCAGAGACCAGAAATCACAAGGAGACAGATCTCCGCTGAATATAAAGACGAGTTCTATAATAATTGGAACCTTCCAGAGAAGGCATGGACTTTGTGCTTTAAAAGAATCGACAGAATAATTAGAGAATAGACTTTGCCCCGTCCCTGAAGGTGGGAGATAAGGGGACTGGGTAAATGTGTATTCCTGAATGTCTGTTATTTTGCTACTTGTTTTTTGTCTAGGAATTAGAATTAAAAGAGCAAAAAGAGGAAGTTTTAAATAATAAATTAAGTGATGCACTGGCCATGGTTGAAGAGACTCAGAAAACAAAGGCAACTGAAAGTCTAAAAGCAGAGAGCCTCGCCTTGAAATTAAATGAAACATTAGCCGAACTGGAAACTACCAAGACAAAAATGGTAAGTCGATGCCTTCTGGGAACGGGAGAATTTTTCTCTCAGTGGAAGATTACAGTGCCGCGAGAATGTGTGGTTTAAACCAGGGCTTCTCAGCTTCATCACTGCTGATGTTCTGGGCCAAGTAGCTCTTTCCTGTTAGGGGCTGTCCTGAGCATCTTAGGATATTTAGCACCACCCCTGTTCTCTACCCACCAGATGCCAGGAGCCCTCTCCCCGCAGTTGTGATCACCAAAAATGTCTTCAGACATTGCCAAGTGTCCTTTAATGGCCCCCTAATGAGAAGCGTTGGTTTAGAACGAAACGTACCCAGAGCTAGGATGCCCTCTCTGCAGGGTGTTCTGAGATGTTGTAATGCAGGGTCCTCATAGGATCAGAACGCCTGGAGAGCCTCAGGATTGAGTGATGAATGACGATTTCACAGGCTTTAAGACAATGCATTAAAGCATAGGCTCGGCATTCGAGGCCCTCCACAATTAGGGCTCGATGTGCATTCCCTCTGTCATCCACACGTTCAACCGACAGGTATCTGGGCAAGGAAGTCATGAAGGTGAGTCTCCCAGAAGAGCACAAAGTAAATTTCACGAGGGTGTGGCGTTGGAGAGAACAGCTCTGGGTGTGGCACGTGGTGTGGACCAGAATCATAAGGACCTGACCTTGGCGGGAGCTGAGGGAGGCGTGGGAGGGAGGGAGTCACTGGAGAGAGTTACGATGGCAGGACTTGATAACTGCTGGCAGGACGTGAGCGCCAAGGAGAGGACAGTGCCGAAGGAGACTGCACACTTCAGGCCAGGGCGCCTGGGGACCTGATGGCATAGGGACGACATAAGGATGGGAGTATGGAGGTCTGGGGTCATGGCTGGGGGTTCTCTTGGAGCGACCCTCTTTTGGAGAAGAGACAAGAGGAGGAAGGCGAGGATAGGGCATCAAAGTTCAAAAGCCCCCAAGATGTGGGTGCACAATAGTTTTGGGAGAAAAAGCAAGACAAGAGCCTAATCTGGAAGGCAGCCTCCTAGGCAGGGTCCTTGGAAGAGCAGGCATGTGTGAGTGTCTCAGGCAAAGAATGTACCTGTCATGGGGAGATCAGAGGCCGAGGCCCAGCACATCACCTGGGAATAGGGAGCAGGACAGGGTGAGGTGGCAGCAGAAGGAGGGCAGTGAGGAGGAGGTGCTGGGATGGAAACGCCAAGGGGAGCCTCAGGAGGTTGTAGGCTTGGGAAAGCAGTGGATTTGCCATTCGGAGGTCATTAGTAATTTTTTGTTTTCAAGAAATGCAAATTCTGGCTGAGCACAGTGGCTCACACCTGTAATCTCAGCACTTTGGGAGGCCAAGGTGGGTGGATCATCTGAG
Source organism: Pongo pygmaeus (assembly GCF_028885625.2). Classification (NCBI taxonomy): domain Eukaryota; kingdom Metazoa; phylum Chordata; class Mammalia; order Primates; family Hominidae; genus Pongo; species Pongo pygmaeus. Next base: position 215,676,061 of record NC_072373.2, on the reverse strand, counting down.
GTCAGGAGTTCGAGACCAGCCTGGCCAACATGGCGAAACCCCATCTCCACTAAAAAAAATACAAAAATTATTGGGAGGCCAAGGCGGGCAGATCACGAGGTTAGGAGATCGAGACCATCCTGGCTAACATGGTGAAACCCTATCTCTACTAAAAATGCAAGAAAATAGCCGGGCGTGGTGGCGGGTACCTGTAGTCCCAGCTACTCAGGAGGCTGAGGCAGGAGAATAGCGTGAACCCAGGAGGCAGAGCTTGCAGTGAGCTGAGATCGCGCCACTGCACTCCAGCCTGGGTGACAGAGCGAGACTCCATCTCAAGAAAAAACAAGAAAAAAAAAAATTAGCTGAATGTGTTGGCGCACACCTGTAGTTCCAGCTACTCAGGAGGCTGAGGCAGGAGAATCGCTTGAACCCAGGAGGCAGAGGTTGCAGTGAGCCAAGATAATGCCACTGCACTGTAATGTGGGTGACAGAGCAAGACTCTGTCTCAAAACAAACAACAACAACAAAAAAGTGTACATTCTAGCGGGCATGAGAAACAAAGAAACAAAATTAAAGGCTTCAGGAACAATGAAACAGGCGCTGGAACAGAAAGTGTCTGGGGCTGCTCCTGATAGGTGGTCAGGGAGGGCCTCTCAGAGGAGGTGATGCTGGAGCTGAGCCCTGAGAGTCAAGAAGGAGTTGGCCATGCAAGGAGCTGAGGAAGAAGTGTACAGGGCAGAGGGAACTGCACGTGCTAAGGCCCTGGGTTGGGGCCCAGTTTAGCACCTGTGTGTGTGCCCAGGGGGCATATTATTGTTGTCGTCATACCCAGCTCCCAAGACCTCACTGAGTGACTCTCCGTTTCTCAGATCACGGTGGAAGAGAGGCTGATCCTGCAGCAGAAGATGGTAAAGGCCCTCCAGGATGAGCAGGAATCACAGAGACACGGGTTTGAAGATGAGATCATGGAATATAAGGAGCAAATCAGACAGCACTCCCAGACAATTGTGAGCCTTGAAGAGAAACTCCAGAAAGTCACTCAGCACCATAAAAAAATAGAAGGCGAGATTGCAACATTGAAGGACAACGACCCAGGTAAGTCCGAAGAGAGGCCAAGGAAATCTTAGTGTTCAGGGCAGATTCTGATTGTCCGCTGGGTCCCAACAGGCTGATGGCTAAGAAAAAGGCTGTGCCTCATTCGAAAGCTCATTCATTCTCTGAGGCCCCCTTTTGTTCTTGTTACACAACGATGTCAGAAACCCTCCGAGGCCCAGGTTCAGCAGAAGTCATGGCAATGAGTTGGGACATCCTTTGTGCCTACTCAGTGAGCCGGCGAGACACACAGGCTACCGGGGCTGTCAGGGCCATCAAGAGCAGCACGAAGTGGAATCATCTTTTCCACATGAAAACATCTCACGCAGGGGCCTTTCAAAGGCTTCTCTCTGCCATCGGCCTTTTGCATCTTCACTAATGCACTCATTACCAGCCAGGATTTATCCCTTAAAAAATTAACCCTAAAGAGGCTGAAAAAAGAACTCAGATTTGTGAGCACTTATTTGCCCCAAATGGCCAAGGTAAGTTGTATTATTGTAAGCTCTTGAAGAAAGTTCTGGAAGTAGAGGAATCAGGCCAGGGTATCCCAGCCTCAGCCCTGTTGACATTTAGAGCAGGATCGTTTTTTCATGGATGGGACTGTCCTGGGCACTATCGGGTGTTAGCAGCCTCCCTGTCCTCCACCCACCAGTTGCCAGTGGCACCGCTACCCCAGTTGCAACAACCAAAAATTTCTCCAGACATTGCCCAATGTCCCCTAGAGACAAACTCACTCCTGGTTAAGAAACGTGGCTCTAGTCCCCAGCAAGTTGGCAAGCCATCAGGACTTACCTCATTCATTCACTCACTCAGCTCTCTCGGTGGAGCTTCTGTTATGTTCCAATCTCATGCAGGCACTCAGGATCCAGTGATGGACAAACCAGTTTTTGTCCCCGTAGTAACAAAATTATTGCCCTGACAGGTGATCCAGGATGAATAGGGCACCATGACAAGGACAAAGAGTGGAGTTCAGTTTCCCAATCCAGAGTCCAGGTCAGAGGGAGGGTGTTTGAGATTGAGCTGGGGGCCAGGTCAGTGGCTCACGCCTATAATCCCAGCACTTTGGGAGGCCGAGGCCGGCGGATCATGAGGCCAAGAGATCGAGACCATCCTGGCCAACATGGTGAAACCCCGTCTCTACTAAAAATACAAAAATCAGCCGGGCCTGGTGGCACGCCCCTGTAGTCCAGCTACTCGGGAGGCTGAGACAGGAGAATCGCTTGAACCCGGGAGGTGGAGGTTGCAGTGAGCCAAGATCGCGCTATTGCACTCCAGCGTAACAACAAAGCGAGACTCTGTCTCAAAAAAAAAATAAAAAAGAGAGAGATTGAGCTGGGACCTGAAGGGTGACGTCCAGGTCGGAGGGAGGGTGTTTGAGATTGAGCTGGGACCTGAAGGGTGACTGCATCTTTGTCACCCCCGTACTTAGACCAGTGTGCACTCCACAGATGTTTGTTGAAGGGATAAACGAGTGAACACGTGAGGATAAACAAGTGAGTGAACATGTGACTGAGTAGTGAGACAGGACGCTAGAGGCGCTGCACTGAGGTGTAAATGGAAGGTGAGGAGAGGAAGGCGCTAAACACAGATTCTTCTTCCACGAGAGACAGGCAGGCGGTGGGACCAGGGGCTGAGACCACACTGCTCACCAGCTTAGCCAAGTTGTTCGCTGGCAGCTTCCATCACTCTGGTACCCCTTTCCCTGTCTGTAAGTGGATTTGATGGCCCCTGCCTTCTAAAGTAGCTGGGAAGATCACATGGTCACACACTTGGGGAGAGCCCCCAGCCTGTGACACGGCACACGTGCAGGTCTCACAAGGTGGAGAGGGCTGCAGGTGGAGGCAGGGTTTGTAAGTTGTGAAAGACACAGGTGTGCTTGTAAGCAAAGGGGAAGGACAGTTTCCTCTCACAACGATCACATGTCCCTCTGATACAGCCCAAAAGGAGGAAAGGCCGCAAGACCCTCTGGTGGCTCCCACGACAGAGAGCAGTGCCAAAGACATGGCGTACGAACATCTGATGTGAGTACCCGCGGGTGTGTGAGCGCCAGGCATTCTCACCGGCGCCACCTGGGTGGGGGCAAACAGGCAACCAGCCCCTACCTGGGCCACATTGTCAGAAGCCAAACAAGGAGCCAGACCTGCTGCCTTCCCAGTGCTGCTTCCATTTCCCCATTCCTTCAGCCCAGACCACATTGTCAGAAGCCAAACAAGGAGCCAGGCCTGCTGCCTTCCCAGTGCTGCTTCCACTTCCCCATTCCTTCAGCAAGGCAGGGCAGTGTCGTGGAAAGATTTAAGTAGATCTACATTCAGATCCTCAGACTGTTTTCTGCTATTTATAACAGAATACCCAAAACTGGATAATTTATAAAGAAAAGAGATTCATTTCTTACAGTTATGGAGACTGAGAAGTCCCAGGTTGAGGGGTTGCATCTGGTGAGGGCCTTCTTGCTGTTGGGGACTCTGCAGAGTCTGGGAGTGGTTCAGGGCTTCACATGTCCGGGGGCTGAGTGTGCTAACTCAGGTCTCCCTGCCTCTTTTTATAATTCCATAGTCTCACTGCCATGATAACCCATTAATCCACTAACTCAGTAGTCCATAAATCCATTAATCCATAATTGTACCTTTGTGACCTAATCGCTTTATAAAGGCCCCACCTCTCAATACTGCCACATTGGGGGTTAAGTTTCAACTTGAGATTTGGAGGGGACGAACATTCAAACATAGCAGATTCCAACTCGATACTTTCCAGCTGTGTGACCCTGGGCAAGTCACACCACCTCACTGAGCCTTAGCTTCCACGTTTGTGAAGTAAGGCTGTACATGCCTAGTGCTTGGGAAATCTAGCTAATACTGTTATTAGCTAGTTTTCCCGAGGATCAGCTAGAGGGAAGCCCATTCATAGGTGTTATTAAACAGAGATTTCAAACAGTGGAGACCACTTGGTGGGGCGGGGCCCTGTAAAGGGGAAGAAGTTAAGGGGTTGGCTAAATGACCTTAAATAAATGATTTCAACTCTCCTGACCCTGAAAGCCAGTGAGTCTATAAAGAAGTCTATCCTCAAAGAACTGACAGTTTTCAGAGAAACAAACGTGTGAATGGGAAAGATCCAGAAAGCAGCACATAAAGAAGGAGGCACTGATGGGACACAGTGGAGAGATTCAGAAGCTCCCCCAAGAGGAGAACCACCTGCCTGACCCTTGCACCAAATCCTAGTGACCAAAGTCTAATGTCACAGGGTTTTTACCCCAAAAAGACAAGGATACTCAGCCTCCGCACTGTGAAAAGTTCCTGATTCCTCCTCCTGTTTAAAGTCTAGAAACAGTGGTGCCCATGACTTGGAGAAGACCCAGCACCACCCGGCTCTGCTCTGGTCCACTTCCTTGGCATGTGAATGTGCTTGAGTTCTAAGGTTTTATCCTCAAGTTGGAAGATTTTTGGTTGCAGCCAAGGACACACTCACATGGACACACACGCATGCACGCACACACAGAATATACTCTATATATGTAGTTATTTTCATTCTGATGATCACCAGTCTTTTTGCTTGTTTGTTTGACATGCAATCTGCCAGTGTTTTGCTTTAATTCATAATAAACACAGTACCTTCTAAAGTCTGTATAAGGCTGGGCGCAGTGGTTCACACCTGTAATCCCAGCACTTTGGAAGGCCGAGGCGGGTGGATCACCTGAAGTCAGGAGTTTGAGACCAGCCTGGTCAACATGGTGAAACCCTGTCTCTACTAAAACTGCAAAAATAAGCCAGGCGTGAAGGCAGACACCTGTAGTCTCAGCTACTTGGGAGGCTGAGGCAGGAGAATCACTTGAACCCAGGAGGTAGAGTTTGCAGTGAGCCGAGATCATGCCACTGCACTCCATGCCACTTGCTCCTGGGCGACAGAGCAAGACTCCGTCTCAAAAAAATAAAAATAAAGTATTTATAAGAAGAGCCTGGATTTCGAAAGCCTGTGAACTCAAATGAAGTGGCATTAATACCTGCCCAAAGACTAAGGCTCCTAACACCCTTCCAAAAGGGCAAGACCCACTCCCTGCAACACACACATGACCTATCTCCGCCAGGCTGCAGTTTCTCAACTTGCTGAGACATGCACCCTGTGTTCTTCCCCACCAAGGCGCCTCCCCTGCTGTTCCTGCTGGGCACCCTTCACCCCTCCACTGGGCGCAGCCTCCCTCCCATCAACCATCCTGAGTCTCAGGGCGCCAAAGGTGTGCTGCCCTCCAGGGGTGTGGGAGGGGAAGTTGTCCCATCACCGTCACTGTCCCCCTGTTGCCTGGGCCACACTTCCACTGGCTCCCCGAAGAACACCATTCATTCACATCTGGCCCCACCTCTGTCCACCAGGAATTCAAAGGGGCTGCTGAGAGAACAAAGCCACATTGTCTTCCTCTCTTTTTTCTTCCCTGTCCCCAAAGAATCCCTGAACCTCCCCAAAATAGTCTTCCCCATCCCTCCACCATCAGAAGTCCACAGGCACATCAATTCATGATGGTGGGTAGTGGGTATCAGTCTCATGCAAGGCATGTTTGAGCCGCAGACTCAACTCAGCCAGATCCTGTGTTCTATCTCAGTGGATTTTCTTTTTTTCTTTCTTTCTTTTTTTTTTTTTTTTTCTTAGAGATGGGGTCTTGCTCTGCCACCCAGGCTGGAGTGCAGCCTTCAACTCCTATGCTCAAGCAATCTTCCCACCTCAGCCTCCCGAGTAGCTGGGACAACAGCCACACACCACTATGCCTGGCTAATTTTTTTTTTTTTATTTTTTGTAGAGATGGGGTTCTGACTTATGTAGCCCAGGCTGGTCTCGAACTCCTGGGCTCGAGAGATCCTCCAGCCTTGGCCTCCCAAAGTGCTGGGATTACAGGCACATGCCCGGTGCCTGGCCTTAATGTATTTTCTTAAATGAGGTGCATGAAAAAGTCATTTTTGTTTTAGAGTTTTTGAAGACTGTCCTCATCCTTTGCTGGGACCTGGCATCGCATGGACCATGATTGAGAATCTCTTTGCATTTGTGTTTGGCCCCTTCCTGACACTCAGGAGATAACATGGAGTTTGAGTTGAACTGACTTCACCTGTTTTTGTGAATTTCAGAGATGACTTATTGGCTGCTCAGAAGGAAATTCTGTCTCAGCAGGAGGTCATCATGAAGTTAAGGAAAGACCTTACCGAAGCCCACAGCAGAATGTCGGATTTGAGAGGTTTGAACAATTTCCGGTGTCTCTTGACCTCCTGACCCACTCGAGAAAGGAAGGAGATGAGGCTTAAGAGTCGGCCGGGCGCAGTGGCTCACGCCTGTAATCCCAGCACTTTGGGAGGCCAAGGCAGTTGGATCACAAGGTCAGGAGTTCAAGACCAGCCTGGCCAAGATGGTGAAAACCCACCTCTACTAAAAATACAAAAATTAGCCGGGTGTGGTGGTGGGCGCCTGTAATCCCAGCAACTCAGGAGGCTGAGGCAGAGGATTGCTTGAACCCAGGAGGTGGAGGTTGCAGTGAGCTGAGATCGCACCACTGCACTCCAGCCTGAGCAACAAAGCGAGACTCTGTCTCAAAAAAAAAAAAAAAAAAGAGTTAAAAACCTTGGCATAAAAAATCCTGCTTCCCTGTGCTGTCCCAGCACCTGTAACTCAGGGTCAGCAAAAGCCGTATCCTGGATATGTCCCTGATTCCTACCCGCAACTGAGTCTCTGACTCAATGCCAAGGGGTGCAGGGCACATTCTCCAGAGGACTTTGGACCTGTGCACTGAAATGCAACTTTGTTCTTCAGGGATAATTTTCCTTTAGCACAGATTTGCTTCTGGACGCAAAGGCTTGGAGGGCAATCCTGGGGTATACCTGCGGCAGGCCAGTTTGCACAAGTCCCGGCACTCACTAGCTTTGGGACCTAAGGCAAGGGGGCCTCTCCAGGACTTCTCTTCCTCAGATGCCAAGTAGAGACAACACGCCTTCTTCCTAGGGTTGACATGGACATCAGTGGCCCCTAGACTAGGGGCAAAATAACTGAGTTCTGTGCTGTTCTGGACAGACACAAACAATGCTGCCTTCATATTCCTGTTTTGTTCCTCCTTATCTCTGTGCTTTTACTTCTGCCTCCCTCCTTCTTGCATCTGATAGCAGCCTCTCTTTCCCATCTCTACTCTCCCTCAAGCCAAAGGGCATAAACAGGCAGGAGCTGGAAGATGGAACTAAGCCCGGGGAAGTGGAGGAAGGGAAAAGAATGCTCTTATCTTGTCCCCATCCCAAACCCTACAGGGTATCTGCTCCCTGTAGCTATTCCTGTTAACACTCCCAAGACATTTATGGCTGAGTTTTTTTGTAATAAGATATGAGAAAGTGTGGGGTAGAGGCCACAATGCCAAGTTCACGGGAGATGTTGGGCCCAGTTCTATATCTGCTCACTCTTAGTTGTGTGACTTCAGGTAAGTCCCTTACCTCTTTGAGCCTCAGTTTCTGCATCTGTGAAGTAAGGATGCTAATAGTAGCTACCTTACACCTGTAGTCCCTGCACTTTGGGAGACTGAGGCGGGTGGATCACCTGAGGTCAGGAGTTTGAGACTAGCCTGGCCAACATGGTGAAACCCTGTCTCTATTAAAAATACAAAAATTAGCCAGGAGTGGTGGTGCACACCTGTAATCCCACCTACACAAGAGGCTGAGGCAGGAGAATCACTTGAACCCGGGAGGCAGAGACCCCCTTACTGGCCCTCCTGTCACTCCCAGGAGAGCTAAATGAGAAGCAGAAGATGGAACTGGAGTGGAACGTGGCGCTGGTCCAGCAGCAGAGCAAGGAGCTGAGTCTGCTCAAGGAGAAGATGGCCCAGATGAGCAGCCTGGTAGAAAAGAAAGACCGGGAGCTGAAGGCCCTCAAGGAGGCACTCAGGTTGGGTGGGCGGGGGTGGGGTGGGGGGCATGGTTTGCCTGGCGTGGGGAGCCCCTGAGTATTGCAGAGAGAGGGCTCAGTACATGCTGCTTGAGGAGTTGAATGAATGAATGATATGTGTTTCATGGCTTGGCTTATTCTGTGCTTCTCAAACTTCCTTGTCCAATATTCCAGATGACAGGTCTCTGCTTAAATGCCACTTCCTCCAGGAAGCCCTCCCTCAATCACCCTCACCAAACATAGCCAAGGGATCCTGCTGTGCTTGGACTTCCTCAGCCCCTGCACTCTGTCTAACCTACCACTTAGCACACAGCAGGGCTACCTTTGCCTGTTTTGCTGTTGTTGTTTGTTTTTTTGAGACAGAATCTCACTTGCTCCATTGCCCAGGCTGGAGTGTAGTGGAGCAATCTTGGCTCACTGCAACCTCTGCCTCCCGGGTTCAAGCCATTCTCGTGCCTCAGCCTCTGGAGTAGCTGGGACTACAGGCATAAGCCACCACGCCTGGCTAATTTTTTTGTATTTTTAGTAGAGACGGAGATTCACCATGTTGGCCAGGCTGGTCTCGAACTCCTGACCTCAAGTGACCCACCCACCTCAGCCTCCCAAAGTGCTGGGATTACAGGCGTGAGCCACCGCGCCCAGCCCCATTGCCTGTTTATTGTCTGCCCTCCCCATGAGGACAGGGTCTGTGTAGACCTTGCCCACTATTGATTTCCCAGCCCAGCACATAAGGGAACGTAATATTTATTTAACAAATGAATCAGCTGGAGATGTCAGCTTAAAATACATACAAAATATTGTCATTGTCCTGTGGATTCATCTTTAAAAATACCCGTGGTTGCATTTTTACCCGCAGCTTATCCATATTTTAGAATGAGTCCTGTTTTCACAAAAAAAGAGTTGGACTGAAATTGATGTTTTGTGGGTATCTGGTAGCTTTGTGTGCCTCGTGGCCAAAGCAGATTTACATAGTGGCTAGAGGAGCAGACTCTAGACCTGGCTGCCTGGTTTCAAAGCCACACCCTAGACCAGGCCCGGTGGCTCACGCCTGGAATCCCAGCACTTTGGGAGGCTGAGACAGGCGAATCATCCGAAGTCAGGAGTTTGAGACTAGCCTGGCCAACATATAGTGAAACCCCATCTCTACTAAAAATACAAAATTAGCCGGGCATGGTGGTGCATGCCTGTCCCAGCTATTTGGGAAGCTGAGGCAGGAGAACTGCTTGAACCTGGGAGGCGGAGGTTGCAGTGAGCCGAGATCACACCATTGCACTCCAGCCTGGGTGGAAGAACAAGAACAAAACTCCATCTAAAAAAAAAAAATAGCCAGACCATGCTTACAAGCAAGGTGACTGCAGGCAGATTGCTGTGTGTCTCTTTACTTGTCTGTAAAATGAGACAAGCAGAGTACCTAACTTGTGGGATTGTTATGAGAGATAGAAGGGTTAGCCACACATAAAGTGTTAGAAACAGCAGGCATGCAGTGAATGTCCCTGTAAAGCCACAGCAGGTGTCCTCAGCCCCAGTGCAGGAACCAAGGGCAGGTGCTCCCTGCCCTGGCCACTCTCCCATAAGTCCCCTGAAACTGAATTCTCTAGAAATATGGAAACAGGAAACAAGTCTCAAAATAATTCTGTTTCCTGTAAAAATAGAGCTCCATGTCCTGGTCTTCCAATGAGTGTAAAAGTAATTTGTGGTTCCCAGAACCTCGTGCCATCCTCCTCTTCTGTACCCTAGGGCTACCCAAGAGAAACACAGACTCCAGCTGAACACAGAGAAGGAACAGAAGCCCCGGAAGAAGACCCAGATGTGTGACACCTCTGTGCAGATAGAACCCATTCACACTGAGGCCTTCTCCAGCAGCCAAGAGGTGAGTGCCACCCACTCCTGGGCACCTGGAAGGATGTGCTAAGACACGGCCCAGTGGTGGCTTTCTTTCCTTTTGAAGATATTTTCATTCTAAGTTCCAAAAGTATGGCTTGCTTGTGTGAAATGTATAAAGTAAACTGCAGAATCCTGCCTCTTCAGTCACAGTCACCAGAGGTCACAGCTGTCCACGGTGTGATGTGCGTGTCATGAGATCTTTCCCTCGGAGAGGCCTCCACGTTCTCACACGGTCAAGAAAATGCAGTGACTGAACATCAGGCGTGGATTCACTCCACCTGCATTCGAATCCCAACTCCTCCACTTAGAAACTCTGTGACCTTGGGGAGGTCACTGTTCACCAGTTCCCTGCTCTGACAGTAATGACCACCCCCATCTTATGGGTTGATTGAGAAATACCTTTTATGTATATACCCACCTGAACAAACACACACAAACCCATACATATATTTATTTATTCATTCATTCATTTATTTTGAGGCAAGGTCTCACTCTGTCACCCAGGCAGCAATGTAGTGGTGCAATCACAACTTCACTGCAGCCTCAACTTCCCAAGGTTCAAATGATCCTCCTGCCTCAGCCTCCCTAGTAGCTGGGATTACAGACACACGCCACCACACCCGACGAATTTTTGTATTTTTAGTACAGATGAGGTTTCAGCATGTTACCCAGGCTGGTCTTGAATTTCCAGACTCAAGAGATCCACCTGCCTCAGCCTTCCAAAGTGCTGGGATCACAAGTGTGAGCCACCCCACCTGGCCCATATAGATATTTGTTTAGTAGATAATTTTTTTGCTAAAGGTATCAAACCATGTACATTCTGCAACATGAGTTTATTTTTACATAACACTAATGGGCATCTTTGCAAGTATATGAAGATCTGCCTCACCCTTTTAAGTGGTTGTGTAGAATTCCACTGTGTTTCTTTTTTCCAACCAGTCCCCTCTTGATGGACACTTAGGTTGTTTCTCCTCTTGTGCAATGCTGTAGTTAATGTACTTGTTCTTCCTGAATTGTGCTTGATGGGACCAAACTGCCTTCCCAATGAGCCACGTAGTGAGTGCTCCATGGCTGTGTCTTGGTAGCTGTTCCATGCGCCTGCCCAGAAGCATCTGATGGGAGTGTGTCTTTGAGTGAGAACAGCCTTCATTGGGCCGTCCTGGAAGCGGGCGCTCACACTCTGTCCCTATGGCTGGGGCTGTGATTCTCCCCATGATCTACAGCATGCAATTGTGAGACTCAGTGGTTCCTCAAGGCCCTGGTTTCCTGGAGCCTGGGGCTTTCTTTCCCCAGGGCTTTTTGAGCCTAGAGAGCATGGCGTTCCAGTAATGGGCTTTGGATTTTCACTGGAAAGCCAGGCCAAATGTGTCAGCTTGCTTTCCGGCTCTCTCAGAGATGCCTTTCCCCTGCCAGACAGCATTGAGCCAGGGCCGCAAACAGCTTGAACGAAAGGGCTCGAGGTCCAGCCAGCTGTCCTTGGCATCGATTGCTGTCCAGAGCACTTTAACAGAAGTATCTCCTGGTTGCTCAGGGCAACCAGGAAGGCAGGGGCTGCAGCAGGTCCACGTGGCCATAAGCTCCGTGGGGCAGGGGGTGTGTGGCACTCCTGGAATCCCAGGCTCTTAGAGCAGAACCTGACCCATATTCATTCACTCGTTCAACAACTATTGAGCACCTGCTGTGTGTCAGGCCTATGCCAGGGATAGGAGAAGACGCACAGGGTCCTGCCCACACCAAACGCCCTTGGACTCTGTGCACGTCTGTTGGACTGGATTGTTGAACTGGGATGCCCTTGATTTTTAGTTTATATTATGTGGAAGGATTAGTGGAGGAGGATGGGGGAGGGAGACTGCAAGATAAAAGGGAAAATGTATTTGTTCCTTCTTAGAATGGTTTTCCTCCCTCGGGCTCCTTCCTGCTTTCTAAGCCAGAGTGGGTCAGAGGGCTTAAGAATTGTATGAGAAAGAATCTCCATCCTCTCTAAATAAATAAATTCCCAGGAGATCCGCAAGGAGGGGTCACGTGGAGCCCCTGGTACCCCTCAGGCCAAGCACAGGCTGTGACGCAGCCTTAATGCGTGGCTACCCCTACGCCCCCAAAATTCAGTATCTCCTGCCCCCTGCTATACACAGAGAGACAGAGAGAGAGGGAGAACGTTCCAGGTTGTTTACTCCCAGGGCAAACACGCATCTTCAAGAGGTGACCGAGGCCAGTGTACAGCCAACCCCGGAAGGGAACCAGCCATGCGTCCTGTGAGCAGGCTGAAGCCAGGGTCCGAGGACAAGCGAGGCCCTACTGAGCGCAGGCAGGGTGGGCTGCCTCTCTCTCACAGCTGCTGGGCCCTGGTCCCAGCTGGAAAGCCAGGGCAAGCTCCTTACAGCTCCTGTTTCTGACAGGCTCCGTTATTATATTGAGTACCTACTGTGCTCAGACACAGTGCTGGGCCCTGGGAATAGCACAGTCTTCAAAGGAGATAAAGACTGCTCTCACGGAGCCTGTCGTCTGGGAGGAGAGACACAGAAATAAACAAGCCAAGATCAAGTAAAATGTCCAGTGGGAATAAGGGCTCTGAGGAACTGCACAGCAGGATTCAGAACAGAGTGACGTGGGGGGAGGGGGGGGTCAGGCGATCAGGTGGTGAGGGAGGCCTGTGCTGGAGGAGACCTGGAGCAGAGCCGGAAGGAAGGGAGGGAACGAGTGGTAGGGACATGGGGATGGGGGTAGGGGACCGTCCCAGGAGGGCCTCAGACGGCACTGTTGAACCCCTCGTAGGAGGCCACGGGCCCTGTTCCCCTGGTGGCAGTGTGGCTAGCGCAGGGCCAGGGATGTGTCATACAGGCCTCTGATAAGCATTTGAACCATCAAAGGAGGAAGAACAAACAGATGTCTCCTTTGCTCTCCTCTGCGTTCTTTTCCTGGAGCACTTATCATTCTCCAGAATCAGAGTATTTGTGCACCTGTCTGTCTGCTATCTGTCTGCCCCATAGAAAATGCACCCACAGCAGCAAGGGCTGGTCTGCCTGCTCCCTGATCTCGCCCTAGTGCCTAGAACAGTGTCCGGCACGCAGCCACTGCTACCATTCAATAGATAGATGGATAGGCAACTTTTAAAATAATTTTGGTTCACTTCATACTACATATATATTATCTTCCATATCTATAGCTATCTATATATGTATATGTATATGCATGAAGTGAACCAAAACTGTTATTTTAAAAAGTATTATAGAAGAGCCAGATTGTCAATTTCTTCTCTTTCTTGCCAGTTTGACTGAAGCCTTCCCTGGCAACTCTATCTACAACTGAAAACCGTTCCCAACATCCCACCCTGTTTCCCCACTTAATTTTCTCTTTACCATTTATAACTTCTACCAGATATTTTCACCTTGTTGTCTGTCTGCCCACATGAGGATGCAAAATCTATGACAACAGGGATGTTGCTGGGTTTAGCAACTACTGAATCCCCAGAGCCTAGAATAAGCCTTGGCACATAGAGGTGCTCAATAAATCGATGTGAGATGAATGAATGAATTTCTTACCCTAGAGAAGCGTTGTTTAGCTCAGAGTTTATGAATGGACTTCAGGAGGTCTTGACCCTCTGGACTTTGTATGCAAATATTTGTGTCGATGTGAATTTTTCTGGAGGAAAAAAACCCTGCATGCTTCCAAATCTTAAAAGGGTACATGACCCTTAAAAGATGAAAAAGACGGCTGGGCACGGTGGCTCACACCTGTAATCCCAGCACTTTGGGAGGCCAAGGGAGGCAGATCACAAGATCAGGAGTTCAAGACCAGCCTGGCCAACGTGGTGAAACCCCATCTCTACCAACAATACATGAATAATTAGCTGAGCATGGTGGCATGCACCTGTGATCCCAGCTACTCAGGAGGCTGAGGCAGGAGAATCGCTTGAACCTGGGAGGTGGAGGTTGCAGTGAGCCAAGATCACGCCACTGCACTCTAGCCTGGGCAACAGAGCAAGACTCCGTCAAAAAAAAAAAAAAAAAAAAAGGTGAAAAAGGCCTTTCTTTGTCTGTGCTCTTAGTAAACCCAACTCTAGGCTGGTTGCAATAGCTCATGCCTGTAATTCCAGCACCTTGGGAGGTGGAAGCAGGAGGATTGCTTGAGCTCAGGAGTTTGAGACCAGTGTGGGCAACAAAGTGACATCCTGTCTCTACAAAAAAATAGAGAAAAATTAGTCGGGCATGGTGGCACACACTTGTAGTTCCAGCTGCAGAGCTGGAAGGATCACTTGAGCCCAGAGGTAGAGGCTACAGTGAGCCGCGATCATGCCATTGCATTCCAACCTGGGCAACAGAGCAAGACCCAACAGAGCAAGATCCAAAAACCAAAACAAACAACACACACACACACACAAACCCAACTCTAACCTGAGCTGTTTAGGATGGTCCATCTGGGTCTAGTGGCTACCATATTGGACAGTGCAGGTATAAAACATTCCCTTCACCACAGAAAGTTCCGTGGGGTTCCAGAAGCTCTGAAGCCTCAGAGGAAGGTTTTCATTTCTCCAGCCCAACCAAGAGCCAATCTATCAAATCCCCCTAGCAAATATTAAATAATCATCCTTATCACCAGTTAAAAGAAAGCATCATGGGTTCTCATCTGAAAATGCCCCTCTGGGAGTAGAATTGGCTGTGATTGTTCAGAAACAAGACCAGCATGACAGCAAATGGAAACCTAGGCGTAGAACAGTATTAGAAGAAAAAATAAAACGTGGAGAGGGAACGTGGAGGGGCTCTTTTATTTATAGTAATGCTAAATAAGAAAGTTGGAAGTCTTCCTACATGTGACCCGATATTTGAGATGAAAAATGTAAATTCTATCTCTGCTGAAGCCCTAATGCTATTTTTCCAAAGGTGCTAAGTGACTGGGTTCCTCTATACATGAATTGTTCACGTTTCTGTGAATGTAAGAGAAATCTTCTAATCCCTGATCAAATGCTGCCCGCCCCATTCTGCCCACAGCAGCAATCCTTCAGCGATCTAGGGGTCAGGTGCAAAGGGTCCCGGCACGAGGAGGTCATTCAGCGTCAGAAAAAGGCCTTATCTGAACTTCGAGTGCGAGTTAAAGAACTCGAGAAGGCGCGCTCACCAGGTAAGTCTCCTCCTTCCTAGTCAGAGCAGTGGACCCCAGACTCCGGCTCACTTTGGGGACTGACCAGTTTGCCAGGACTACCGTGTTTTATCTGCATCATCCCAGAACTCAGAGGACGTTGTAATACACAAAAAGATGGGCAGACCGTGATCTCAGAGTCAAGTGCAGGCCTTGATATTAAATAAATAGGATTTCATGCATAACTCACTATTGTACTTTTTTTTTTTTTTTTTGAGACAGAGTCTCGCTCTGTCACCCAGCCTGGAGTGCAGTGGTGCATTCTTGCCTCACTACAACCTCCACCTCCCAGGTTCTAGTGATTCTCCTGCCTCAGCCTCCCTAGTATCTAGGACTACAGGAACTAGCCACCACACCTGGCCAATTTTTATATTTTAGTAGAAACGGGATTTCACCATATTGGTCAGGTTGGTCTTGAACTCCTGACCTTGGGATCCACCTGCCTCAGCCTCCCAAAGTGCTGAGATTACAGGTGAGAACCACCACACCCGGCCTACTTTTTCTTATTTCACGGCAGCTGGGTGAGAACTTTGTCATGGATGAAGACTGTCTAAGGATCAATGTTGGAGAACCACTTAGAGTACCCTCTTTAGAGGGGATAGAACTCTCCTAAGACTTGGGGCCCACTGCAGGCTGGGGCACTGGTCTAGGACCTGGAAACCTGGGTTCAAGTTCCATCTTGGTTCCGTGGCTGAAGGACCTTAGCAAAGTCCACCCTCAATGGCCTCGGCGCTGATACCTGTGTGGCTGCAGCCTCCTATGAGCCGGGTGACCTTGGCCAGGTCATTTAATCTCTCTAGGTCTGTGTCCTCATCTGCCACGGGAGGTCGTAAGGATCAAAACAGGCCTGTGTAAGTGTCCTGTAAATAGTTGCTATGGTTATTACGTGAAATGACTTCTTCCTGAGCCTTTCTTTTGGGTCTACTTTATTTCTTTTACAGATCATAAAGACCACAAGAATGAATCATTTCTAGATTTAAAGAACCTCAGAATGGAAAACAATGTCCAGAAAATACTACTGGATGCAAAACCGGATTTGCCAACTCTCTCAAGAATAGACATCCTAGCGGTAACCACAGAAAATTCTCTCTGCTGTGACTGGCATGTGGAGAGGAGGGGCCTGAGGGCAGACACTAGCTGCGTTCCCTGGCACAGCCATACATGTCAGTGGTTTGGGGCTGGCTGCTGTCTGTACTCACTAGCTGGTGCCCCGACCGTACCCGTTGTCCAAGGTTTGCACAGAAAGGTAGCCTTCCACTTGTGCACAGCATGGTTTGGCATGGTGTTGACACTGGGCCTCGTTAATCGCTGAAGCATGGCGGGCCCCCTTTCCAGATCATGTATGATATTCTTTATTTTCTTTTTTCTTTTTATTTATTTATTTATTTTTTTTTTTTTTTTTTTTTTTTTTTTTTTTGAGACAGAGTCTCGCTCTGTCACCCAGGCTGGAGAGCAGTGGCACTATCTCGGCTCACTGCAAGCTCCACCTCCCAAGTTCACGCCATTCTCCTGCCTCAGCCTCCTGAGCAGCTGGGACTACAGGCGCCCGCCACCACGCCCGGCTAATTTTTTGTATTTTTAGTAGAGATAGGGTTTCACTGTGTTAGCCAGGATGGTCTTGATCTCCTGACCTCATGATCTGCCCGCCTCAGCCTCCCAAAGTGCTGGGATGACAGGCGTGAGCCACCGCGCCCGGCCGATCACGGGTGATATTCTGCAGAACGTGTTCAGCAGGCTAATAGATCATGTTATGCCATGAGTTTGCCTAAAGTTTGCTTTTCGCTGTTACCTGAAAAACACAACCACATAAAAGGCAGGAGAAGGGATCTGTGATTCAGAGCACACAAGTTCCTAGAGTCAGAGGGACCTGTGTCCAGATCCGAGCTCTGCAAGCTGTGTGACCTTGGGCAAGGCTCTTGACCTTTCTGGGACTCCATTTCCCAGCTGTAAAATGATGACGAAAATACTGAAGGAGATAATTCTGGAAAGTGCTTAGCCTAGTGCCTGGCTCAGAGGAAAAACTTAATAAATGATAGATGTTATTATTAAATATTATTTAAATAGGCCAGGTGTGGTGGCTCATGCCCGTCATCCCACCACTTTGTGAGGCCAAGAGAAGAGGATCGCTTGAGGTCAGGAGCTTGAGACCAGCCTAGGAAACATAGCGAGACCCCATCTCTACAAAAAAATTAAAAATACGTTAGTCAGGCATGGTGCCAGGTACCTGCAGTCCTGGCTACTCAGGAGGCTGACGTGGGAAGATCACTTGAGCTCAGGAGTTTGAGACTACAGTGAGCTATGATCGTGCCACTGCTCTCCAGCGGGGACAATAGGATTTCCAGAAGTGATTTGATTGTGCAGTTGAAGGTGCCTTTTTACCCTAAATGGATGTTTGGGCATTTGATGGACACATGACAGGTCAGCATCTGTCCCAGGACCCGCCGAGGGCACGTGTGCTGCCACAGCTGGATCCACACCACACAGGCTTCTAGAAGAAATAATGAGGCTATCCTACATTCTCTCAGCAGTTTTTCTGGACATTTGCAAGAGTCCAGGAAGAGGGTCTTTGGAAATGAGCTGGTTTTCTAGAGAAAATCAAACCCCTACTTCCCTGAGGGTGGGAGTGGAGGGACAGCCTCCAGGTTGGGATCAGTTTGATTCCCAGCCTGACCCACTCCCAAGACAGGCCGTCCCCTCGACAGTGCTCCAGTCCTACCACAGACTGACCCGCTCCCAAGACGGGCCTTCCCCTCCACAGGGCCTCAGTGCCACCCCGGACACCACGCAGCAGGAAACCTCTCCACTCTCTCAAAAGTCCTCAATCTTCCGACACAACACTGGCAGCAATTCAAATTAAGAGAAAGGGGCCAAGCACAGTGGCTCATGCCTGTAATCCCAGCACTTTGGGAGGCCGAGGCAGGCAGACCACTTTGAGCTCAGGAATTCGAGACCAGCCTGGGCGATGTGGCGAGACCCTGTCTCTACAAAAAATTAGCCAGGCATTGGTGGCTCACGCCTGTAGTCCCAGCTACTCAGGAGGCTGAGGCTAGAGAATCACTTGAGCCCAGGAAGTGGAGGCTGCAGTGAGCCAAGATCACATGACTGCACTCTGGCCTGGGTGACAGAATGAGACTTTGTCTCAAAAAAAAAGAAAGAAGAGAAAGAGCAGGAGGAAGAACAGCTGGCATTTACTGAGTGCTTACTGTGTACCAGGCATTGAGCAAAGCCTTTCACATGTGTTATTTCATTTAATCCACACAGCAGCCTGGGTCAGTTACCATTGTTATCCCCATTTTACAGATAAGAAAAATTAAGACTTTAGGCCAGGCACGGTGGCTCACGCCTGTAATCCCAACACTTTGGGAGGCTGAGACAGGCAGATCACTTGAGGCCAGAAGTTCGAGATCAGGCTGGCCAACATGGCGATACCCCATCTCTGCTTAAAATACAAAACTTAGCCAGGCATGGTGGTGCACATCCGTGCTTAGGCACGAGAATCACTTGAACCCGGGAGGCAGAGGTTGCAGTGAACCAACATCGCACCACTGCACTCCAGCCTGGGCGAAAGAGTGAAACTCCGTCAAAAAAAAGAAAAGAAAAGAAAGAAAAAGAAAAATTAAGGCTTCAGAAGGTCAAGCACCTCACCCAAGGTCACAAAGATAATGAATGACAGAGCCAGGACCGTGTCCCTGGAGGTCCGCCTCTTGCAGCCTGCTGGTCTGCAGAGAAGGAGGTGGGGATGGTGTGATCGAACCTGCAGCCCGGACTCTTCCTTAGGTCACCCTCTCTCCGGACTCCTGCAGGCTGCAGGAAAAGACAGGGGATTCTGAAGGGGAGTGCAGAGGATGCAGTTCAGGAAGCTGGAGACACCAAGCTGCGTTTTAGGTTCTTTTTGTAGCAAAACTGCCCAATTTATTGTCATCTTTAAATATCTGCTTTATTCTCATCTCATAGATAGATAAATGTGTCCACTCTTAATATGGACAAATATGTCACACTTACCTGTCCCAGTCACCTTTAGGCTTTTATATTTTTGTGAATGGGTTGTTTCTGTTTTTTTTTTAATCCCCCAGGTTTACAGTGTAGAGCCAGTAAATGCTGCAAGCTGACATGCTCTTGGTGTTCATGGCGAGCACTTAAAACCCAATTTAGTTGTCAGGGGATGTATGGGGGTTGTCCGTGGCCTCCAGACTACCCGCTTGGCCTGGTGGCTTTTCTATGCCTTTGGCTGGGGCTTTCAGCAAGCAGCCGGCTGAGCAGGGTCTTAGCAGGTGCACAGCTGTCTCCTCTCTGGAAAGGGTCTGAAGTGATGCTCACTCACCATCTGCATCATCTCTGGAAAGGGTCGGAAGTGAGCGTCCAGTTTCCGCTGCATGAAAATGCCATTCTTTTAATAAAAGGAGGGGGGATATTTTCTATTTAAACTGTATTCATTCCTTTGACAAACATGCCCACTCTGTGCCAGGCGCCACGCTGGGCACAAGGAGGGGGAGAGTGAGCAAACAGCAACACCGTCCCTGCTTCTATGGCACTCTCGTCTGGACCAGGGTTTCCAGGCTTTAGCACTGTTGATATTTTAGGGCCCCGCAATCTGGCGCGGTTTGTGGGGGGATGTGTGGATGTCTAGTAGCATCTTTGCTCTCTACACCCTAGATGCTAGTAGCACTCCCCGCCTGCAGTTGTGACAATCAAAAATGTGTCCAAACACTGCCAAATGGCCCAGGGGAGGGGACAAAACCACCCCAACTGAGAACCACTGTTCTAGAGGGAAGACAGGCAGTGATTGAAGAACAAGACAAGTGGTGTATAATTACAGAGACTTCAAAGACAGTCATTCTCTTAAGGGTAGGAATACAATTATAAGAAAGCAGTTGACAAAGGAATCAGACGGAATGATTGGGATGCGGACTGAAAATCAACTCTCTTGAGTTAATCTTTGGTAATCACACAGTGCTTTAGCTTCCAGTCATAGAAAGTAATAATGGAATGTCAAGAGAGGCCTTTCATTTCTTTCTGATTTCAGCCTCAGAATGGCCTTTGCAATGCAAGGTTCAGCTCAGCCATGGAGAAGTCAGGGAAGATGGATGTGGCTGAGGCTTTAGAGCTCAGTGAAAAGCTGGTACGTACATCCAGCATCCAACCCGCTCCTATCCAAAGCCTGGGTCCCCTGCAGTCAGTGTTGAACACAGGATAGTTTAAATATCAACCTCACATGCATGTTTAGTTGCTCTAATAACTCTGCAAGACCTACCTACTATCCCAGCATGGGTCAGGAATCGCATAGCCAAATTCCTTGAAAAACTGGGTGGTTAGAATGAAGTGTTTATATCTGTTGTCATTTTTCACCCCCGGTTCTCAAAAAAGGCATAGCGTAAATGGATGTGGGAGAAAGGAAAGTCATGCTGAAAGCCCCAGTTGCACTCCTTTCAAAGCATGTGTGTGTTCTCTGCAATTGCAGAAAGTGAATGAAACAGAATTAGACGTTGGCCTCCTTAAAGCGGCCACCAGCGGCCTCGGGTAATGCCTCTTATGCGCGAACGTTTTCCTTGTAGTACCTGGATATGAGCAAAACCCTCGGAAGTCTGATGAACATCAAGAATATGTCAGGCCACGTGTCCATGAAATACCTCTCCCGCCAGGAGAGGGAGAAGGTCAACCAGCTTCGACAAAGGGACCTCGACCTGGTGTTTGATAAGATCACCCAACTCAAGAACCAGCTGGGGAGGAAAGAGGAGCTGTTGAGAGGATATGAAAAGGACGTTGAACAGCTCAGGTACCTCGGCATCCCCAGGTCCCCACGGAAAGGCCCAGGCCTCCCTTCTCCTGGCTAAACTCAGGCTAGCAGCAGACCCCTAGGCCTGGGACAGGAGGACAGAGACCCGAGTGTGGAATACCTACAATGTCAGAAGGGGAACAGGGAAGGCACTGACTAGGCCTGGTAGAGGGTATTCTGTCCCTGAGATCACGGCTGCAGAAGTGCATGGTTGCCCCATTCTGTGGACTATTTTCTGTGCAAGCTGCACCTCTCGTGACCCTGGACTTACGGTTTCCCACTTGTGTGGCATTGACAGCTCCGTCACATTTTCAAGAGTCACAGTTCCCTGCTCCCCAGGAAGTCAGGAGGGGCTGGTAGCACATCCTTTATCCCCTCCTGCTACACACATTCCGCTGATGAATGGCTCGTTCTGCTCTCTGTACCCCAAATCTTCGTCATGCTCTCCTGCTTGTGACGACACTCCCGAGTGAGCCCCCACTGTGGTTGTATTTTGAGAGACTTCTGGGTCTGGCACATTGATGATGATTGGGAAAGATAAGGGAAAAAGAGACGCCATCTCTCCTGTGCACCCAGGCGGAGCAAAGTGTCCATTGAGATGTACCAGTCGCAGGTGGCAAAGCTGGAGGATGATATCTACAAAGAGGCTGAAGAGAAGGCCCTGCTGAAGGAGGCCCTGGAGCGCATGGAGCACCAGCTGTGCCAGGAGAAGAGGATCAACAGGGCCATCCGGCAGCAGAAGGTGAGGAGCTGCTGCCCAAGGCAGAACCTCCCAGGCTGTCCTGCAGCTCCCATTAGCAATGGCCAAGGGAGGTCCCTGGAGTATCCAGGTAGCACAGAACACAGGGATGGATGCAAAGGGAGGCGACTGGATAGCTTTTGCATCAGACAGACCTAGATTTAGACCAGAGCTCAGCCACTTACTGTGTGACCTTAGATAGGTTTCTTAACCTCTCTGAGACTCATGGTGCTCATCTGTATTTTTTTTAATGGTGGTTGTTATTCATATTTATATCAATCTGCCAGGTGCTAGGGATACATAAGCTCTCAGAGAGTGGAGATTTGGAGTCACTATTCTGAGTGCTTGGCAGACAGTAGACATCCAGTAAATATTTGGTGAATGGATGGGTGGAAGGACAGACAGGTTGATTGATGGACAGGTGGAAGAATAGATGGACTGAGGAGTATACAGGTGGATAGGCAGATGGATGTCCTCGAAGAACATATCCCTTAGTGTGGAACAGAGAGCTGACTTCTGGTGGATTTCATAGCTGAAGGGTATCGAGGCTGTGCAGTCCAGGGAGGGCACTCAGCCTGGTTAGAACATGCAGGGAGGGCCTGCCAAAGCCACAATACCGCCAGTGATCGCAAAGGAGAGCTGGAGCTTGCGCACCAAAGGGATGAGAGGGTGGACATTCCCGGCTGAAGGAGCCGCAGAGGAAAGGCATGAGGATGAGATTTGCTCCCTGGCACAGAGTTGGAAATAGCACTGGCTTGAGAAACCGAGATTCCAATCTCAGGCTGGTGACCCAGCGAAAATGGGTCCCCCTCCCAACACACACACACGCGTGCGCATGTGCACAAATGCGCACACACACACACACACACACATCTCATCTGTAACACGGTACAGGAGTCAGCTGGTGCTGGGCTCAAATCCCCATGCTTATTAACTGTGCGACCTCGTGCAGGTCTCTTCGCCTCTCTGAGCCTTGCTTTCTTCATTAGTAAATGGGAGCTTCCAGCCCCTGCCTCGCAGGCAGATGGTGAGGATGAAAGAATGCAGGCATCCCTCGCTATCTGCTGTCCACTCTTGCTGTCGTCAGACCTCGGGAACCAAGTGCTTTTGGATGGTGAGGGTGCTTGTCCTGTCTCTGAAGCACCTGTCCAGGGCCTGGCACCAGCCGGTAGACACTGCCTTCCCCGTGCTGCCTGTGACCCACGCACGTGGTCTCCTGGGTGAGTCCTGCCTCAGACCTGGTAGGGTCTACATACTGGAAAGTTTCCCCAGAGCAAGTCACACATGAGCAGCACCCAGGTGGCTTCCGAAGCTCCCTGAAAGCTGGCAGAGGGGCTTTCCTGTCTGCTTTGCTGTTGACATATTCATCATCCACTCCTGCAGTTCACAAGACACTGGAACAGCGACTTCTAAATAGAGCCAGACTCTCCCTTCATTCACTCTTGCCTAAGGTGGAAGAGATCACGAGGCTGGGGTTAGGCAAGTAAGGGAAAGAACCACAGCCACCGTCTCTTCATGACCGTCTGCAGGCCAGGGACTGGGCTCATCTGAGCTCTGTAGCCGTGATAGGGCTTATTAGTGCCTCAAATAGCCCTGCCTGGTACGATGATCCCTAGTTTACAGATGAGGAAACTGCGCCTCAGAGAGTTTAGAGACGCCCAAGTGCACACAGTGGCTGGCAAGGAGGGCTGGGACCTGACCCCAGATCCCTCTGACCCTGGTTCTCCTGCTCTCTGCGGGGTTGGCCCTGAGTCCCCTCCTTGTAACTGTCAGCTTTTATGTGTGTGTGCATGCTCGTGTGTGTGTGCACATGTGTGCCATGTGCATGAGGGTTTGCCTGTGTGTGACGCTATGTGTGTGTGTGTTTGTGTGTGTTGCCTGCCTGAGCTCAGACAGCCAAACCCCCAGAGAAGGGTGCCCCCTCCGCCAACCAGGTGAGCTCCTTGCAGAGGCCTGGCCTTCATCCCACAAACCTTGCAGACCATAGGCTCGCTGGCTTGCAGCCCCCAAAAATGAAGGCAGCGCCCTGCTCTGGACGTGGCCTTTCCAGCACTCACCACTCTGAATTAAACATCACAGGCCCCCATCTGCACATGTCGTGGGGCTGCCTCGGGCAGAGGACGGTTTCCTTTGACGCTGTGCCATGCCAGGGAGATCTGGGCAGCAACAGAGTCCTGAGATGTTCTTTGATGTGCCCACTGGAGAGTTCGCTCCTTCCCGAGGCAGCGTCCCCCAGGGCTTGGCCGGCTAGGCCCACAGCAGAGACACCAAACCACAGAACGGGATGGCAGAGGGCCCTAAAAAGCCCATTGTCATGCACTGGCTGAAAATGAAAGAAAACCTGCAGATTTACATAATCAGTCCGCATGCATTATTCATGGCCTCCCTATGCACACACAGTGCGGGCTGGCCAGCCTTCCACGGAGCGGGAGGAGGAAGGTCCCAAGCGGCCAAGCCAAACCTGTGTCAGGGTCCCCAGCTGGAGCTGGGAACTTTCAAATTCATGGAATTCACAACGTAGGGAAAGATTTGATAGGAAGTAGAGACACGATCACAGTAAGGCTGATGGTATTATTTACGGAGCACTTGCTGTCACACGCACCCCACAGGGCACGGCCCACCCTCACCTCACATCAGCCTGCGAGGAGGGCTGCCGGGCGTCTGCCCACTGAGAGGGGAAACTGAGGAGGTCGGAAGGTGGTGTCACCCGGCTACTCAGCTACAGAAACGGGACGTCAGCGACCTCCAATCCCGGTCCTCCCAGCCCATCCACTCATCCACCCCATTCCTTTCTAGGGTGCACCCCGCCTACTCCATCACCATTTCTCTCGGGGTTCATCCCCAGGCTCAGTTTGCATTTAAGGTTTGTGACTAACATGTCATCGGAAACTCCTGTTTGTCAAGGGAAAAAAAAGGGGGAAAAATCTTTTTTTTCTTGCTGTTTGAGAGTTTGACAACATCAGAGAAAACAGTTTTTTTTCAGTGTTGCAAGACTCAAAAGGGAACCTGTATACATCTGTTTGGGCAGCAGCTGCTTCCTAGGAGTATATTTTCATTAAATGAAAGTTAAAGGAAAGTAGAATTCTTTTAAGTTTCACACCTAACATTTTCACAAGGAGTCAATTTTTTCCCAAGTCTCTTGTATAAGATCTCAGCGCCCCTTCATAAAGATGGAACAGTTGAGGCTCTGGGAAACGAAATTACTCACCTTGAGTTTCAGAACTACCCGCCCCTGACACACAGACAACCACTGTAGTTTTAGCACTTGAACATCTCTTCACGGAGCAGAACGTCCCAGAGTCCAAAGTCATACTTCCAGCTGGGCAGGGTAGCTCACATCTGTAATATCAGAACTTTGGGAGGCTGAGGCAGGAGGATCACTTGAGACCAGCCTGGGCAACATAGAAAGACATCACCTCTAAAAATAAAAATAAACAAATTAGCCAGGTATGGCACCACACACCTGTAATCTCAACTACTTGGGAGGCTAAGGCAGGAGGATCAATTGAGCCTAGTGGTTTGGGGCTGCAGTAAGCTACGATCGCACCACTGCCCTCCAGCCTGGGCAACACAGCAAGACCTTGTCTCTTTTAAAACAGAAAAAAGGCATAGTTCTATACTAATACCTCTAGCTGTGCAAATCAGACCTGACATAAATGCTAGGGAAAACCTCAGTGCTGGTCATTCACAGAGAACCTCGTGGTCATCAGCCTCCTGACTCTGGGATGCCCTGGGTCCACAGCTCCCTGCAGTGACAGTGTGACAGTGACAATGGCCCAGGCTGTGCCCAATCTAGTCCACTTCCCACATCACTAAACAAGGCGGCAGAGTTTCTCTGAGATAAGAGGCAGACTTTGGAGTCAAACAGATAGGGCTTAGGGTTCAAGTCCACCTCTGTCCCTGAGTGAGCCTCAGTAGGTGACTTTACCTCTGTCGCAGGTTTCTCAACAACAGCAACAATAGCGGAAACAACGGGACCTGCTTTGTGGGGTGGTTAAATGGTGTGATGCCGGCAGAGCCTGTCACAGAGCAAGCTCGGTTACTCAGTTACTGTGGGGAAGAGAAAAGGCCACTCGGGGGCGGGGGCAGTGTCTGCATCGTTTTCAATGAGCTTCCTGCCCGCTGGCGAGTCCTGCAGACCCCGAGACTTTTTCCCGGGTCCTCCTAGAGCCGGCAGCGCCTTTGTAAAGCTGTCTTTTCTATTTAGTGAATACAGCTAGGGCTACAGCCAAGAAACAGCCGACACTTTTCGTGAATGGGTTAAGACTGGGATTTTCAATAGGAACATTTTAAATGCACAGAAGTTGCCCTTGGAGAAGGATGCAAGCCCGTTCTTCGGCCTTTATTAGGACTTGAGTGTGAGAACCACTGAAATGCACTAGCTGCTTCTGGCTGGGGAGCAGCCCAGCTCCCCTTCCGGGCTCCAGCCAATCAAATCCTCCCCAAGGGGCTTGGCCACAGCTTTGCCACGCGGTCTCAGCTGGGCTGGAACCCCTAACCTTCCCTCTGCATTATGAGCTCAAGTCCCTCATCTTTAAGATGAAAATAAAAATGTGCCTAACCCACAGGAGCCAATCCCGTGAAGGCACACATATAAAACCCTTAGCAAACACGACCTCTCAATCATGCTCTTTTCTCTTTTTCTTTTTTCTTTTTCTTTTTTTGTTTTGTTTTTTGGTTTGTTTGTTTGTTTGAGACAGAGTCTTGTTCTGTTGCCCAGGCTGGAGTGCAGTGGCACAATCTCAGCTCACTGCAACCTCTGCCTCCCAGGCTCAAATGATCCTCCCACCTCAGCCTCCCAAGTAGCTGGGATTACAAGGCACCTGCCACCACGCCCGGCTTATTTTTGTATTTTTTTTTTAGTAGAGAGTAATCTTTGTATTTTTTAGTAGAGAGTTTTACCATGTTGCCCAGGCTGATCTGGAGCTCCTGGGCTCAAGTAATCTGCCCATCTTGGCCTCCCAAAGTGCTGGGATTATAGGCGTGAGTCAGCACACTCAGCCATCATATCAGTACTGTTTTATACATCATCATATCAGTAGTCTTTTATTTAACTCACTATTTCCCAAGATTTTCTTGGGCCCAGGTATTTTCAAGATCCTGGTTTCCTCAGCGCCACTATGTGTTTTTGACCAAAAAGTAGAAATTGGTAGATGTGTGGGATGAGAGTGGGATGGGGGTTTGGGGGTGGTAAACTCGCGCCCTCACCAGAATGGAAAAGTAAAATGTGGCTAGAGTGGTGCAGTGTGTGGATAGAAGATGGCTCAAGAAAAAGACACCAGGCTGGGTGCGGCAGCTTATGCCTGTAATCCTAACACTTTGGGAGGCCGAGGCAGAAGGATGACTTGAGGCCAGGAGTTTGAGACCAGCCTGGGCAACATAGCGCGACCCCCATCTCTACAAAAAATAAAAAAATTAGCTGGGTGTGGTGACTCAC
The DNA here is from genome assembly GCF_028885625.2 of Pongo pygmaeus. Classification (NCBI taxonomy): domain Eukaryota; kingdom Metazoa; phylum Chordata; class Mammalia; order Primates; family Hominidae; genus Pongo; species Pongo pygmaeus. Next base: position 215,649,130 of record NC_072373.2, on the reverse strand, counting down.
ACCTGTAATCCCAGCACTTTGGGAGGGTGATGTAGGAGGATGGCTTGAGCCCATGAGTTGGTGACCAGCCTGGCAATATGGCAAAAACCGGTCTCTACTAAAAATTAAAAAAATTAGCTGGGTGTGGTGGCGCACGCCTGTAGTCGCAGCTACTTGGGAGGCTGAGGTGGGAGAACCGCTTGAGCCTGGGAGGTCGAGGCTACAGTGAGCCGTGGTCGTGCCACTGCACTCCAGCCTGTGTGACAGAGTGAGATCCTGTCTTGAATAAAAAAGAAAAAGACTCCCCCGCAGTGATCCCCTATCTTCTGCCCACCTATCTCAGTGAGTCCCAGCGTCTCCTAGAAACCTCAGAGGCCTGTCCCAGATTGGAACAGGTAAGGACACACTAAGGTTAGCACTCTCTTGCTAACCTGATACTTTTCACTCAGGAAAGTGTAGAGGAGCACGAACCGAGAAACGCAAAAGAATCGACACCTTGCAACTGTGCCTTCAAAGAGAAAGACAGGCAGGTATGGGAGGTGTTCTGATGTTGCAGACACAGAGTAGAGACAGTCTCAACTAGGGGTAAGAGTTCATGGCGTGCAAATGCCTGCACGCGCTGCCCAAGGAGCACCGCACACCTCCCTCCCTCCCTTCCCTCCCCAGCCCCTGCCCCACCTCCCTCCCCAGGCCCTGCCCCACCTCCCTCCCTCCCTTCCCTCCCCAAGCCCTGCCCCACCTCCCTCCCTCCCTTCCCTCCCCAGCCCCTGCCCACCTGCCTGAAGTTTGAACAGATGACCTAAGAGACAAGCACGTGTCCAACCCCGTCCATCCATTAAGGTGAGAAGGCAGATGGGATATTCCAGCACAGCTTTAGCTCATGGAGCAGCCATCCTAGGCCACTAAGTAACTTGGGGACTTGGAGGCAAGGTCCTAAGAGAAGAAAGAAGGGAGGAGTGAGGAGCTTCAGGAACCCCTGTCCTAAGAATGAAATGAGGGGGTGAAAGAAGGTGGGAGTGGTTACAAAACGGAGCCAGGAATAAGGATGAAAGTGCCTTGCTTAAGCACTTCTACCCCCGCCAAGGGGGAGCCCTGTTTGACTCCGACCTTCCTGGCAGCCAACGAGAAATGGGAAACAAACTTGGTCACAGTTCACAGTGTCCATGAGATACAATGGATGGATGCTCGCAAGTGCTCTTAGAACAAAGACCTTGCTGGACTTTCCCCCTAGAGGGGATGGTGTGTGACGTAAAGAGCAGCTTCTTTAAGAACAGCCTTCGTGGGGTGACGTGGGCTGAGCCGTGGCTGAGCCGTGGCTGAGATCTTGAGACAGATCGATGTCATGACATCCCACTGAATCCAGTAAAGTTCAGTAAAAGCAGATCTGTACGGGGCTGGGCTCTGCTCTCCAGTGCTCAGATATCCACTGAGCAGACTTAATCCAGGGATGGATTGTGGAGCAGTGTTCCACCTGGCGTTCCTGGAGCCCTTGCGCCTCGTGGAAGGGTATGAGTCCCAACACCCTCACATCTTGTTTCCACCAGAGCAGATGTTTTACATACCAAGTTCCTCAAAGGATTTTGGGGGGGGGTAAAGAATCCTACTGACACGCCTGTAATCCCAGAATTTTGGGAGGCCGAGACAGCCGGATGGCTTCAGCCCAGGAGTTCAAGACCAGCCTGGGCAACATGGCAAAACCCCGGCTCTACAAAAGCACAAAAAATTAGCCAGGCATGGTGGCGTGCACCTGTAGTCCCAGCTACTCAGGAGGCTGAGGTGGGACAATGTCTTGAGCCCAGTATTTCAAGGTTGCAATGAGCCACATAAGCGTGCCACTGAACTCCAGCCTGAGCAACAGAGCAAGAACCTGTCCCCCCCCCCCAAAAAAAAAACCTGCTGGAAGAGAAAGGAGGGAAGAGAGGTTTAAACCCATTGCTTGACAATATCTGAAATGATGGCTGTCTGCTGAATTTGCTCCTCTCGCTAACTTTGTGATAAATATTGAGTGGCTGCAGGTTCCAGGCCTTCTAGAGGGCAACTGTCAGCTAAATACAGGCCACGAGTCTTCGCAGACTGTTGCTTTGGGAGAACGGTGGAGACTTACAAGCACCTATGCCCCTATCCTAAAAGACAGCCTGACTCACTGTCCCCGTGGGTCTGGAGAATGCCAAATGGGGTTGCCAGATTTAAAGGAAAAAAATAAAACAAGATACCCAGTTACATTTGAATTTTAGATAAATAACAAATAGTGATTTAGTGTTAAGTATGTTCCAAATATTGCATGGGACATAGTTATACTTAAAGTATTTGTTTTCATTCTGAAATTCAAATGTAACTGGGTATCCTGTATTTTATCTGGTAACGCACCAGCAATCCACTGAGCACCAGCTAGATGCCAAGCAGGGCAGCCCTGAGGCAGACATCACAAAATGGCAGCCCACGGCTATGCCTCATTTGGTCCATTTCAGAATAAGGCACTTTTGGCAGGGCATGGTGGCTCACGCCTGTAATTCCAGCACTTTGGGAGGATGAGGCGGGCTGATCACTTGAGTTCCAGACCAGCCTGGCCAACATGGTGAAACCTCATCTCTACTAAAAATACAAAAATTAGCCGGGTGTGGTGGCAGGCGCCTGTAATCCAAGCTATTGGGAGGCTGAGGGAGGAGAATTGCTTGAACCTGGGAGGCAAAGGGTTGCAGTGAGCCGAGATCGCACCACTGCGCTCCAGCCTGGGCGACAGAGCAAGACTCTGTCTCAAAAAAAAAAAAAAAAAAAAAGGCACTTTAAGAGAATACTCCAGATTTCTGGCTTCTTTGCTTGGATCTGCTGGTGACACTAGGTCCACAGTCCCACACGCCACCAGCTTCCAGCCCCTTAGAAAGGACCTCGGCCCTTGGGTTTGCTGCCATCTCCATCTCGCCGCCTTCTTTGACTTCCTGGCCCCTGTAGACATGAGGTTGGCGACCCCTGCGGAAGGTCGGGGATCTCTGAGAGGGGGGCCCAGCTCCCTCCCTCCCTGAGGTGTCCCCAGTATCTGAGGCTGCTCTTTCTTCAGGGAACTGTCCCTGAGGTGCCACATCTTGGGGACCCCAGGGTCAGCAACTGTAAACCAAACCCCAGGGAAATAGCAAGCTTCAGATTCCGGGTGATGATGACATTCAAACAGGCCCCCTGAAGGGAGTTCAACCATCATGGGCCCCACCATCCCTGAGCCATTGGGATGCTGAGGTGTGAACCACTGGGCATCTGCAGCCCCTTCCACCTGCTCTGGGAGGCGCTGCCTCCAGCTAAAACAGACGTGTCCTCCGAGAAGAGCAGTGTTCCTCACAGGCCCTGGGTTAACCAGCCTCCACCTCTGCTGGAATCTAGAACAGAGACCCCCAAGAGACTCAGCAAGATGGGGCACCGTGGCTCCCAAAAGCTGTGCCCCCTTCTTGTTGAGAAAATGGATTTTTCTCCACTTTCAGATGCCACCTGTTTGGAATGCTGTCCCTGGGAAGGCCCAGCATTCCAAATGGGTAGCATCTAAAAGTGGAGAAAAATCCATTTTTCTTTGATGCAAAAGGCAAAGAGGAATCTAAGCTAAATTTTGTTCTTATTCTTTGTGTATTGAAGAGACGAGTATTTGTAGAGATGGTGAAGAACAGGATGCAGAACTCAAATTCCCAGGTGAGCAGAAAAAGCATCCTCTAGAATTCTCTTTTTTTGTTGTTTTGTTTTGCTTGAGACGGAGTCTCACTCTGTTGTCCAGGCTGGAGTGCAGTGGCTAGATCTCGGCTCACTGCAACCTCCACCTCTCAGGATCAAGCAATTCTCCTGCCTCAGCCTTCCGAGTAGCTGGGACTACAGGCGCATGCCATCACGCCTGGCTAATTTTTTTTATATTTTTAGTAGAGATGGGGTTTCACTGTGTTAGCCAGGATAGTCTCGATCTTCTGACCTCGTAATCTGCCTGCCTCGGCCTCCCAAAGCACTGGGATTACAGGAGTGAGCCACCGCGCCCAGCTGAACACTCTTTTTTAATCAAGTCTATAAAATCTTAAACATGTTGAATCATTGCCATTCACAAATCAGCCCTGGAACTGGAATTGATCCAGTCCACACTCCTGCTTTGCAGAAAGTAGAGGCAAGCTATCAGGAAGCTTGAAAGCAAAACACATTTTGGTTGAATAAGAAAGGCTTATTTAACAAGTTTGATAAAAGGCCACAGTTATTCTGAGACAACAAAATTATCATTGGAAAAACTGAAGATATTCTATGCAACGGACATTTTTGGAAAATAGAAGCCTCTTCTTAACTGACACCATTGTCTTAAGACTACTAGAAGGTGGCTGCTGCTCTGGGTGTTAGGAGGGTAGAGAGTGTCCCCAGGGTCCCCCTAGACCTGAGACTTTTGCCACCTGCAAAGTGGGAATGAAGGGGAGGCCTGTTGCTTACTCATCCACACACTTGGAGAGACTGGAGCAGGCAGACACCGGCCTGCTGCCAGGTATTGGCTGAGAATGACGTGGAGATGTAAAATGACAGTGTTGACATTGGGATGGGCCCTAGATGTAGGGATATTGTGGTGCTCTTAGATGTGAAGCCCCCTGGAATTTCAGGCTTAACAGAATGGGGGCAGATGGTGCTTCGCCTAAGAACAGAGTCATCTTCCCATTTATGCAGCCCTCCAGCCACAGCTTGAGAAAAAAAATCCATTTTTCTCTGATGCAAAAGGCAAAGGGGTTTGATGGCTTGGACCTCCTTGGTGCAAAAAGGTTTCCTTCAGGCTGGGCACGGTGGCTCACGCCTGTAATCCCAGCACTTGGGGAGGCCGAGGCGGGCGGATCACGAGATCAGGAGATCGAGACCATCCTGGCTAACACGGTGAAACCCTGTCTCTACTAAAAATACAAAAAATTAGCCGGGTATGGTGGCAGGTGCCTGTGGTCCCAGCTACTTGGGAGGCTGAGGCAGGAGAATGGTGTGAACCTGGGAGGCGGAGCTTGCAGTGAGCCGAGATTGCACCACTGCACTCCAGCCTGGGGACACAGCGAGACTCTGTCTCAAAAAAAAAAAAAAAAAAAAAGGTTTCCTCCAGGTTCCTTGAAATATGTAGCTTGGGGTCTCCGTCCTCTATAGTGTGCTTCGAGTCCTTAAGGTGATGGAGTCATCACCACCACCCTGAGGAAGATGGGACGTGGAAAATCTACTCTTTCAGGCTTGCTTGCTTATAAAAAAAAGTGTCCATCCCTAACAAGCTTCCGAACTGGATTTGTGCCTTTCTTTTCAAGGCCCTATGGGTTTTTGTTTTCTGTCCTCCAAAATACCATTCATTGATTTTTTTTTTTTTTTCCATTTTGGCCAACAGTCTTTTGTTTGTGGGCTATATGCTAAAAAGGAAAATCTTCCAGTTAACAAGTACTTACTGAGTACCTAGGCTAGGCCACCTACTGTGCTAAGCACTGGGGAGAGAAGGGTGGACAAAAAGAGAGACTGCCCTGGCCCTCATTCGCACAACAGATATTAAGAGTCAGCAACGTGGCAGGGGCTGTCCAGGTGTTAAGGTTGGATGATGCATCCTCAATGGGGGCAGCATCACCCCCGAGGGGGCAAAAATTCATCCTTTTTTTTTTTGAGACAGAATCTTGCTCTATCGCTCAGGCTAGAGTGCAGTGGTACAATTTCGGCTCACTGCAACCTCCACCTCCCAGGTTCAAGTGATTCTCCTGCCTCAGCCTCCCGAGTAGCTGGGACTACAGGTATGCACCACCATGCCCGGCTAATTTTTGTATTTTTAGTAGAGACGGGGTTTCACTATATTGGCCAGGGTAGTCTGGAACTCCTGACCTCAGGTCCACCCTTCCAAGGTGGAGGGATTACAGGCATGAGCCCCCGCGCCTGGCCAAAAATTCATTCTTTTTATGTATAAAGCAATAGACCTATCTACATAGATGTGGACACACACACACACACACTGCTATCTGTAAAAGGGTGAGGGGCTAGGGAAAAAACCTCTAAGAATTCTCAGGGGGCGAGGTTGATAGTGAAAGAAAGGCTGAGAAACACAGAGTTAGACCAACGAAGACATAAAGATCCCTGCCTGCCTGCCTGCCTGGCTTACAGTCTTGGGCTTTTTTTTTTTTTGGAGACCGGGTCTTGCTCTGTGGTCCAGGCTGTAGTGCAGTGGCACCATCTCAGTTCACTGCAACCTCCACTTCCCAGGCTCAAGTGATCCTCCCACCTCAGCCTCCCAAAGTGCTGGGATTTTAGGCATGAGCCACTGCCCCTGGCCTCTTTTTTTTTTTTTTTTTTTAAAGTAAATACACATAATGATTAAATAATAACTTTGTGCCCAGTGTTTGGAGGACAAAGGCCCCTGAACTGAGCTGAGCATATTTCACAGGGATGTCTTCACCCCCAGTCCAAGCTCCAGGAGAGGCCTCCCTGAGGACCGTATATTTAAACTTAGACCTGAGGTTGTGTGGGAGTGGGCAGGGGGCTTCCTAGAGCCGAGGCTTGCAGTTTCCTGAAGCAGCCACCCCAGGATGGCCTGAGTTCATTCACACCTGGGTGTGGCTATTTAAATGACCGACTTCTACCCCTGCCTTTTCATTCTAAGGGTAAGGCACGTGGTTCCAAATATCTCAAGTGGAATCTGTGCATTTCACATTCCCCATTCCCAGGTCAGCGGTCCTGGCTGCCTTCTGCTGCCCCATCCTTTGTCATTTCATAAAGAGAACAAAGCCCCTTCCATGGTGCTTCCCATCCCATGCTCCTGGCAGCACTGGGGCTGGAGACCCGGGGACCTGGGACTCTTTAACAAACTCCCTGGCTGCAGCTGTGACAGCCAACTCCACACCGGCTCAAGGCACTGGCATTTGGAAACCATCCACAGTCAGCAATTTTATTGAAAATCAAATGAAAAGGAATATAAAGTAAGGGTTGTTTAGAGGGGAAGGCTTTTGAGTTTGCTGTCTGTTTTCTTTTTCCCTGCGCATTTGGACCAATATTTACTTTGTGGGCTGGTATGGGACTGACTTACCCTTTCTTGCCCTGAAACAATCTTGAATGCAGAGTCTCAAAACACGTTTGAGGCTCCCGTCAGCCACTGTCACAGGCCTCAGGAGGTGATTTTTAAATCCATCTTAAGGTGAAAAGAGCTTAAGCGATGGTCCTAACAGACCCTTCCATTGAAATCCTCCCAGAATCTCCTCTCTGCCCTCTGAGGAAGGCAGGATCGATATTCATCCCTATGTGGCAGATGAGGAAACGGAGGGTCATGTAGTGGGTGGCAGAGCTGAAACGCGACTAGCCACCCAGCCCTCTTGCCCCAGGTGTATGTGCAGCCTGAAGGCTGGTGGCAAAGCTTTGCAGGAACAGAGTTGGCAAGGTAAATCCTGTTGGAAAGAAACTTGCAAGCCACAGTATTATCCATAGTGTGTCCAGAATTGTTTGCGAGAGAGATCTTGGGTTGCGGTTAACAAAAACCTACTCAGAAAGGGGGCAGGGCGGGGGGCTTTTATAAAGATACAGAAATGAATGCCTCATAAAAGCTATGGGAAAGGCCGGGCGCGGTGGCTCACGCCTGTAATCCCAGCACTTTGGGAGGCCGAGATGGGCGGATCATGAGGTCAGGAGTTTGAGACCATCCTGGCTAATATGGTGAAACCCCATCTCTACAAAAAATACAAAAAAATGAGCCGGGCATGCTGGCGGGCGCCTGTTGTCCCAGCTACTCAGGAGGCTGAGGCAGGAGAATGGCGTGAACCCGGGAGGTGGAGCTTGCAGTGAGCAGAGATCACGCCACTGCACTCCAGCCTGGGTGACAGAGCAAGACTCTGTCTCAAAAAAAAAAAAAGCTACAGGAGAGAACTGGGAGGATAGCCCAGGCATCGTGTCTCTTGTGCATGCACGCGCTCGGGCATACACACGTCTCCGTGTCATTTCTGCCCCTCTCCATACCTCTGCTGATTTCTTCTCTCTCCAGTGGTATGACAAGAAGGGACAGCCTCACAGTCCCCCAGTTCAAAGGGCCAGCCCAGGGAGCAGGTGGCATCTCACAGCCCATTACCCCGACTCCTAGGAGTGGGCGTCGGAAAAGCCCAGCTGTGCCAAGTGTCCAACAAATATGGCCCGAGAGTGGGGTCATGCACATGGCCACCAGGATGCCCCCTCCTTCAAGCTGGGAAGTGCTCAAGGGGTTAAACAGACCCCCTTAAATATACTTCACTTTCTCCTTGTAAGCCAAGCTTGTCCAACCCGCGGCCCAGGACAGCTTTGAATGCAGCCCAACACAAATTCGTAAACTTTCTTAAAACATTATGGGATAATTCTTTTTTTAGCTCATCAGCTACCGTTAGTGTTAGTGTATTTTACGTGTGGCCCAAGACTATTCTTCTTCCATTGTGGCCCAGGAAAGCCAAAAGATTGGACACCCAGTTCTAAGCCATCAGAGACTTCAGACACATTCAATTCAGTAACAGCTTTTCAGGAGAAACACCATTACAATGAATGTGCTTACCATAAGAACCTCCTGGTTTCAAACTAAAAAATATGTAAATGGACCAGGCTTGGTGGCTTACGCCTGTAATCTCAGCACTGGGAGGCCAAGGAGGGCAGATCACTTGAGCCCAGGAATTCGAGACCAGCCTGGGCAACATGGCAAAACCTCGTCTCTACAAAAAATAAAATAAAATAAAATAATTAGTTGGGCATAGTGGTGCACACCCATAGTCCCAGCTTACTCAGGAGGCTGAGGTTGGAGGATCACCTGAGCCTGAGGAGGTCAAGGCTGCAGTGAGCGGGGATTGCTCCACAGCACTCCAGCCGGGGCAACCGAGTGAGACCCCATATCAAGAGAAAATAGAGAAAGGGAAAGCAATATCTGTATACCTGGAAGGGTGTACCCCAAAACCTTACTAAGGCTTATCTTTGAGTAATGTGATAATGATGAGTCATTTTATCTCTTTTTTGCTCATATCTACGTGTGTGTGTATATATATATTTTTTACAACAAACATTTTATTTTATGTACAAAAATATAACAAAACCAGCCGGGTGCAGTGGCTCATGCCTGTAATCCTAGCACCGTGGGAGGCCAAAGCGGGCAGATCACTTGAGGTCAGGAGTTCCAGACCAACCTGACCAACATGGTGAAACCCCATCTCTACTAAAAATACAAAAATTAGCCGGGTGTGGCGGCATGTGCCTGTAGTCCCAGCTGCTTGGCAGGCTGAGGCAGGAGAATCACTTGACTCCGTGAGGTGGAGGTTGCAGTGAGCAGAGATCACGCCACTGCACTCCAGCCTGGGCCACAGAACAAGACTCTGTCTCAAAAAATAATAATAATAAGTAAATAAATAAGTTCAATACAATAAAATACATGGGAAGTGTCTAGTTCTCCTCATGTTAAAAATAATTAAATAAGGCCGGGCGCGGTGGCTCAAGCCTGTAATCCCAGCACTTTGGGAGGCCAAGGTGGGCGGATCACGAGGTCAGGAGATCGAGACCATCCTGGCTAACACAGTGAAACCTCGTCTCTACTAAAAAAAAAAAATACAAAAATAATTAGCCAGGTGTGGTGGCGGGCGCCTGTAGTCCCAGCTACTCGGGAGACTGAGGCAGGAGAATGGCGGGAACCCGGGAGGCGGAGCTGGCAGTGAGCTTGCAGTGAGATTGTGCCACTGTACTCCAGTCTGGGCGACAGAGCAAGACTCCATCTCAAAAAAAAAAATAAATAAATAAATAAAATAAAAAATAACAAAACTACTTGAGTGGAACAATTGGAGTCTTGCTGAATGGAGTTTGTGTGTTTTTTCTCTTGCTTGTTAAAGGTTGGAACCAGAAAAGCCTCCCTAAAGATGGACCAAGAAAGAGGGATGCTGAGAAAAGAGACCTCCAGCAAGTCCAGCCAGAGCCTTTTGCATTCTAAGCAAAGTGGAAAGTACTAGAGAAACCTCGTCCCACCAGGCCTCGTGTGATCCTCTGTGAGTTCATGTGACTCTTCTGTGTCATCTGTGTCAAAATACTGAGTTGCTTTTGTAGGACGTTAAAGATTGTTACCCTAGTGTTTCGCTTCCTAGACCAGTATTTTGAACAATATTATATTTTGGAGTGTGTGGGGAGAAGGGTTCTTTTTTAAAAATACCTATGAATGTACACAGACTCAGGTATATGAAGAATAGAAGTGTGTAACCCAGATGTCCAGGCCTGGTAGATATAATTATGTGGTCCACGTTGGGTCATGATGTTCCCAAATATCAAACCTCCTAAGACTTCCAACAGACTCACACTTGAGAAAACCTAAGACTTCTACTGGAGCCTTAGGGCAGAATTGTAACCTTGGAGCTCTCAGGGCCTTGGGATAGTGAATTCAAATCTCAGTTATGGCCTGGCAGGATGGCTCATGCCTGTAATCTCAGCACTTTGGGAGGCCGAGGCAGGCGGATTACAAGATCAGGAGTTTGAGACCAGCCTGGCAAACATAGTGAATCCCTGTCTCTACTAAAAATACAAAAATTAGCCGGGTGTGGTGGCATAGGCCTGTAGTCCCAGTTACTCAGGAGGCTGAGGCGGGAGAATCACTTGAACCTGGGAGGCAGAGGTTGCAGTGAGCCGAGACCACACCATTGCACTCCAGCCTGAGCAACAGAGTGAGAATCCGTCTTAAAAAAAAAACAAAAAAATGGCCGGGCCTGTAATCCCAGCTACTCGGGAGGCTGAGACAGGAGAATCACTTCAACCTGGGAGGTGGTGATTGCAGTGAGCCAAGATCACACAACTGCACTCTAGCCTGAGTGACAGAGCAAGACTCCATCTCAAAAAAAAAAAAAAAAAAATCTCAGTTTATTGTAATAAATTTAGAACACCAATCAGTTTTATTGCTTCCGTAATAATGACTAACGTCTATATAGCACTCTACAATTTTCAAAACACATCTCATTTAATCCTCCGTCATCCCTGGGAGGTAAATAGTATTACACTCCCCATTTGACAGATGAGGAAGCAGAGGCCCTGAGAACTTCCGTGGCTTCCGTGGCCTGCCTAAAATCACACAGCTAGTCAACTCAAGAGTTGGGTCTTGAACCCAGGTTTCTAATTCCATCTCATACTGTCCATTCTGATACACCAGATGGCCTAGTTGTTACAGTCCCAGGCCACAAGGACAGACCAAGTCCCTAGTCACCAAAGAGCACACACTGCCTAGGTACACACACTCCTGTTCCACGGTGTTTGGAGAGACCCCCATTTTCCTTGCTGCACTCTCTGCTCCTTCCAAGTTCTGCCTTCTCTCCATCCATCCGTGCCCTCACTGCCATTCTTGTGTGGCCAGGCAGCCAAAAAAAAAAAATGGAAGAGCCAGAAATCATGAATACTTTTTTTTTTTTTTTTTTTGAGACGGAGTTTCGCTCTGGTTGCCCAGGCTGGAGTGCAATGGCGCAATCTCCGCTCACTGCAACCTCCGCCTCCCGGGTTCAAGCGATTCCCCAGCCTCACCCTCCCAAGTAGCTGGGATTACAGGCACCCGCCACCACACCCGGCTAATTTTTTGTATTTTTAGTAGAGATGGGGTTTCGCCATGTTGGCCAGGCTGGTCTGGAACTCCTGACCTCAGGTGATCCACCCACCTTGGCCTCCCAAAGTGATGGGATTACAGGCATGAGCTACCACACCCAGCCTACTTTATTTTTAAAAAGCCACAATAAAAATTTTTTTATATTTTAAAACCAAATATATTCTTTAAACCCATTAAACCTGGGGGAAGTAGGACAAACTCTCCGTGTGATATTCCACCGGAGGCACATCTTACACATGGTTAGGATCTAAAGCCAGTGAGAGGCCAGGCATGGTGGCTCACATCTGTAATCCTAACACTTTGAGAGGCTGAGGCAGGAGGATTGCTTGAGCCTAGGAGTTCCATATCAGCCTGGACAACACAGTGAGACTCTGTCTCTACAAGATACTTAAAAATTAGCCGGTGTGGTGGTGTGTGCCAGTAGTCACAACTATTTGGGAGGCTGTGCTGGGAGGATCGCTTGAGCCCAGGAGGTTGAGGCTGCAATGAGCTATGACTGTACCACTGCATTCCAGCCTGGGCAACAGAGCAACACTTTGTCTCAAAAAAAAAATAAATTCAGTAAGAAAGGAGAGTGTAACTTGACTTTACAAATACTCTAGAAAATCTCAGAAATGTTCAAAAACCTAATATATTAAAGAACCTGGTATTAGACTGTACTATATCCCCAAATATAGAGCTGAGAATCTTGATGCAGTTCCAGGGCTAGAGCAGACATTTCCCCACTTGTGTTCAGGGAAACAAAGCCAGTCTTCAGAAAAAAGGAGGCTAGAATAGATATGCAGCAAGGAGAGACAAAAAACCCACAGAGGCAGTGCAGCAGATACTGCAGCTGCTCAGCAGATACTAAGTCTACTTAGTCATTGCTCAGCCATCACTTTCCTCTACCTTATAGGCTCAAAGCTAATCGCCATGATTTTCCCGCCTCCCTTGCAGCTAGGATGGGCCATGTTGGACCAATCTCGCTAATGACATGTAAGGAAAAGCCCCTGTGGAGGGCTTCCCTTCCAGCTTCTCGAGGTGAAAGCATTCACCCTTGGTACCTTTGTCATGTCTCCTCACTCCTGGAGCTCAGACCAGAAGCTGGAACAGCCACCTTGGGGATCAGCAGACACCAGCAGCAGGCCAAAGGATAGTGGAGTGGAGGGACGAGAAGGCCCGGGTGAGCCTTCTCTGAGAATCACTGGGCTCTGAACCATGAATGAAATGCCTACCTCTGTACTTCCTGTTGTATAGGACAAATAAATCCCTATCTATTTAAGCCACTGTAGTCAGGTCTATGTATTTGTGCTGTGGAACAAACCACCCAAACTGAGTGACTTAAAATGACAAATACTATTTCTTTTGATTCCATGGGTCAAGCTGCACACTTTTCCTGTCTGGACTGTCTTGGCTGGGGCTGGATGGTTTAGAATGGCCTCTTTCATACACCTGGCCTCATATACCTGGCCTTGGCAGGCAAGTTGGGTTAGGGCAGTAGTTCTCAACAAGGAGCAATTTTGCCCCCCAAGAGAACTTTGGCCATGTCTGGACATAATTTTAGTTGTCACAACAAAGGAAGGGCAGGTGCCCTTCTAGAGGTAGAGGCCAAAGGTGCTGCTAAACATTCTACAATGGACAAAAGAACTCCCCACAACAAAGAATTATTTGATCTAAAATGTCAATAGCACTGAGGTTGAGAAACCTGGTCTAGAGAGGCCTTCCACTGCCACGCTTTGTCTCTGCTCAGCAGGCCCACTCATCCTTCAGCTGACTGGACTAGGCTCGTTCACATGTGGTGGCCACAGGTTCCCAAGAACAGCAGGTGAGAACAAGCCCCAATGCACAAGCACTTTTCAAGTCTCTACTTGCCTTATGTTTGTTAATATCCCATCAGATAAAGCCAGAGTCTGTGTGGGAGGAGCTCCAGATTTTTACAATCTACTCACATTGGGTTTTCTGCTATTTGAAGCTGAATACATTCCCAGCCGACCCAGAAGAAAGTTACCTTGATTCCCAGTGACTTTCTGATTCCCAGTTCCCTTCCTTGTAAAGGCCAGTTCCAGTGACTGCCCTTGGGTTCCACTAGGACCCTTTGTATCACTCAAGATCCCTTGGTTGTAAACAACAGATACCTCCTGTGGCTAACTTAAACAGAAAGAGAGTTTACTAGGAGGAAATGAGGAAGGTCAGAGAATCAGTGGCTAAGCAAAGCTGAAGAGTCAGGCTTGGACATCAGGAGCTGGCTTTTCTTCCCTATAGATGCCCTCTTTTTGCTTTAGCTGGTTTGAGTTTCTGTTCATTGCAACCAAATGGGCATTTACTATGATGCTCTGCTACACAGCCCCCACCCACTACTGATTCTGAGAAGCTACCAGCAGTCTTTCCCCTGGGGGTTGCACCATGGTACAATGAGGTACCTGTATACCCAAACCTCCCAATCTTCTTCTGATCTTTCAAGAAGCTAAGACACACAACTTCCTTCCGCCCTTGCCAGTGGGAACCCATGTGGATCCTTGGATTCGTGACTTTGCAGATAAGGTGCCCTTCTCTTGAAACTTGGCAGCATCACCATCGCCTGCTGTTGTAGAAACCAAAGTCATGAAATGTCTGGAGGGAAAAAATAGCTTCCAGATCTGCATTCCAAAGTGTGCTCCTGATAAGTGGAGTGGTTTCCAATTTCTTAGGGACTTAGGAATGAAAGCAACCCACTAAGGATGTGAGGAAACCTAAACCTGATAATGCTAATGCATGCCTCTTTTCCATGCTGAGGCTCCTAAAGCAGGACGGAGGGCACCAGTGAGGCTATTTCAGCTCATCAGCTTGGCCTCATTTCCATCAGGTGCACTGCTTGCATCCGTCTGCTCAGTGTCCCAGGTTATTTTGGGCCAATTCATGACCTTATGTGCCTGCTTTTGTTTTTAAACATTTTTCTTTGCCCATCTGTTGCCCAGGAATCCTTTTGCAATGCCTCCGTCCAGTTGGGGGAAGCATTAACAGGTCCTTGTTTTGAGTTTCCTGTCATCTTTAGCAAACTGTTTTCCTTTCTAAGACCCAAAAATATTGGAGGCAGAAACTTTATCTTCTGGCTAACTGTGGTCTTATCCCCAGAGAGTATGGTTTGACAGTTAAACAACCAGCCTCCATCCATTCAGCCAGTAGACACTGGGGGCCTACTATGGGCCAGGCTCTGATGCTACCATGTTAGTTAGACCTCATAGCCTTGACCTTTACTCCTTCTCAAATTCTGATCCACTGCTTTAACTGAAAAGGAAGTTGGAATCATTAATTTACTGGGTATGTTGCATAGGAGCACTTACTTTTTTTTTTTTAATTTTATTATTATTAGACTTTAAGTTTTAGGGTACATGTGCACAACGTGCAGGTTTGTTACATATGTATATATGTGCCATGTTGGTGTGCTGCACCCAAGGAGCACTTACTTTTGACGTCCACATATCTTGTTGGCTACGTATGGGATTACTGCTGGGCGTTCTTTAAAGAGAGCGGCATGCAGCAATGACCCGCTTCCTGGGAGTTTCTTTGTACCTTTCATCAGTTGAAATATAATAGCTAATAATAGTAACTACTTTGTATAGAGTACTTCCTAGCCATGAGACACTATGCAAAGCGTGGTCCAGACAATTTCCCACTTCATCCCCACCATGTCATGACTCCTGTTATACCTGTGAAAATGATGAGCCCAGACTAGGTAAGTAACTTGCCCAAGGCCACAGAGCAAGTGTCGGAGCCCAGACTTTATACCCACAACTGCTTAATATAGCACTTTCCTCAAGGAAGTCCAGGAACCAGCTGGTTGTCTACTAATGAATGAGGACAAGATGACAGACTTTTTCTGTAAAGGGCCAAATAGTAAATCCTTTCTTCTGTCAAGGGCTCTGTTGACCATAGGTGTCTTATCACCACCACTCAACTCTAGCAGTGCAGCATGATACGTAAAAGAATCAGCATGGCCATGTTTCAATAAATCTTTATTTATAAAAACAGGAAGTGGGCCACGTTTGCCAACCCCTGTGTTAAATTGTCACCCAGAGTAGATTATTAGGATCTGCACAGCTGTTGCCTGCCACATAACAACCTAGAAGCCAGATTATTGTCATCTTCATCATTGAGACCTTTTTGAGCTTTTACTATGTGCCATGCACTGCAGTAAACACTTTCCTTAAATTTTCTCATTGAATCCTCTCAAGCACTCCAGGAAGAGATAGGAGTGCTTGAGAGGATCCCATTTTATAGACAAACTGAGGCCAGAAAGGTAATTTGGCCAAGGTCACCCCACTGGGATTTCCAAACCCACCTCCTAACCATTACACCACTTTGAATATGGGGAAAAAAGAACACCATTCAATGTGCTTGTTCCTGTTCTCTCGATCAACATCAAAGGCAATCAACACAGACAGAAGATGCTGTGACCACATGTGGAGGGAGACCTCTCTCCACCACCAAGCAAGCGATGAGCTCTGCAGCAGCCAGGTGCCCGCCAATTCAATTCCATTGCTATCTGCATGGAGATAGCATCAGATCCCACAGGCTGGGTGCTCAGTCCCCAAGACTTGCCCACTTCAGACACCAGTCACAAGTCCAGGACTCTGGAACTTCTGACCGACAGGCTTCAAGTTGGGGTTCCCATGACCCTTCTGTGGATTTGATTAATTTGCTAGAGCAGCTCACAGAAGTCAGAGTAACACATTTACTGATTGGTTGTTTATAAAAGATATTATAAAGGATACAGGCCGGGCACTGTGGCTCACGCCTGTAATCTCAGCAGTTTGGGAGGCTGAGGTGGGTAGATCACCTGAGGTCAGGAGTTCAAGACTAACCTGGCCAACATGTGAAACCCCATTTATACTAAAAGTACAAAAATTAGCCAGGGATGGTGGTGGGCGCCTGTAATCCCAGCTACTCGGGAGGCTCAGGCAAGAGAATCGCTTGAAGTTGGGAGGCGGAGGTTGCAGTGGGCCAAGATCGCGCACCATTGCACTCCAGCCTGGACGACAAGAGCGAGACTCCGTCTCAAAAAAAATAAAATAAAGGATGCAGATGAAGGAATGCATAGGACAAGGTATGGGGGAAGGGGCGGAGCTTCCACACCCTCCCTGGCACACCACCCTCCAGGACCCTCCACCTGCTCAGCTGTCCGGAAGCTCCTGAACCCTGTCCTCTCAGGCCTGTTATGGAAACTTCATTGGATAAGCATGATTGGAGCATGGACAACTGTGTCAAAATGGGATTGGACAAAAAGAGATGTAAACCCAGCAAGGCCTGTCCAAATTCTTATCGGCCTCTGTGTAGCATTCCTTCCTCCAGGGTATCCAGCAGGACCCCTCTCTGCAATGAGATTACACCCAGAATCAGATTAGAGTCCTGCTGCGGGCAGGTGAAAGGAGGGTAGAAGAATGTCAGGGAGGGAGATCGTGTTTACTTTAACAAGGGCCATGGGCGTTATAAGCTGGGAACCGTGGACAAAAAACAAAATACAGCTTGGTGCAGTGGCTCACGCTTGTAATCCCAGTACTGAGGGAGGCCGAGGCAGGAGGATTGCCTAAACCCAGGAGTTTGAGACCAGCCTGGGCAACATAGTGAGACCCAGTCTCTACAAAAAAATTTGAAAAATTAGCCAGGTGGTGCATGCCTGTAGTTACAGCTACTCAGGAAGCTGAGGTGGGAGGATCGCTTGAAACTGGGAGTTTGAGGCTGCAGTGAGCCGTATTCTTACCACTGCACTCCAGTCTGGGTGACAGAGTGAGACCTGTCCCAAAAACAACAATAACAAAAACTATATATATAAAATATCACAATCACACTGCCTTTTGTCATCAGAGAGATGCACCTGCACACTAGGGAGCGTTGTCATTGGGTCTAAAAGACCTGCTTCTCCTGGACTGAGCCTCAAAAGACAACACCTTCATGGTACGTTCCCTTCCCTTAGGCATGCTGCTTTCACAGCCCCCCTGAGAATCACCTGCTTTCTTAGTTAATACCTTAGGTCAACCAGGCGTGGTGGTTCACGCCTGTAATCCCCACACTTTGGGAGGCCGAGGCGGGCAGATCGCTTGAGCCCAGGAGTTTGAGACCAGCCTGAGCAACATGGCGAAACTCCACCTCTACAAAAAAATACAAAAATTAACTGGATGTGGTGGTGCACACCTGTAGTCCCAGCTACTACTAAGGAGGCTGAGGTGGGAGGATCGCTTAAGCCTGGGAGGTTGAGACTGCAGTGAGCAGTGAGTATGCCACTGCACTCCAGCCTGGGTGACAGAGAGAGACCCCTGTCTCAAAAAACAAAACAAACAAACAAAAATACCTTAAGTCAGGTGTCCCTGGGCTAGGCACCATGCTATTTCTTCTGACTGGTTTTACCTGTCTCTGCACTGGTCCATTATGTGTTGGTTTTACGATGTCCCTGTCTGTTTCCCAGGCTCTGGGGTGTCCTCGCGGTGACCACACGCAGTGTTGACCTGTACCTTCCATCTATTCCCTCTGCCTGTCTGCTCAGCAGAGAGCTACTTAAATGACCTCTGGGCCACAGTGATGGCTGAGGACCAGCAGGTCACCCAGCCCCAACCCCTATCTGATGCCACTGATGCTGTCCTCAGGGAAAACAAGAGACAGACACTTGAGAGGCTTGTTTTTGAAGAGCTCCTGTTAACTTTTGTGTTAAGTCATGTGGGTGCACAGAGGTGTCACTTTAGCAGCTTCTCTTTCTTGGCAGTGACCTTGAGACCTAAAACTGGGTCACCGGATGCTCTGGAGGGGACACAGAAAACACCCAATCTGTCCCCAGCCCTCAGGCAGAGCAGGCCCTCATGCATTCATTCAACAACTATTTCTACAGCACTCACCTCAGGCCAGTATCCTGATGTGGGCACTGAGGATCCAAAGTTGAAGCAGACAGACAGGTCCCTTCCCCCAGGAGGTTGTGTTGGGAGTAACAGATATTTTATTAACAATTCGCTATGGAAAATAATTGCTGGGTCCCAACCAGAGCGGAGTTTAGCTGGAAGAGTGGTAGCCCTCTCCATCAGTCACCTAGTATGGGGTCCAATAAATATCACACTTCAAAATGACTATTCCAGCTCTCACCTCCCTGTCCCCCAGCTTGCCTACAACCAGGAGAATTCCAGGACCAGTGCCCAGTGCCCAGTGCCCAGCACATTTAATAAGTATGTCCGGATTGCCTGGCTGTTGCTGCACACCGCTTTCACAGAGTAGCTGTTGCAAGTATAAAAATCGAAACCAGCTGCCCATATTATTCCCATCTTTGGAAGGGGCCCAGGAGAGCACTGTGGACACAGCACTGCTGGATTTTAAGGTGTCTCCCCCACATGCACACAAACACAAAAACACTTTTTGGGAGTTTAAAACAGAGCTAAGGCTAGGGCCTATCAGGGTGTTAAACTTGCACACCGAGTTGCCTGTGGCTTAGAAGCAGAAAACACGCCCAGGTGGACACCTGCAGCTCACTTGAAGGATCGATCGTCTTGGTTTTCAAGTAGATTCATAGTGTCTAAGATAACCACAAAAAGAGAGCTGGAGGACCGGGCGCAGTGGCTCACGCCTGAAATCCCAGCACTTTGGGAGGCCAAGGCAGGTGGATCACGAGGTCAGGAGTTCGAGACCATCCTGGCTAATACGGTGAAACCCCGTCTCTACTAAAAATACAAAAAAATTAGCCGGGCCTGGTGCCAGACGCCTGTAGTCCCAGCTACTCGGGAGGCTGAGGCAGGAGAATGGCGTGAACCTAGGAGGTGGAGGTTGCAGTGAGCCGAGATTGCGCCACTGCACTCCAGCCTGGGCGACAGAGCAAGACTCCATCTCAAAAAAAAAAAAGAGCTGAATAGATAAGCTAGTGTTTAATAACCTGCAAATGGGTCTACCTGCAGCTGTCGACCCATCATCACTGGCTTTTTCTCCTGCCTCTTTGCCCCCACTCAGTGGTCCCATAAATGCCTGACATCAGCGCCTCTCCCCATGACACCTTTTGCATGGCTTCCAGATCTTGCAAGAGATGAGAAAGCCTCTGAGGCCAAATCAGGCTGTGATCCTGTGCTGCTCTCACTCCAATTGCCCCAAATGAATATTGGTGCTGCCCCTGAACTTTGATCTCTGTGCATCTTTCTCCATCCATCAAGGGTTTCCTGATGACTGTGGAGTGCTTGTAAGCTGGTATTTGTAAAGTGCTAAGGGAGCCCTGCATTTCATGAGCCAACTTCATCTCCACCGTCTCCCGAATCCCTTCCTGTTTTCCCAGCATCTCCAGCTGGAGGGACCACGCAGTTCTGTCAGGCTTCAGAACGTCCCCAGTGCTATCTCCCCATCACCCAAGAGCTCTCCCCAACTCTTTCTCCCATTCTTGTTTCTCCCCCCGTCCCTTTTTCAAAGTGCTGTTGTTTTTCTTACTATCACTTCACCCCTCCCCAAAAGACAGTTATACAAGGAGATGTGGGAGGAAGAGAAGAAACACAAGTAATGATGACTAAGTCAGCCTGGCTCCCTTGCCACTGGAATATTGTCAGAATTGGCCGGCTCGCCCTTGCCTCTGTAAAAAGCCTTTGAAAGCCAAGGGTGTGATTTTTCCTGAAGATCATTCTTTCCACATGACCAAATGCTGTAGTGTGTCATCAGTCCAGATCGTTTCTTTCTGCCAGAATCTGCGCTTGGGGCACAAAACTCAGGGTCATTCAAAAGTGATTTCCCCTAATCAAGAGGCAAGTGATATTTCCTGGAAGTTTCACCTCCATTCAGGGCTCATCGGCTTTCTCTGCTTTTCCTTCCATCACTGCTTCTTTGATTCCTGAAAAAGTGCTTTTCTTGGAGCCCAATGACCAATGACCAATGAAGAAAAAAACTTGGAGTAAAAGGCAGCCCCAGTGTCCACCTCTGCCCCAGGCCCAAGGCCTCTGAAATGGGGCCACAGTACTGGGCAGCTTGAGGTCTCACCGTGTGGTCACAGTCTCAGAGCTCTGCAAACCCCGAAAACCTGTGAGAAAAATCAGCCCAAGAGGTGTTAAAAGGACTCACCCATCCGGGCAGCATTTCCTGAGCTCTGCCTGAGTTTAACAGTTGTAAGGCTTCGGCGTTCAGCAGCCCTCCTGCAAGATGCTATAGATAATGAGCAGGAATTCCCCCACCCTCCCTCCTAAGAGCTGTGTCCACACAAAGCCAAACAGGTAACTGACCAGCGAGCTTACTACGCACAGGCAGTCCACATAATTCAAACCCCAACCCCAGTTTTTTCACATATATATGTAAGTTGTTTTGCAAGAAGGCAAAACCCTCACATTATCTCCTCACTGTGAAGTTTGCGCCCACGTCAAGCAGATGCAAACAATTTCATAAAACGGCAACCCAGTTTTATGCAGAACCATTGGAAATCATAAGTTGGAGTAAATTGAGGCTCACTAGAGTCTTGAAAGTAAGTAGCTGCTTTGTGAGGAAGACTAAGAATTCAACAAACCTAAGCATCTACAAACATCATCTGCAGACATCATCTTAAACATTTTAATCTGCATCCTGTCCCTAGTCCTTTGCATTCCTTAAATAACTATTTTACTTCTGTTGGGTCCTTCAGGGCTGCATACAGGAGATATGGAAGCCTGTCTTTTGCAAGTAGCTGGACCAAACTGCCCAAAACTAAGAGAAACTTAATTCTGAGATTTAAAAAAAAATCATTTTAGCTGAGCATCTTTATTGGACTCAAAAACAATTTCATAAACAAGTAAATGAGAACTTCACATTTTCTGAACCTTGTAGGTTTTTTCCTCAATTTCATTCTTTTAAAAATACCTTTTAAATTAATTCAGCAGTGTTCTTAAACACAGCAAATTGACAAATATCAACTGAGTGTCTGTTCTGTGCAAATCACTCTGTAACAGCTTGCTGGATTACATTCTCGAGAGCTCCCTGCCTCCAGAGCACACTGGTTTTAGGGCCCTGCACGCATCTTTTCTCTGCACCTTGGCTGATTGGAGCAGTTTCAGTAGACGCGTCCTGATTGACCCAACATTTCAGAGAACATGCACAGAGCATAGTCCTCCTTCTAAATCTGGGATTCTCAAATTTCGGTGAGCAGAACTCCCCTGGGTGCTTGTTTACACGTAGATTCCTGGGTCCCACCCCAGAGATCAGTTTTGTCTGTCCAAATTGGAGCCTGGAAATCTGTGTTATTAACCTAGGCCCCAGTGGTTCTGATGCTGGAAGTCCAGAGTTGTGCAGTTGTAAGGTGACAGCCCAGACCACAGAGATACTTATCTGAACTCTTTCCCCAGTCCTGTCCAGGAGCCATGGGGGAGGACATCTCTCCTCTGGGGACCCCATCAAAACGGCGACATCATGATCTCCCTGTGAGTTTCCCTAAAGTACAGTCACAGGTGACAACACTGGCCCAGCAGCTATTCTGCCAAGTCATCCGTGTGATGGTGCGGGGCCTCGGGAGAGAGGACCACCAGCCCCTTCCCCTGTCCCTCACCGGCTGTCTCCAGGGGCCCTTTCAGGGGTGAAGCCCAGTCCCATCTCCCTCGCAGCTGCTAGTCTGTCCTCTTCCAAGAGGCCATCGGCGCCCGCCACGGTTCACCCTAAACGGGTTTTTGCTCCCCAGGTCCGCCTCGGAACCCCTGCAACCCTCATTGAGAACGCCAGTGTTTAACAGCGAGTCGTTTCCATAGCAACCGACAGGGTGTCACAGACACAGGATTATGACTTCACGGCGTGGGGATTCCGGAGAAGGGGGTGGGGCGGCGCCCCCCCTCGCTCCCCGCCCCCCGGCAAGCCCCACTCCTCACCCAAGCCGCGGGGGAGGAGCCCTCTTCTTTCCCGCCGGGCCCGGGCCCCCAGCCGGACCCCTCCCGCTCAGCTGCTACAGTGGGCACGAAGAGGGGCATGGCTTTCCGTCGCGCTCCCCAGCCTCGCGGGGGGCAGACGACGGCGGGCGGGGCGCGCAGAGTACACTCGACCCCCGGCGGCCGGGAGCGATCACGCGCACGCCGCGCAGGCCCGGGCCCGGGGCGGGGCGCGGGGGCGGGGGCGGGGGCGGGGCGCACGGTCCCCGCCAGGGCCCAAGTCCCACCTTCGGGGGCGGTGCCTGGCCCGGGGAGTGTCAGGAAGAGGAAGAGCGCGGCCGGCGGCGCTGCGCTGCGAGCAGGGGCCCGGCCAAGGCGAGTGCCGCGCGGGCCACCATGGCCACGGACGAACTGGCCACCAAGCTGAGCCGGCGGCTGCAGATGGAGGGCGAGGGCGGCGGCGAGACCCCGGAGCAGCCCGGGCTGAACGGGGCAGCGGCGGCGGCGGCGGGGGCGCCCGACGAGGCGGCCGAGGCGCTGGGCAGCGCGGACTGCGAGCTGAGCGCCAAGCTGCTGCGGCGCGCAGACCTCAACCAGGGCATCGGCGAGCCCCAGTCGCCCAGCCGCCGCGTCTTCAACCCCTACACCGAGTTCAAGGAGTTCTCCAGGAAGCAGATCAAGGACATGGAGAAGATGTTCAAGCAGTGAGTGCCCGCGCGACCCGGCCCCCTGCCCGCCCCGCGACCCGGTCTCGGGCCCCGAACCCCCCGATCCCCGGATCCCGCTCCGCCCCGGGACCCCTGCCGTCAGCCAGGCTTCCTCGAACCCAGACGCACCGGGGTTGGGGACCCCGCGGCCCCTTCCAGATCGAGACCCGGCATCTCACCACGCACGTTAGTCTGGGGGATCCCCGGCCCCTGGCACGCGGTGGCGACTCGTATTTGTGCTGCCTCCGGTACACCATAGACGCGTCCACAGAGTGGGGGACCCCAAGCCTCCTTCCAGATAATCGCCAGGCCCCGCGAGCCCCACCCCACCCCCACACGTGTGGGTCCCGGGCCCCCCGCCCTGTTAGTGGGGCTTCTCCACCACCCCACACCGCACACACCGAGGCTGAGGACCCAGCGGCCTTCCTTCCCCGATCCCAGCTACTCGCGTTCCCCACCCCCACCCCAACACACGCTGGCCAAAGACACCCACCCCAGTGCCCCTCGACACCACATGCCAACCACATTCCCTCCCTTAAGGTCTCTTCATTTCCTCTGCGATCTCAGGTCTCCCTGAAGGTGGGTTCTGGGCAGGGGTCCCCCCAACTTCCTCTCCAGTTATTTAGCGTCTACCAGCAAACTGGGGGCAAAGACTTGCCCTTTCCATCCCCACCCACTCATTAGCCAGGACCCAAATCCTTCACTCACAAGTGGTCTACCTAGGAAGGGACCCCTCGGCCCCTGTTCCCCCTCTGGTGTAAACCTCACTCCAGTCGTCTCTGTGGGCCAAGTCCCCCCCGGGTTTGGAAGGCCTCCCTACCCCTCCTGCCCGCCCCACCCCCTTGCACCCAGCAGCTTGCAGTCACCGCTCCCCTGCTTCTGTCACAAGGCCCCCCATCTCTCCTCCCCACTCCATATATCCCCTTCCCTCCCCACAGGAACCCCCCATGTCCCACACCCACCCTAGTCAAAAGGGGCCCCTTCCTACGTGACTTGCCCTGTTACCCCCACCCCTACCCTTTATTCCATCAGATTCCACACTCTGTGCCCTCACCAGGGTAGATGGGCACCCCTAGGCCTGTGGGCTCATCCCCCTGTCCTCCCACAAAAACAATCTTAGTGTCTCTGTGGAGGGGCTAGAGAGAGAGGGCCCAGCTCCGTCCGGCCCATCCCTGGGTCCCACTCTGTTGGGTCTAAGATGCACAGCCACTCTCTCCCAGCTATGTGTGTGCCCAGGGGATGGGGAAGGTGCCAGTGCCCCTCCCTTTGGTACCTTTCCCCACCTCCTGTTCCCTGTCCCCCTGCCCCTGGCTCCTGGAGAGGGAACAGCCTCTGTTCCACGATCTGGGTGCTGGTCTGGAGTGGTTCTGGAAGGGGATAGAACTGGCCTGAGGCTGAGTGTTGGGGGTGAGCCAGGAGGTCTAGCCCCACCCGGCACAGGCAGCCCAAGGCTGAGGGAGGGATTCCGCAAGGCCGGCTCCCGCTTGGCTGGGCAGGAGGTGGGGGCAGACCAGGGGTGTCAGCCTCAGCCACATGCAGCTGTCAGTGCCCAGACATCAAGCCGGAAGCCCAGGAAGGGGCGTTTTGCAACCGCACAGTTTGAGAAAGCCTCTGCCCCTACTCACCACAGCTTGCAGCAGCTTCTGCATTTGGCCCCAAGGCAGGGGGAAGGATTTCTGGTTCCCAGTTGGGGGTGGCTGAGGAGTCCCATACTTTCCAAAGGTCCTTCTGGGGGAAAATCAAGTCCTTGACCCCCGGCCCCTCTGAACCTCTTTGAGAAAGTCCCAGTGCCCTGAACCTCTTCAAGAAAGTCCCAGGGCGCCCACCTCCTTGACGCCACGGTGTTTGGTTGGAGTTCTTCTAAAGTTTCTTCCCAGTGGAAGACTGGCGAGATTGGGAGAGCAGGATTTCCAGGATTCCTGGAAGAGTAACTTGAATGCTCCCGGGTGGGCAGACGCAGGAGTGGGTATGGATCACTGTCTGTCAGTCACTGCAGACGCAGTGGTGGGTATGGATCACTGTCAGTCACTGCAGACGCAGGGGTGGGTATGGATCACTGTCTGTCACTGCCCCCATCAGGGAATGCAGAGCTGATTCAGACACCACAGAGATCCCTGTGCTGATAGTGCTGAGGCGCTCACCAGGTCCCTCAAACAGCCCCGTAACACAGAGCTCTTCGTCACCTTTCTGCAGACGAGGAGTCATAAATAACTTGCCAAGACCACACAGCTAGAAAATGATAAAGCCAGGATTGAAACCCAGGTCTGTGACTCCAAATCCCAAGTTCTTCCCCTTCTGGGTTTCCCATCACAGACATCCGCTTTCACGTTGGAAAACCTTCTCCAACACCCGCTTCCGTGTTCGTGGCGGATTGTCCACTCATGTCCCCACCCCCAGCCCCAGTCTCTCCTTTCCCCCAGAGCCTGCCTTCTCCTGGGCTTCCACAGCTTCCCTGCCCACTGGCCACCAAAACAAAGATGGAGCTGTTCTGGGAGAACCCAGACACTTCAAATGAGCGGGACTTGGGAGGCTGCAGTTTGGTTGGAAGTGGCATACGGCTGAGGGAACAGTCTGGAAGCTTCATTTGCACAGCAAACTCACTTTTTTTTACATAGGCTGTTTCTGGTCTAGTTTGATGAGAGGTACTCTGAGGGAGACTGAGGGGAGCTGGACCCCTCCAAGCTACCCCCGGCACCAGCACTTCTTGCCAGGGTTTTAGGAGGGCTGATGGGGCAGGCAGGGGCCAGGAAGCTGGACCTCTAGGGAAGCAAGTGCTGCCCGCCAGGGCCTGGGTGAGGGTGGAAAGCTGCAGATTGTGTATTCAAGGAAACAAGGCTTCACTGTGCCAACCGAGCCCAACCCCGCCGCCAACAGACGGGCTCTCGTGGAAGACAAACCCCCGTTCTGCTTCCGCTGTCCGAGTGGGGCTGCAGCCTCCTGGATCCAAGCAGGGTCCTGGGATCAAAGCCAGGGCATCAGAGCCAGGGCTCTGGGGACAGCAGAGGGCAGGGAGGAGGGGAGCCTGCCCTCCTGGGAGGCCAGTCACCGGAGCAGGAGGCAGGAGACCGTGAGGTCAGCAGGAGAATGGGAGCCGGCCTTTCCTTGCGGGCCAGGAGCGAGGAACCTGGGCTTCCATCCTAGTCTGCTTGTCCTCCCTGGTCCTCAGTCTACCCACCTGTAAAAGGAGCAGGCTATCCCTCATGACCCCCAAAGGTCCGTCAGCCCTGACCTGCGTATGTCTGAGGAGTCCTGAGCCCTTCTGGATGTTGGGACTGCCTTCCAGGGCCTTCTGGCCCACCCATCCGTGTTGATTCAGCAGGTACTTCCTGAGGCTGGAGATCGAGGGGGAAGAGAGGGGATGGGGGAAGATAGACAGACTCTCGGCCATCACTGGTCTCACACCTAGAGTCATTCAGGTTCCTCCTGAGAGAGACCTGGAGGGTTGACTCCAACCCCTCTCCCCATTTGACAGAAGTGGGAACCAAGACCCAGACGGGTGTGGCAGTGACTTGCTCAGGGTTACGGAGAGGTTTTCAGTGAGGCTGAAACCTTGTATGATGGGGAGAGTGGTCCCGGTGTCTCAGGGTGGAGCTCAGAGGACATGACACACTTAGAGTTCTGGCCCAGTGCCAGGCACGAGGAGGCTCTGCGTCTCCCTGGCCCTCGCAGCCAGGACTCTCCATCCCCCTCCCCTTGCGGCCTCAGGCTACATCCAGCATCTCTGATTCCCCAGCTGCTCCCTCCCTCTCTTTGCTCCTCCAGGGCTGGCTCTGGAACCCTCCTGTCAGAGAGGCAAGTAGAATGGCCCTGGAGAGCCTCGGGAGTGCCCACCCCTGGGCTGACAACAGCCTAGGGGGGGGCTCTGGAGGATTTTGTAAGTTGAGACCTGCCGGAAAGGTAGGCAGCCGTGTAATTCTGAACCTGCCGCGGAATCTGAGGACGATGCCCTAGATCCCTGTCTCCCGCCTAGCCCAGCCTTGCAGGCCCTGTCCCCACCGTCATCCCCAGCCACTTCATCTCAGGACACCTTGCGTCAGAGAGGCAGGCTTTCCTTTCCTTCTGGCCAGCTGTTCCCTGCACAAGCTCTGGGAGCCTCCTGCCCTCCTCTCCACCCCTCCACCTCCAGGGGACACACCTGTCCCAGGAGCCCTTCCTGGACGCAGTTGGCAGGGCCTCTGGAGTCTGCAGCCCTGGGTTTGAATACAGCTGTGGGCCATGGAGCCCTTCTGAGCTTCTGTTCCTCATCCTGGAACAGAGGGGACAGGGGGACCCACATCACAGGGTTGTTGTACGGCGCTTAGCCCAGTGCTTGGCACAGAGCAAGTCGTTACTAAATGACTGTTACCACTATCCCCAGCTCAGCATACACCCTCTCCTGGGCCCCTCATAGGGCCCTGGCAGCGGTCACTGTGGCTGGCTCAGAGGCAGCTCCACAATGCCCACTGGCTGCCTCCACTTAACCACCAGCAGAGCTTCCAGGTCTGCCAGGTTGTCGACAACCCTTTGCTTTGGGCCCTAGTGACAGGACCCAGGGTTAGAGCCCTCCTTCTCTCCTGCTGAACAGCCACTCTGATTGACAGCTACATATGGCTTTGATAAATAACAAAAAGGGAGAAATGAATTCATTATCACCTAGTTACAGGGAAGGCAGGTGGCACAAAAAAGGGGAGAACAAACAACAGCTCTGGAGGGTGCACAACGGGGATTCCCGTCTGCCACCACCCAGCTGGGTTGCTCCAGGCAGGGGACTCAGCATCTCTGAGCCTCAGTTTCCTCTGGGGCTCAAGAACCTACCTGGTAAGGTTCTGAGGATTAGGTATAAAAACACCCTGAGTCTTTGTGAAGAGCCCATCATGGTGTCTGGGCTGTTTGCATGATAGATGATGTTTTTGAAAAATATAAGGTTCTCGTATGTGATCATTCTTCCAACAGATATTTTATTAAGTTTTTGCGCTACAAGATCCAGAGAATTAAATGAATCAAGTTCCTGCCCTCAAGAGGCTTACAGTCTTATATAGAACAAACATGTATAGAGGTTTGGGGGTAGAGAGGATGCACCCACAAGGTTAGCAGTGGAAGGTTTTTTTCTTTATTTCTGCCATGAGGACCAAAGGCTCTCATGAATGACACCATGCTGATGTTCTCTTTGTAGCCAGCCCCCTACCTCTGTGCCCCCTCCTTGTTAAACAGAGCCACTAGTTCTAGCCATTCCTGGAGGAGCCTATGTATATTATTTAGAGAATTGAATTGAATTCTCACACCAGCACAATGAGATTGATACTGTCTTTGTTTTCCCTTTTTTTTTTTTTTTTTTTTTTTTTTTGAGATGGAGTCTCGCTCTGCTGCCAAGGCTGAAGTATAGTGGCGTGATCTTGGCTCACTGCAGCCTCTGCCTCCTGGGTTCAAGTGATTCTCCTGCTTCAGCCTCCCAAGTAGCTGGGACTATAGGCACACACCACCACGCCTGGCTAATTTTTTTATTTTTGAGTAGAGACGGGGTTTCACCACGTTGGCCGGGCTGGTCTCGAACTTCTGACCTCAAGTGTTCTGCCCGCCTTAGCCTCCCAAAGTGCTGGGATTACAGATGAAAGCCACCGCTCCCAGCCTGATACTATCATTTTTATCCCCATTTGACAGATGAGGAGACTGAGGCTCAAGGCGATTGTCACTTGTCTAAGATTATATTAAGTGGCAGTGACAGAATTAGAACCAGATCCTCCTGCAAGGAGCTCCTGGAGGCCAAGTGAAGGCGTGTTTGTGGCTGGGGCTTGAGGGAGCCTCCCAGAGCCTTAGAGAGGTGGAGAGGTGGGGTCCTTCGCCGGCAGCTTACGGTCAGTGGGTGGTGAGAATGCCCTGCACCCCTGGGGAGGGAGGATTTCCCGGCCTCGGTCCTTACTCCGTTCCTCCCACTTCCGCTATGCATCAGCCTCTGAGTCACCTCTCCTTCCCCACACCCCCAGCCCAGGACTTTTGGTTCCTCTTTGGTCCGCCCTTCCTGCCTTCTCCGTTGTCCTCGCTCTCCTCCATGCTACCTGGGTCCAAGGCCTGGTGGCTTGGACTGGCTTCCACTGTGAGAGTCTAGGCTTTGCTGCCTCAGGGGATGTCAGAGGTCCTTTCTGCAAGGCCAGCCCCGCCGGCAGAGGCAGAGTCACTTTGCAGCCTCAGCAGGGAAGGTCCGCCCACCCTGGAGCAGCTGAGTTCCCCTGACTGCCGGGCAGCCTTCTCCTTGGCTGACTTCCGCTTTTCAAGGACAGCAGAGAAGCAGGGGTCAGTGCCAGAAAGGTGTGGCCAGATGGGAGCTGGGCCGCCCGGGGAGTTCTGAGCCACAGATGCTTCAAACCAGATGCTTTGCCTCCCGTTCAGTCCTTACTTATCCTGCAACATTATCCTCGCCCATTTCACAGTTAAGGAGGCTGGGCTTTCAGAAGGGTTACGTGACTTGTCCAAAGTCACACAGCTAGTGAGGGGCAGAAGCAGGATTTGAATCTGGGCCTCCCCGGCTCCAAGTCCTCTGAACCCTTACAGTGGCCCAAACACCAGCAGCATCACCGCCCGGGAGTATGTTAGAAATGCAGATGTTCAGGTTCCACCCCAGATTTACCAGACTGTAATCTGCATTTTTTTTTTTAAGAGACAGGGTCTTGCTCTGTCACCCACACAGAATGCAGTGGTACGATCATAGCTCACTGCAGCCTCAAGTTCCTTGGCTTAAGTGATCCTCCCACTTCAGCCTCCTGAGTAGCTGGGACTACAGGCACATGCCACCACATCCAGCTAATTTTTTTTTATTTTTGTAGAGATGGGGTCTCATTATGTTGTTTAGACTTGTCTCAAACTCCCGGCCCCAAGCCACCCTCCCACCTCATCCTCCCAAAGTGCAGGGATTACAGGCATGAGCCACCACGCCCAGCCCATAATCCGCACTGTAACCAGCTTCACCAGCTGTGCACATTGACGTTTAAGAAGCGCTAAGCCGCAGCTCAGGTCCCCGCACAGCCGTCTTCCCACCACTTCCTGAGGTTGACCTAAGGTTATCCTTAGGCAGGTGACTTTGTTTGAGCTTAAGAGGATAAGATGAGTGGAGTAAAGATTAAGTTACATTATAAACACTGGGTTACGTTAATATTAGGCATTCAATAAATATTCTTTATAATCACTATCATAACAATAATGATTATGAAGAGCAAGAAGCGAAAGGGGGCGGCCGGCAGGGAGTGCCGCGGGTGCAGTGTGAGGTTATTGAACTCCAGGTTAGGATGCCCTTGAGCCCTCAGAGTCCCCCAGCAAATTACTTGGGGTTTCCCTCTTTATCCTCCGTGGGGGAGCCCCAAGCACCACACTTGTGTGCTCTCTATCTCTCTATCTCTCTGTCTCTCTCTCTCTTTCTCCCCCCACCCCATACCCCACTTAGCTGACCCAGGGCAACAGATCAAGTGTGAGATTCCCAGATAGGACTAGAGGAAGTGGCGAGCGCTGGGCTTTCCCCATATGAGTCAGGCGGTCTGGGGGTGGGGACATGCAGGAAGTGGGGAAGCCAGAGGGGCCTGAGGGCTCCTGAGCCCATACCCAACACCCACCCCGTCCAGTTGTCTGTCCTCCTGGGACCCACATGCCCAGAGGGGCCATCAGCAAAGCCTGGGATGGGGGTCCCCTGTGCTCCTACCTTCCCATGTGCAGTGGCTGCGATGACTCTGCTTCCTTCTGCCATCAGACTGTGCAGTGCAGCTTGGGGGGACCTGCATGAGGAGCAACTTTCTTTTTCTTTTTTTTTTTTTTTTTTGAGACAGAGTCTCACTGTCACCCAGGCTGGAGTGCAGTGGCACAATCTTGGCTCACTGCAGCCTCCGCCTCCCAGGTTCAAGCAATTCTCCTGCCTCAGCCTCCCTAGTAACTGGGATTACAGGCATGCACCACCACACCCAGTTAATTTTTGTGTTCTTAGTAGAGACAGGGTTTCACCATGTTGGCCAAGCTGGTCTCAAACTCCTGGCCTCAAGTGATCCGCCCGCCTCAGCCTCCCAAAGTGCTGAGATTACAGGCATGAGCCACTGCGCCTGGTCAAGGAGCAACTTTTTTTTTTTTTTTTTTTTGAGATGGAGTCTCGCTCTGTCACCCAGGCTGGAGTGCAGTGGCGCCATCTGGGCTCACTGCAAGCTCCGCCTCCTGGGTTCATGCCATTCTCCTGCCTCAGCCTCCCGAGTAGCTGGGACTACAGGCGCCCGCCACCACGCCCGGCTAATTTTTTGTATTTTTAGTAGAGATGGGGTTTCACCGTGTTAGCCAGGATGGTCTTAATCTCCTGACCTTGTGATCCGCCCGGCTTGGCCTCCCAAAGTGCTGGGATTACAAGCGTGAGCCACCGTGCCCAGCCGCAACTTTCTAATAGTTCCAAAGCCAAGATGGGCCCCCTTAGGTAAGTAAGCAATGAGCTTCCTGTCCTCAGATGTATTCAAGGTACTAAACAACAAACTGCATCAGGAATCTGATTTTCAGGAAGGACTGAATAAGATGGCCTCCAATATCCCTTCCAACCCTGAAGTTCTCTGCTGTGTCCCGATAGGCATCAGGGCATAGCATAGTCGTTAAGAGTGCATGTGTTTGATCAGGCCTGGTTCAGAGCCCAGCGACACCCTTGTCACCTATGACCTGGGCCAAGTCGCTTCCCCTCTGAGCCTCAGTCTCCTTGTCGGTTCATGTTCATGCTGCTTCATAGACTTCTTGTGAGGATCTGATGCAGAACACCTGGCATCGTGCCTGGCACATAGCAAGTGCTCAGCAGAGTAGCCAGGAATGATGGTAGGTTATGACGTGGGGCTCACCTGGATGCAAGGCTGGGACATCTGCACTACGCATGGTTGACGCCTCCACTGCCTACTCCTGTGACTCCCTGGTTATCAGAACTGGGGAGAGGGGCAGGTGCAGGGAAGCAACCAGCTGGGGACCATGCTCACCCCAAAGGGAAGGGGTCGTCCTGGGGGGTAACTGGCTGCTCCACTTTCAAGAGGGGGATGGATGGGGATTTTGTCCCCAGCATCCAGGGTGCAGCTAGCTGCTGAGCCCTCCCTGGCGAGAACTATTCAAGGGGAGGCAGATAGGAATGCAGGCACGGTGCCAGGCCCCGCAGCCTCCCTCCGGTGCTGGAGAAAAGTGCTGAGCTCCCAGGCTGGGTGCTTTCTGCCAGTCCTGCCGAATGGCATTGGCCTTCCCAAACAGGCACCAAGCTGGGCTCTCAGTCCAGCCTCCACTGGCCCTGCAAGCTTGAGAATGTGGGACCCTCCATGGGACCAGGAAAAAGAGAGGGGGCCCAGGGAGGAGAAAACTTCCAGCTGTTGGAATCCTGCAATCTGCCGGCTGTGTGACCCTGGGCCGGTCACTACCCACTCTGGGCCCCAGTTTCCCTTCGTAATGTAAAACGAGTAGACCAGGCCATCTGGGTGGATCTTGCGGGCTGACCTCTCTTTTTCTGGATCCTCTAAGCCACCTGCAACCTCAGTTCCAGCTCAGGGAGAAGGGATGGTGGGTGAGAAGCCCTCTAGCCCGGGAGATGCCTGTTTCCAGCCATCATGGAACCTCGTTCTCTCCTGTGCTGCCAGTTGTCCCACACACACACCGGCACCATGAGAGTAGCCCCTTCATCACTTTTCTCCAACCCCGAGGGAAGGTTCCTCACTCTCTCAGGCTCCTCTCTCCCTGTTCAAGGGCTCTGTCCAGCGGCCATCTGTCTTCCCACTTCCCAGAGATGCTGGGGCTTTGCATCAGGCCTAGTAGGGGAAAAGTGGGCCTTCAGAGGAGAGGTCATGCTGGAGGGATCCCCTGGCTCATCATGTCCACCCCTGCCTCCAGGCCAAGCCACCACAAGCCCTGCCTCCCAGCCATGTACCACCAATCAGGACTGGAGCCTGTGGCAGAAGCCAGTGTGTTTTTTATCATTATTTCTAATATCATCACCCTTTTTATATTGTATATGTGAAGTATATGATGTGTATATGTGACACACACAAACTTCTCAATATAACAACTATTATGATGATGATAAAATTAACAGGTTTTAAGGACTCACTATGTGCCAGGCATTTTATATCTGTAATCTCATTTTCATTTTCCTTTTTTGTTTGTTTTTTTTTTAAACAGGTTCTCACTCTGTTGCCCAGGCTGAAGAGCAGTGGCTCAATCAGGGCTCACTGCAGCCTCAACCTCCCGGGCTAAGGTGATCCTCCCACCACAGCCTCCCTAGTAGCTGGGACCAGAGGCATACACCACCACTCCCAGCTAATTTTTTATTTATTTATTTTGTATTTATTTATTTTTGAGACAGTGTCTCACTTTGTCACCCAGGCTGGAGTGCAGTGGCATGATCTCAGCTCACTGCAACCTCCATCTCCTGGGTTCAAGCAATTCTCCTGCCTCACCCTCCTGAGTAGCTAGACTTAACGGGTGCGTGCCACCATGCCTGGCTAATTTTTATGTTTTTAGTAGAGACGGAGTTTTACCATGTTGGTCAGGCTGGTCTCAAACTCCTGACCTTGTGATCCGCCTGCCTCAGCCTCCCAAAGTGCTGGGATTACAGGCATGAGCCACCGCACCTGGCCCTTTTTTTTTAATAGAGATGTGGTCTCCCTATCTTGCCCAAGCTGGTCTCAAACTCCTGGGCTCAAGTGATCCTCAGCCTCCCAAAGTGCTGGCATTATAGACATGAGCCACCACGTCCAGCCTCATTTACTCTTTAATAATCTTAAAGGTAGATGTTAGGAATAATAATAACTGGGTTTTAGTATCATAGTAGGCATGTATGAAGTGCTTCCTGTGGACCAGGCTCTGTGCCAAGAGTCTGCTTGTATTGTCTCTTTTAATCCTTGCCTCCATCCTGAGATGAGTTCTTTGATCTCCATGATGTAGATGAGGAAATTGAGGTCTGTCGGGTTAGGTGACTTGACCAGGGTTATTCTGCCAGCAGGTGGCAGAGCTGGGGTTTGGACCCAGGTCAGTCTCAGCGGAGTTGATGTAACCACAAACCCTCAAGGCCATCTTCAATCAGGTTGACCCTGGAACCTGGCTGATCCCCTGCACTAGACCACATCAGTGCCCAAGGCACAGGGCAGATGGCCACTCTCCAGGAGTCTCTTGGGAATGGCCTCCTCCACGGCTACCTCTGGGGTCTTCACCTCCCACCCCAGCACCTGGCCTCTCGCAGCCGCCGTCACCTCCTCTTGGTGATGGACTCTTTGGCACCACAGCCAGCCCCTATATTGTCCCCCTGGGTGCCAGAGCCTGCCCTGGATGGAGCCCAGCCCCAGTAATTGATTGGCCCTTGATTGATAGAGGCGGCCGTTCAAATCGTGGTTTGAGCTGCGGCCTAGCCAGGCCTGGGAGCTGCCAAAGACAGAGGGATCCACAGCCCACGTTTCCATCCAAGTTTGGACACTTTATCTGCACTTCCTCTGAAACTGAGCTGCCCCTGGCTGCAGAAGAAACCCATGCACTTGAGCAATAAATAAAGCTGGGGGGACCCAGGGGCTGGGGCGTGAACCCCTGACCTGCTGGTTATGGGACCTGTGGCCTCACCGATAACAGCCCTCCTGACCTAATCCGGACCTGGAGGATTGCTGAGCACAGGAGTTGTAAAGGGAAAGTGCTGGCGCGTTGGGAGTTTAGTGAAGGTGATTCAATCTCGTTTTAGTGGCGGCAACTGCCATTTATGCAGCTAGCTCTGTGTGCTGGGAGCTGTGCTGAGTGCTTGACAGGGATGGGCTCAGTCGTTCCTCACAGTGGCCCATGAGAGAGGCCCCATTGCAGCAAGGTTCTCAGCCTCAGCACCACTGGCACTTGGGGCCAGGTCATTCCTTTTTTTTGAGACAGAGTCTCACTTTGTCACCCAGGCTGGAGTGCAGTGGCGCAATCTCAGCTCACTGCAACCTCCACCTCCTGTGTTTAAGTGATTCTCCTGCCTCAGCCTCCCAAGTAGCAGGGATTACAGGTGCCTGCCACCATGCCTGGCTAATTGGTGTATTTTTAATAGAGACGGGGTTTCACCATGTTGGCCAGGATGGTCTTGATCTCCTGACCTCATGATCTGCGTGCCTCAGCCTCCCAAAGTGCTGGGATTATAGGCATAAGCCACCGCACCCAGCTGGCCAGGTCATTCTTTGCGATGGGGCCAGGCTGTGTGCTATAGGAGCTTCCCTGGCCTCCACCCACCAGATGCCACGGGCATCCCCCCTCCACCCCGCCTCAGGTATGACAACCAAAAACATCTCTAGACATTGCCAGATGTCTCCTGAGGGGCACATGCACCCCAGCTTAAGAGATGCTGCATTTTGGCCGGGCGCAGTGGCTCACACCTGTAATACCAGCACTTTGGGAGGCCGAGGCTGGTGGATCACGAAGTCAGGAGATTGAGACCATCCTGGCTGACATGGTGAAACCCCATCTCTACTAAAAATACAAAAAATTAGCCGGGCGTGGTGGCGGGCGCCTGTAGTCCCAGCTACTCGGGAGGCTGAGGCAGGAGAATGGTGTGAACCCCGGAGGTGGAGCTTGCAGTGAGCCTAGATCGCGCCACTGCACTCCAGCCTGGGTGACAGAGCAAGACTCCGTCTCAAAAAAAAAAAAAAAAAGATGAGATGCTGCATTTTGTGGCTGAGGAGCCCGGCAATTTGGCTCCAGAGCCTGACTGTCATCGCTGACCTTCATGGGAGCCCAGGGTCAGAAAGCGGCAGGGGCTTTGCTTTCCTGGGGGGCACTGAGGAGGGGAGTCCTTGTGACTTGGCTCAGGAAAGACTGAGTCCCTCACCAGGTGCCCCTGCACAGCCCTCCACTGGGCAGCAAACAGGGTCCAGAGATGGCAGGAGGGGACTCCACTATGCCCCCCAGAGCCCCTCCAGCTCCAGGTGGAGGCTGGACCACAGCAGCTTTGGCCTGCCTGACCCTCTGAGTCCCACACCTTCTACTGCCACAGAGGTGGCCACTGCCCACAGGGGCTGCTGGCCCATCCACCTCCACCCCAACCCTCATCCATCAGTGGGGCAGAAGGCCTCAGGACCCTGTGTTCCCTCCAGGGCTCCCAAGACCCATCTTTGCTGTGTCACTCCCAACCACTGACTCACTGGCTCGTGAACTATTTATACCCCTCGCACAAATGCTCCCCTCACGCTCCAGGCAGCCGTCTGTGTTCTGCAGCAGCCCCAGGACACGTTGGGGAGGGGCTGGGTACAGAGCAAATGTGCAAGTTTATGAGCCCAGCAGATCTAGTCGGAAGCCCAGCTCCCTCCTTACTGCTGTGTGACTGTGGGTGGGTCATTCAACCTCTCTGAGCCTTGGTTGTAAAATAAGCTTATTAGGAGGATTAAGTAAAGTAAGCAGTTCCCAGCATAAAGACAGATCTCAGTACATGGTTGCTATCAGGTGTTCAAAGTACACCTAACTAGAGAAGGCGAAGGGAGCTGGGGAGCCCAGAAGAAGGTGCAGAAATGAGACATATTCATGCAGAAGCTCAAGCGCCCGGGACATAGGGTTCTGGAACACAGCCCCCTGTGTTGCGCTGCTGTCACCAGCACTGTCACCCAGCCAGTTCAAGGACCTAAAGAAGGTGCAGAAAAACCCATTTTGGCTGGGCAAAGTGGTGCACGCCTGTAATCCCAGCACTCTGGGAGGCTGTAGAGGATTGCTTGAGCCCAGGAGTTCGAGACCAGCCTGGGCAACATATTGACACCCGTCTCTACAAAAAAATACAAAAATTGGCCAGGCATGGTGGCATGCACCTGCATTCCCAGCTACCTGGGAGGCTGAGGCGGGAGGATCACTTGAGCCCAGGAGGTAGAGACTCAGTAAGCTGTGATTGCGCCTGGGTAACAGAGCAACACCCCGTCTCAAAAAAAAAAAAAAAGAAAAAAGGAAAAGTCCATGTTATCAACTCTGGGATCACTCTCCCCAGCCCCCATCTTGTCTTCCTCACACGCTGTTCCCAGAGACCAGTAGGGCAGGTGTTTGGTTGATAAGAGAGCCCAGCTGGGCAAACAGCGCCTCGCCCTCTTTCACCAGGCTGTGTGCTCCAGGAACCAGTGGTGCCTTCCCAGCCAGGCAACAGGCAGAAAGGCCACCTAGACTCTTACTACACAGAAGCCAGTCAAGAGGGACTTGCCCCCAACCCCACCCCTGTCTCTGCCAGGTTGTTGGTGGTAGAAAAAAAGAGAACCTGAGCGTGCAGGGCGGAGGGGAGGCATCTCTGTCGCCCGATGCTTGTTCCCGGCTTCCCCATCACCCCGCCAATCTCCGCCACTCCCTGCAGGCACTGCACCACGCTTCCCTGAACACACCCAGGCCGCCTCCTGCCACCTGGCCCTGCCTCCTGCCCCCCTTCTGCTCTGTGCCCTCGACAAAGGCAGAGGCCCTGCCTTAGATACCCCTTCATTTCTTCACGTCTTATTTCTTCATTACACATTTTTGAGCACCTACCGTGTGCTTTTTAACCTCCTTCCCAGTACCTAGGGCAAGCTGGGGGGCATGAAATAGACCCCCCAGTACAGAGGGTGCTGAGTAAGAAGAGTCATTTATCACATGGAAAGAGGCCGCCTTCCATACCCACGTCACATCCCCTATTCCAGTGCTTCTCAACGGGGAATGCTTTCATCCCGCTGGGGACATTTGACAATGTCTGGGAGACATTTTTAGCTGTCACAACTCAGGAGGGATGCTACTATAAACGTCCCACAATGCACAGGACAGCCCTTACGGCAAGGATTTGTTCTGTCCAGATTGTTTAAGGTCTGAGGTTGAGAAACCATGCCCTTGCCTGCAAGGTTCTGCCTCTAGGGTGAGGGTGAGATGTCCCCCCAAGTGCCCATGCAGATGCTAGTAAGCCAGCTGGTCATGGAGGTGGCGAGTGCTCAGCTCAGAGCCTGATCCACCCTGCCATGGTATTGAGAATTCCTTCTCGGCCAGGCACGGTGGCTCACGCCTGTAATCCCAGTACTTTGGGAGGCCAAGGTGGGTGGATCACTTGAGGTCAGGAGTTCAAGACCAGCCTGGCCAGCATGGTGAAACCCCGTCTCTACTAAAAACACAAAAATTAGCTGGGTGTGGTGATGCATGCCTGTAGTCCCAGCTACTTGAGAGGCTGAGGCAGGAGAATCGCTTGAACCCGGGAGGCGGAGGCTGCAGTGAGCCGAGATTGAGCCACTGTACTCGAGCCTGGGCAACAGAGTGAGACTCCGTCTCAAAAAAAAAAAAAAAAAAAAAAAAACCCCAGAGAATTCCTTCTCACTGTCTGTGCCATCACATTCAGCACACGGAGCCTGTCATTTCAGCTTCCTTGTGCCTCAGGCTTGTCCAAAAGTTAGCGCTATTCTACATGCAGGAGGCTGCCAGGCCCTGTGGTGAGTTCCCCGTCATCAGAGGGGACCAAGCAGGAGCTGAGCCATATATGGGTCCTCTGCCTGGACTGAGATCCCTTCCAGCAGTGACAAGATGATATGGTTGGTGGGAGGTGCCCTCTAATTCCCCAGTCTCCTTGCACTCAGGCCTGCGGCCTCTCTGACTGAGCCAGTGCCAAGATGTCCTCTCTTTTTGCGTCTGCAGGTATGATGCCGGGCGGGACGGCTTCATCGACCTGATGGAGCTAAAACTCATGATGGAGAAACTTGGGGCCCCTCAGACCCACCTGGGCCTGAAAAACATGATCAAGGAGGTTGATGAGGACTTTGACAGCAAGCTGAGCTTCCGGGAGGTAAGCCCGGCCCCCAGCCCCACTCCCCTACCAAGGGCTTCACCTGAGGACCTGGTGGCCCGAGAGAGACCAACCCCCACCCTTTGTCCATGAATGAATGACATTGCCATTGAACAGCAGCTGTGAGCAGCTGCTGCTTGGCTGAGTGAGGCTTCAGAGGGCCTGTTAGAGCAGGCACCAGGGAGGGTCCTGAGATCCTTTCAGGGAGGAAGAGGAGGGAGGGATATCCCTTCCTTCACAGAGGGAGCATATATTGAGCGATTTCTGTATACTTGATCCTGTGCAGGCTCTGGGGTAGAGAAAGGCCCTGTGCGCGAAGGTTCCTGGAAGTGTAGAGGGGGAGACACCACAGAAGGAAATCAGGGCTGTGATGCAGAGGAAGAGGGCCACGGCACTGGGTGACTTCACGCCCAGGATCTTACTCCAAGACAGGAGCTAGGGGCAAGCCGGTTTCGCAGGGAAGGAAATGGAGGCCCAAGCCAGACAGCGATGATACTGGACCCCGGGAAGCACAGGGATGGACCCCAGGAAGCACAGGGTTAGGTGTGGGGACTCGAGGCCCAATTGGGGCCCAGGAGGTCTGGCAGGAAGCATGAAGGATACAGGGAAGGAGAGAGGTGGCAGGGGCAGGTTGGGGAGTGCGAGTGGCTGGGCGGGAGGTGTGGGCAGTGCAGGGTAACAGCTTAGAGTTCGAGAGCAGAGTTCCGTCCCTCTGACACGTTCAGGCGCTGAGACTTGAGGCATGTCTTTTACTGTCTCAGAGGCCCCCTCATTCTGTCATGACAGCTGTAGGACTCGATACATGGAACGCAGAGTAGGTTCACTGGGCAACAGCGGGAGACAGAGGTAAGAAGTAGGCTGAGGCCGTGTCGTCAGGAGCTGGTGTGGGCGGGGCAGGGCTGCAGTAGGCCAGCATCCTGGGTGGCAGATGAGTCATATCACCTCCCATTGTACAGCTGGGCAGAGGCCCAGTGAAGGGGAGCACAGGAGCACAAGGGGCGAGACCCAGCTCACTGCCCCCCAGTCCTTCTCTGCAGCGGAGGCCTGAGGCAGGGGCCTGGGTGCGACCAGGGACTCCGGCTCCCCTCCTTCCCTCCCTTGCTGACACCGCGCACCTCTCTCCCCACTGCAGTTCCTCCTGATCTTCCGCAAGGCAGCAGCTGGGGAGCTTCAGGAGGACAGCGGGCTGTGCGTGCTGGCTCGCCTCTCCGAGATCGACGTCTCCAGTGAGGGCGTCAAGGGGGCCAAGAGCTTCTTTGAGGCCAAGGTGAGGAGCCCGAGGGGTGCTCTGACCCACGCTCCAGGACAAGGGGACCCTGGGTTGGTGCGAAGTTAATACGTCCCCTTCCCGTCCCTGCTGAGGCTGCAGACAGAGATGGGAGCTGACTCCCTGCCAGGCTGGGCCAGGCCCACATGCTCTGTCTTCTGTCTCCTCCCACTCCTGGCTGAGATCCTTGGCAGCCACCAAGGGGTGGGTGAGGGGGGTGTACTCTTGAAAAGGGGACAGGGATTACCTTGAGGTGCCCTGGCCCTGGCCATGGCACACTGAGCCGGTAACGCAGAGGACTGGGCCTTAGGAGGGCAGGCCCAGAAACACAGCACTGGCTCTCCAGGGTCCCCGGTAGACACCAATCCCACCAGCCCCAGCCTGGGAGGAAGCCTGGGGGCTCAGAGACCACCTGCATGCACAATACCCTCCCCTTTCAGCAGGTTCTCAGATGGAGGAGACACCTGTGATCTAGAGGCTCCTGGGTCCTGCCCACCCAGGGCCCCAGCTCTCCCACCTTGTTTCTGTCTTTCCTGGCTAAGAACATTCCTTCCAGAGACTGCCTCCCACCTCCCTCTGGGCTTCGGAGCATTGGTGGAACTTTTCAGGGTTCATCAGTGGAATTGGGTGTGCCGCTGGGCTCCCCAGACAGGAAGCAGAGGATCAGGATGGCAGCAGCTTGAGCGACCCCCTTCGAGCGCCCTTGCTCTGCAGCAGCCACAGAGTATACGTTCTGTCTTTCAATCCTCTCAACAACTCCATAAGATCAGAGTTATTGGGTGCCAGGTTCTAAGCGAGGAAACTGAGACTCAGGAAGGTGAATGAAGTGCCTGACCCAGGGCCAGAGCTGGTGAGGTCAAGCTGTTTGTGTTGCTGGGTAGGACTCAGCA
Source organism: Pongo pygmaeus (assembly GCF_028885625.2). Taxonomy (NCBI): domain Eukaryota; kingdom Metazoa; phylum Chordata; class Mammalia; order Primates; family Hominidae; genus Pongo; species Pongo pygmaeus. The sequence continues at coordinate 215,608,231 of NC_072373.2, read as the reverse complement.
GAAGCCTGAGCCAGAAGGGACCCCAGGAAAAGCAATCATAAGGCCGGGTGCAGTGGCTCACACCTGTCATCCCAGCACTTTGGGACGCTGAGGCAGGTGGATCACCTGAGGTCAGGAGTTCGAGACCAGCCAACATGGTGAAACCCCATCTCTACTAAAAATACCAGAATTAGCTAGGCATGGTGGAGGGCACCCATAATCCCAGCTACTCAAGAGGCTGAGGCAGGAGAATTGCTTGAACCTGGAAGGCAGAGGTTGCAGTGAGCCAAGATTGCGCCATTGCACTCCAGCCTGAGCGACAGAGCGAGACTCCATCTCAAAAAAATTAAAAAAGAAAAAGCAGCTGTAGCACAGAGAACCCCCAACATACACCATCCAGCCCTGACCCCCTCACCCCCATGCCCCCGCAGGTCCAGGCCATCAATGTGTCCAGCCGCTTCGAGGAGGAGATCAAGGCAGAGCAGGAGGAGAGGAAGAAGCAGGCGGAGGAGATGAAGCAGCGGAAAGCAGCCTTCAAGGAGCTGCAGTCCACCTTTAAGTAGCGGGGGCTGCAGCCAACCGCCCTGCTCCGGCCCCAGTGTGGTGGGCGAGGGTGGCGCATGGGAGGCCGAGCCTGAATCCTTGCCTGTGTCTGATGGGACCACTACTAAAAACCTGAAAATGTCTGTGAATGGAGCAAGTTCAGGGGTTCATGGAGGTAGCCCGGCCCCTCCCCGCTCCCTTCCACTCTTCACGAGGCCGAGACACTGGCGCTGTCTCCCTGCCCGGTCTGGCCTTCCCTGGCAATCCCTGGGCTCTCTTGCACCCCTAACTGCCCCGCTGCCTGCTCCAGCACTGCCCCGGGCCCAGCTCTTGGCCCTAGGTCCCTCCCGGCCCCATGTGCCTGCCCTCCACACATCCCTGTCCCCCCAACCTGGGAACCGCTGCCCTCCTCCAGCAGGCCGCACCGCCCCTGGGGCCCCCTGCCAGCCTCTTCCCAGGCTGGGAGACAGCAGAAGAGAGAGAATCAGGGCTGCCCCCACAGAGTGGGACTCAAGGGGCTTATTGGAGGCACGAGGGGACCCCTCCCCAGGGCCTTTTCCTCCACCTCTGCCTCTTCCATCTACTGAAATGGGAGAGGGGGTGGGGAGCTTCTGTTCTGGTGAAGGGACCCAGGCCCCCAGCACCCCATGCTGACTTGGAGAACCCCAGATCTCTGGGGCCCAGCCAGGCAGGGTGTGGGGGCAGCTGTGCCAATCTACCTCACAGGCCCACCCCCTGCCGGGCATGCCGTGGGATCACAGGCAGGGAAGGCTCTGGGGGTCGGAGACACCGCTGCTTAGCACCCCAGCCAGAACACCCTGAGGGTCTCAGGGGGCTCTGGAGAGAGTGGGGTGGGAGGAAGAATTGGCGCCTTCCTAGGGAAGGAGACGAGCGTTTTGTCTTGATTCTCCGAGAAGCGTCCGAGAAGTGCTTTAAGTGTGTTTGCATGCGCCAGGCGGTGGGCAGCGGGGGCCTGTCCAGCCCTCTCCCGCCATCCTTCCCCAAGTGATGTCCACTGCCTTGTCACCAGCGACCTGCCTGTCATGCCCACCCCCTGAGGAAGCATGGGGACCCCAACCCCCTGGTGCCCTGCACCAGACAGGCCGTGGTCAGGCCCACGCCACTGGCCTGGTTCAGCCACAGCTTCCCACGTGCTTGCTGACATACGTGTGCCTGTGTGTGGTGTCTGTTGCTGTGTCGTGAAACTGTGACCGTCACTCAGTCCAAACAAGTGAGTGGCCCTCAAGGCCACAGTTATGCAACTTTCAGTGTGTGTCATAACAGCGTCACTGCTTTTTAAACTCGATAACTCTTTATTTTAGTAAAATGCCCCAGGAGTCCTTGCAGCTACGCGGACTTGCAGAGGTTTTATTTTTTGGCCTTAGAATCTGCAGAAATTAGGAGGCACCGAGCCCAGCGCAGCAGCCTCGGCCCCGGATTGCGTTTGCCTTAGCGGATATGTTTATACAGATGAATATAAAATGTTTTTTTCTTTGGGCTTTTTGCTTTTTTTTTTTTTCCCCTTCTCACCTTCCCTTCTCCCCGACTCCACCCCCCCCCAAAAAAAAAGCTACTTCTTCATTCCGTGGTACGATTATTTTTTTTAACTAAAAGAAGATAAAATTCTATATTCTTACGTGTGTATGGTTCTTGATGGTGAGTGGGCAGGGAAATGACAAGGTCACCTGGGTGTGGGGACAGTGCTGTCAAAGCCTGGGAGGGGAGGGGACCCGCCTTAGTGGAGGAGGTTGGTGTTTGATGCCCAGACGCTGTCACCAGGCATGAGTCTTGGTGCTTTGTGTCTATTAACTCATTTAAATCCTTGCAACCAGCCCATGCAAAGGGTGATATTTTTATTCCTCTTTTGCAGATAAGAACAGGGAGGTGGCTGGGCGTGGTGGCTCACACCTGTAATCCCAGCACTTTGGGAGGCCGAGGCTGGTGGATCACCTGAGGTCAGGAGTTCGAGACCAGCCTGGCCAACATGGTGGAACCCCGTCTCTACCAAAAATACAAAAATTAGCCGGGCGTGGTGGCACACGCCTGTAATCCCAGCTACTCGGGAGGCTGAGGCAGGAGAATCGCTTGAACCTGGGAGGCAGAGGTTGCAGTGAGCCAAGATTGTGCCACTGCACTTCAGCTTGGGTGACAAAGAGAGATTCTGCCTCAAAAAACAAAACAAAACAAAAAAACAGGCCTGGAAAGTCTCCCAGAGACACACAGGCGAGTGGGGTGGCAAGAGGCAGGGCCCAGGCTGTCGAGGTCATGGCTCACAAACCTGCCAGGTGAGCAGAGAGGAGGGGCTGCCTGTCCACAAGGCCACACGGTGGCCTGCAGTGGCATTAAGGCCCTGGGAATTATGGTTTGTGCACCCCAGAGATCCCCAAGCACCCCTGCCATGGAGACACCCAAAGTCTTCCACGGGCTGGAAAACCCCAGGGGTGATGGGGCGGACACCAGCAGCTGTCTGTGTGTGGATTTAGACAGATCAGGCCCCCACTGGGTCTCAGTCTCCCCATCTATTCCATGCGAGGGTGGGCGAGGGTCTGGGGTCTTCCCAGGCAGGGTGTGGGAAATGGAGTTTGGATTAGGCCGGGCACCGCTGCCCCCAGGTGGCCAGGGGTGGTACTACAGCAGCCGGGATGCCTGGGGAAGGCAGTGTCCTCCCCACCTGCTACCCAGGGCCTGAGACGCCACTGTACGCCACCACCAACTTGGGACTTTCAGTTCCACACTGCCTTTCAAAACCCCTTCCCCAAGAGAGGAACATCCGCATCCCTGACATCCTGCTGGAAAGGGTTTCGGGAACAAGGGACGGGGACGCTGAAAGAGTGCATGGTGGCTCACACCTGTAATCCCAGCACTTTGGGAGGCCGAGGTGGAAGGATCACTTGAAGCCAGGAATTCAAGACCAGTCTGGGCAACATAGTGAGACCCGATCTCTACAAAATATAATAACAAATCGTACTGAAAAGGAAGCTCCTGATGGTGATGGCCGTGGGCCTCGAGTCCTTGGACCGTGAGAGACCAGGGCTACCTGTGTCATGCCAGGGCCCTCCACCAAGGGTCTCAGCCTGTCGGGAGCCCCCAGCCTGGGTCTGCACAAGACCCCCACTCCCAGCCCTGGCAGAGAAAGCAGGTTGAGGAGGGAAGGGACCTGGAGTGATCCTAGGACCAAGAGAGAGGACTCCTTAAAACCCTCCCAGGGCTGGACACAGTGTCTCATGCCTATAATTCCAGCACTTTGGGAGGCCAAGGCAGGAGGATCACTTGAGTCCAGTAGTTCAAGACTAACCTGGGCAACATAGCGAGACCTCGTCTCTAGAAAAAGATTTAAAACAACTAGCTGGGCAGCTACTCAGGAAGCTCAGGAGGAGGATCACTTAAGCCCAGAAGTTCAAGGCTGCAGTGAGCTATGATTGTGCCACTGCACTCCAGCCTGAGCGACAGAGCAAGACCCTGTCGCTTAAAAGAAACCAAATAAACAAAAAAAACAACTCCCAGTTTCCCTCCTCTCATTAAGCCTCCCTGCACTGAGTCCCAGCTCCAAATCCCCATGGAACCCCCCAGCCCCTCTCTCTGAACTGTTAACCCCTTGCTGAACACCAACCCCTCATTGGGCCCCACAACCCTCTCTAACCCCCAGTGCTTCCATCTGGTTTGGAGGAGAAGCCCTGCCAGCCCCTCAGCCGGCCCCTTAGTGGGCCTCACCCGAAACATAACAGCTGCCGCCCGAGAGTCCTGTCCCAGCGGCCAGAAAATCCCAGCCCTGTCAGTGACACCTGCCTCTTTTCTCAAGCTCTTATCCCGCCCCACCCCCACCTTGGCATTTCTCCTCCTGAGGCCCCGGGGCACCACCTGACCACGTCCCCCACCCCTTTCCACGTGCCTCTGCCAAGTCGCCCATGGTTATTTTTCCAGCATAGTCTGGCCCCAAGTGGCTCAAGGACTTTGAGGTCCTGGGTCCTGGGAGACCCCACTCCAGGTCCTGAAAAATCCCAGGGTTCAGCAGTGGGGCGGGGGTGGATTCTGGCATTCTCTCACCCTCGAGGCCTCAGATTCATTTTGGACATGGACTCTGTACAGAAGGAATCCTTTCCCTGCTTGTCCCCATCAGGCTCCCACCAGAACCAGTCTCTTCTCATGCAGAACTCCACGCTCTTGGCCCATCTCTCCAAGGGAGACTATCTCCAAGGAACACTCCCCCTGTCCAGCAGGGAGCTCCCCATGGCTGAACGGGTCTTATTATCTCTATACCCAATCCTATCATGGGGCTTGCACACAGTAGTTGCTCCGTGAATGTGGGAGGAATGAATGAGTGAATGAATGAGTGAGTGAATGAATGTTTTCTGTGTATGTTATGTTTCTGTGTATGACATATGGTATGTCAGTGACTCACAGCCTGGGCAAACAAAACAGTCACTTCTTTAAACATGCAAGTTAGGTCGGGCGTGGTGGCTCATGCCTATAATCTCAGCACTTTGGGAGGCTGAGGTGGACGGATCACTTGAGGTCAGGAGTTCGAGACCAGCCCGGCCAACATGGTGAAACACTGTCTCTACTAAAAATACAAAAATTAGCCGGGCGTGGTGGCTTGTTCCTGTACCCCCAGCTACTCAGGAGGCTGAGGCACAAGAATCACTTGAACTCAGGAAGCAGAGGTTGCAGTGAGCCGAGATTGTGCCATTGCACTCCAGCCTGGGTAACAGAGTAAGAGTCTGCCTCAATAAATAAATAAATATGCAAGTTAATCCAACTTCAAGCCCTGACCCCTCCCATCACAGAAAATCCACCCTCCCAGGGCTTCCGTCAGCAGATATCCATAGGCCCCCTCTGGGGTACTTCTTCAGTCTCGGTGATCAAGGCCAGAAAATCAGGTCAGCCAACCCAGCGTCACCACCGTAACTTAGGCAGTTTGAGCCACTGGGATCATGGTGTCGCCTGACTGGCTGCTCCCTGCACCAGGCCTGGAGTCAGGAGGGGCTGGCACCAGCCACGCACGTGCCCGAAGGCAGCTCCTACGCCTATCCACCTTTTCCAGCAAGAACAAGTTTCTCCTGGCTGCCCTGGGACACAGCTAAAGGCACCTCCAGGGCCTGGAGAAGGTGCTCAGGGGGAGCCATAGACCATTCCCCAAACTCTCTCTCAGCCCTTGGGTCATCTAGAACCTCACGGAAGGAGGGGCCACAGGGCCTGGAGCCCATGACACATTTAGGGGCCGACAAAAATGTTTTGATTTTTTTAAAATCAGTAAGAAAAAAATGAAAAGGATCCAAACTGGATTATATTCATTGTTATAATATGTTATGAATAATAACATAATTTTTATTTTTTTTAAGGAAACATAATTTTTCATTTTTTTATGTTTTATTTTTTGGAGATGGGGTCTCTCTATGTCACCCAGGCTAGAATGCAGTAGCATGATCATAGCTTACTGCAGCCTCAAATTCCTGGCCTCAAGCAGTCCTCCCGCCTCAGCCTCTAGAGTATCTGGGACTACAGGCATGTGCCACCACACTCAGGTAATTTTTAAAATTCTTTTAGAGTCAGGGGTCTCGCCGTGTTGCCCAGGCTGGTCTTGAACTCTTGGCCTCAAGGGATCCTCTCACCTCAGCCTCCTGAGTAGCTGGGATTACAGGCATGAGCCACCATGCCCAGCCTGTTTTTAATATTTTTTTAATGGAGAAAGGGGCCCATGAAGGCAAAAGTACTCAGTGACCAAGTCCAGTCTCAAGCTTTCTCATAAGAACCAGATAAAAACAATAATAATAGTAATAGCAAACATTTAGAACGTCCTTACCATATGCCAGGCACTTCTTCCAACAGCCCTAGGAAGGAGGTACCATTTTCTTTCTTTTTATTTTTATTTTGTTGAGACGGAGTCTCGCTCAGTCACCCAGGCTGGAGTGCAATGGCATGACCTCAGCTCACTGCAACCTCCGCCTCCCGGGTTCAGGCAATTCTCCTGCCTCAGCCTCCCAAATAGCTGGGATTACAGGCACCCACCATCATGCCCGGCTAATTTTTGTATTTTTGTACAGACAGGGTTTCACCATGTTGGCCAGGCTGGTCTTGAACTCCTGACCAGCCTGCCTCAGCCTGGTCTGCCTGCCTCAGCCTCCCAAAGTGCTGGGATCACAGGCGTCAGCCACCGTGCCTGGCCAGAGGTACTGTTTTCACTCTCACTTTATAAACGAGGAAGCACAGAGAGGTTGAGTCACAAGTATAAGGCCATAGAGCTATGAAGCAATAGTGGTGGGTTTAGTTCAACCCTAAGCAAAGCACTCAACATCCTGTCTTCAGCATCTGAAACAGATTAAGGGCGGTCTCAGTTTTCTCCAGGGACAATTGTTTGGTGCTACCTTACATAAAAGGTCCCTCCCTGTAGATGTCTCAAAACAAGCAAGTTTCCCTATAGCTGAGCAGCCAGCAACCTCCCTCCAAAAAAGGTCAGTTTCTCTGTGAACCTTCAAAAAGCTAACAATAACTCTCTTCACCTGGGACCTCATCATCAATCCATTTGGCTATTTCTATGTTTGTGTACATCTTTGAATGCATGGCCCATGGCTCTGCTTGGCTCTACACATAACCGAATGCTTTATATGTATTATATCATTGGTGTGTGCATTTTTGTGGACATGGAGGAGCGTGTGTGTGCATGTGTGTGTGTGTGCGTGCGTGCATGTGTGTGCATATGTGTCTGCATATGTGTGTGCATGTGTTTGCATGCGTGTGTGCATGTGTGTGTGCATGTGTGTGTGGGCATGTGTGTGTGTGGGCATGTGTGTGTGTGGGCATGTGTATGCGTCACCTGTCCACGTATACTTGTGAATCCATGGGCATGCATACACAGCTGAGATGCATGCTAAGAAGTTGCTGTATCTCCGAGTATAAATTGATGAGCTCCTATGAGGAGACGCCCAGTTAATGCATTTTCCCAAGTTGATCAAGGGACATGAGAGAAAATGAGGCTCAAAGAGGTTGCTCAGGGTCTGGGTCATCCATTCTGTCACTGACTGAGATGGAAACCAGGTGTCTTGTCTCCCCCCTTCAGACCCTGCTAATTTCCAAGACCTATTACCTAGCTCAAGCCATATCTCTGCTTATGTTCCCAGTCTCCAGGCTAGAATGACCCTTTGCAAGGCTTGGCAACCAAAACCCCTGGGTCTGAAGCAGACTGGCCAGTAGCCACTGATAAACCTGTATCATGCATGACCAACCTTCAAAATGAAACAGAAAATTCCCCACAGGCTGAAGTCCCCAGACACCCCACGACTGAGGCCTTGATGTCACCACAGCTGAACAAAGCCCCCAGTGCACATTCCCACTCCTTGTCTGTGTATCTTTCTTAAAAAATTAAACCTATTGATTTTTATACTACCAAAGTAACATATGTTTGTTTTAAAAAAGAATTTAAGCTGCATAAAAATGTATAAGTTAGAGGCCAGGCACGGTGGCTCACGCCTGTAATCCCAACACTTTGGGAGGCCTAGGTGAGTGGATCACTTGAGATCAGGAGTTCGAGACCAGCCTGGCCAACATGGTGAAACCCCGTCTCTATAAAAGGAACAAAAATTAGCCAGTGGCACTGGTCTCAGCTACTCAGGAGACTGAGGTAGGAGAATTGCTTGAACCTGGGAAGCAGAGGTTGCAGTGAGCCAAGATCGCACCACTGCACTCCAGCCTGGGTGACAGAGCGAGACTCCAACTCCATCTCAAAAACAAAACAAAACAAAACAAAAAAAACCAGGCTGGCCAACATGGTGAAATCCAGTCTCCACTAAAAATACAAAAACTAGCCGGGCGTGGTGGTGAGCATCTATAATCCCAGCTACTCAGGAGGCTGAGGAAGCAGAATTGCTTGAACCCAGGGGTGGAGGTTGCAGTGAGCTGAAATCGCGCCACTGCACTCCAGCCTGGACCACAGAGCGAGACTCTCAAAAAAAAAAAAAGTATAAGTTAGAATCCTCCTTCACCCCCAGATCACCGCTATGAATGGTGGGGTGTGTAGCACTCTGAACTTTTCTATCAGGAAGGAATTCCTAAGGTGGCCAGTAGGCCCAGCTCAGAAAATGACCTTCAAGGGGAGATCGGTGTGAGTAGAGGGGAAAAGGAAGACAGAATCTAACCAATCAGGCTGAGGCCTGGCCTTGGGGCGAACGGATCAAACCACATGTTCCAAGGGATGGCCAACCCCGAATGCCGGAGGCTCTGATAGAACTTCTGTCACTCAGTGCTTTGGGCCCTCAGATCTGCCACTGACCTTGACATTCAAGTCACAGAATCGTAGGACTGAAAGGAGCCTGAAAGTCCATCTGGTCCTATCTGCCCATTTTAGAGATGGGGAAACTGAGGACCTACAACTAAGCTGACTCCAGGAAGGAATCTGGCCAACTAAGCACCTTCCAGAGCCTGCTGCATCTCCGCCTCCAACCACAGCCCTGGAAGCAGGTGCAGGACTGCATCAAGCCCAGGAAATTAGAAAGATGAGACAGAAAGAGAGCCAGGAAGCGATCTAATAGCACTAGAAAGGCAGAGAAGGAGCAGCATGTCTCCACAGCTTGAAGCCCCAGGCTGGTGTTAGAATCTTCAGCTTCAAAGTCTGGCTCTGCTGCTGCCCAGCCGTGTGACCCTAGATGGTCACTTACCCGCTGAGTCTCAGCTTCCTCGCTTTTATTTTATTTTTTCAGAGACAAGGTCTTGTTCTGTCACCCGTGTGGGAATGCAGTGTGGCACGATCATGGCTCACTGCAGCCTCGAACTCCTGGGCTCAAGCGATCCTCCTGCCTTGGCCTCAGGAGTAGCTGGGACTACAGGCATGCGCCACTGCGCCTGGTCCTTTCTCATCTCATCTCAGAGCAGATAATAGTGTCTATTTCATGTTGTTGGAAGAATTAAGTGAGATAATGCAAGAAGAATTGAGCGCAATGCCTGACACACAGTAGGTGCCCAATAAATAACTAAAAAGAATAAGGTAACGGCCTGTAATCACACCTGTAATCCTAGCACTTTGGGAGGCTGAGGTAGGCAGATTGCCTAAGCTCAGGTGTTCAAGACCACCCTAGGCAACATGGTGAAACCCTGTCTCTACTAAAATACAAAAAAAAAAAAAAAAAAAAATGGTGGCACACATCTGTAGTCCCAGCTACTTGGGAGGCTGAAGCAGGAGAATCGCTTGAACTCGGGAGGTGGAGGCTGTAGTGAGCCAAGACTCCAGCCTGGGTGACAGAGCAAGACCCTGTCTCAAAAAATAAATAAATAAAATACAAAAAATTAGCCTGGCATGGTGGCAGGAACCTGTAGTCCCAGCTACACGGAGGGGCTAAGGCACAAGAATCGCTTGAGCCTGGGAGGTGGAGGTTGCGGTGAGCTGAGACTGCGCCACTGCACTTCAGCCTGGGCAACAGAGCAAGACTCTGTCTCCAAATAAATAAATAAATAGTATAAGGTAGGGAGAGAGAATGAACACACACATCAAACAGAGTGGGGTGGGGGATGCCAAAAAGCACTGCAACTCAGAATTTTCTGTTTCAGGATATTTGGAAAATCCATACCTCTAAGAAAGCCCCGTCTCCTGCCCAAATTAAACAGTAACCACCCAAGGTCAGGGAAAGGGCCTTATCAGAGCAGGTTTCTCTCCAAGGGGCGGTTTGGCCTTGACCAGGTGGACTCACCTGCTCCTGCCTATAAGTGTCCCCAGCCCATCCTGATGGTCAGCCAGTCCTGAGCACCTAACCATGTTGGGCATCACTGTCCTCGCTGCACTCTTGGCCTGTGGTAAGCGGTGGGGTAGGGCTGCAGCTAGCAGGCTGTGAGCTCGGGCTGGCCTCCAGGGCAAGGACGGGATGGGGAGTTGGGGGGCCTCTGCTCTCCAGGTAAGACACTGTGGGGTCCCCTGTGGGTTCAGATGCTACCAACCAGCTGTGTGTCAGACAAGCCACAGCCTGCCTGCCAACTCTGTTTCCACATCTGCAAAACAGGGAAGATGATCTGACCTGTCCCCAGTTAGAAATGAGGCGTGGAAAGCACCACGCTATGGGGAGGGACACGAGATGCCTCATCCCGGAATCACCCCAGGGACCATCGGGGCCTGCCTTTCCCAGCATTCTCTTTCCCTTGAGGATTCTCCATTCTATCATTTTGGTGGTGTTTTCCCAGATTAGGAGCCCAGGGACTTAGCTTAAATGCCACTTCTTCTCTGCAGGACCTGGAAAAGTCATTTCACCTCTCCAAATCTCACTGACTTTTTTGGCAAAGGAGAGCACTTAATGAAGAGTCCTTCCAGCTAACAACAACAACAGTAATAATCACAGCTCCTGTTTCCTGTGTGTTTACTATGTGCCAGACGCTATGCTAGGCCCCTTACATGTAGGAGCCAATTTAATCCTCAAAACAACCTTAAGAGGTAGGGTCTATTGCCAGGCATGGTGGCTCACGCCTGTAATCCCAGCACTTTGGGAGGCCGAGGTGGGTGGATCACTTGAGATCAGGAGTTCGAGACCAGCCTGGCCAACACGATGAAACCCCGTTTCTACTAAAAATACAAAAATTAGCCAGGCATGGTGGCGGGCGCCTGTAATCCCAGCTACTCAGGAGGCTGAGGCAGGAGAATCGCTTGAACCCAGGAGGAGGAGTTTGCAGTGAGCCGAGATCCCGCTATGGAACTCCAGCCTGGGCAACAAGAGTGAAACTCCGTCTCAAAATAAATAAATAAATAAATAAAAATAAGAGAAAAAGAAAAAGAGGTAGAGTCTATTAATAGCCCCATTTTACAGAAGAGGACATTGAGGTTCAGTGAGACTTAGTATCTTGCCTGATATCACATGGCAGGTTAGCGGAAGAGGCAGAATTTGAGTCCATGTCTGTCTCGCGGAACAGCACGTGTTGTTGACCGCTCCACACAGCTTCCCAGCTATAACAGTGGATTTAATGCTCTCTCTCACACACACACCATGATGCCGGGGCCTAAAAAGAGATAGAAGAACACAGGTGTACCAGGCACTCGCACACATGCCAGCCACAGTTTTGTTTTGTTTTGTTGTTGTTGTTGTTGCTGTTTTGAGATGGAGTTTTGCTCTTGTCACCCAGGCTGGAGTACAATGGCACGATCTCGGCTCACTGCAACCTCCGTCTCCCGGGCTCAAGCGATTCTCCTGCCTCGGCCTCCCGAGTGGCTGGGATTACAGGCATGCACCACCACGCCTGGCTAATTTTTGTATTTTTAGTAGAGACAGGGTTTTGTCATGTTGGCCAGGCTGGTCTCAAACTCCTGATCTCAAGCGATCCACCCGCCTTGGCCTCCCAAAGTGCTGGGATTACAGGCATGCACCACCACACCCGGCTAATTTTTGTATTTTTAGTAGAGACAGGGTTTCGCCATGTTGGCCAGGCTGGTCTCAAACTCCTGATCTCAAGCGATCCGCCCGCCTTGGCCTCCCAAAGTGCTGGGATTACAGGTGTGAGCCACCGTGCCCGGCCAAATGCTTTCTTTTCTATGTGTTGTCTAATTCAGTTCTCAGGACAAACTCACCGCGTTAGTGTGATTCTTCATGTTTCACAGAAAGGGAAAACAAGGCCTAGAGACCTGGGTGGCTTCCCCCCGTGACACAGTAAAATATCAACCCCATGTCTGCCCAGCCCCAAACCTGTGTTTCTTCCACCTGCTCACCCTCCCACCCCTTTCCCCGTGGGCTACCAGCCCTACTCACCGGCTCTTCTGGCCTCCTGTCTCCCCAGCCTCCAGCTGTGGAGTGCCCAGCTTCCCGCCCAACCTATCCGCCCGTGTGGTGGGAGGAGAGAGTGCCCGGCCCCACAGCTGGCCCTGGCAGGTAAGCCTGTGTGGGGCTGGGAGGTAGAGATAGAGAGGGTGGTGGGGTGAGGGTCCCAGGGACCCGCAGGCTGACACACAGCCCTCCTCACCCGCCTGCAGATCTCCCTCCAGTACCTCAAGAACGACACGTGGTGGCATACGTGCGGCGGGACCTTGATTGCCAGCAACTTCGTCCTCACCGCCGCCCACTGCATCAGGTGTGCGGGGATGATACCCTGAGACCTGGCCATCACCCGGGGGCGGGAGCCTGATACTCTGCTTTTTCTGAGCAGCTTCTCCACACTCCAGGCACTGGGCTACATAAGCTACTCACACCCAGTAACTCAGTTGTGCATTTAGTCAGTCAAGTATTCATTGTGCATCTATTATGTGCCAGGAACCAGCAGTGAAGACAAAGTCTGTGCTCTCGGGAAGCTTATATTTTTGTGGAAGGCAGAGCGGCGGACAATTAAACAAATATATAACATCTCAGGTGATTTAAAATAATAATAATAATAATAATAATAATAATAATAATAAGGTATTGGCCAGGAGCAGTGGCTCACGCCTGTAATCATAGCACTCTGGGAGGCCGACGCAGGCAGATCACCTGAGGTCAGGAGTTCGAGACCAGCCTGGCCAACATAGTGAAACCCCATCTCTACTGAAAATACAAAAATTAGGCAGGCGTGGTGGTGGGCACCTGTAATCCCAGCTACTCGGGAGGCTGAGGTAGGAGAATCACTTGAACCCGGGAGGCAGAGTTTGCAGTGAGCCGAGATGGTGCCACTGCACTCTAGCCTGGGCAACAGAGTGAGACTCCATCTCAAAAAAATAAAAAATAAAAATAAGGTCAGAAAAGGACAAATAGAATGAGGGGTTCAATTTTAAAAGGGATGGCCAGGGGAAGAGCTGAAAGGGAGATATTTGGCAAATATTTGGGACATTTTGGAGAGCTAAAAGGGGGTTATTTGGGCAAAGGCCTGAAGGAAGGGACGGAGGAAATCATGGATCTAGGAGAAGGGTGTTCCAGCTGGAGGGAACAGCCATGCAAAGCCTTGGAGAAGAGACCTGTCAGTATGGTTGAGAAATAACGCGGAAGCCGGTGTGGCAGGGGCAGCGTGTGCTAGAGGAGAGTGGGAGGTGAGCTAGAGAGGAAATAAGTGCAGGTCAGTGTCAGGACCTTGGCTTTGACCTTGAGTAAGATGGAGCTATTGGAAGGGTTTCTGAGCAAACGAGAGTTGTGGGCTGACATAGTTTTATATATTCCATAAAATATTTTTAATATATTTTATAAAAAATATATATTGCAACATATTTCATTTTATATATTTCATATACACTTTTTTTTTTTGGTAGAGACAGAGTCTCATTTAGTGGCACCATCATGGCTCACTGTAGTCTTGACCTCCTCAGCTCAAGCGATCCTCCCACCTTAGCCTCCCAAGTAGCTGGGTCTATAAGCACAAGCCACCACGCATTCCCAGCTAATTTTTCTTCTTGTGTTTTTTTTTGTTGTTGTTTGTTTGTTTGTTTGTTTTTTAACTTAGAAGCCCAAACCTCACCATAAGTTTTCTATTTTTTGTAGAGATGGGGATTTGCCATGTGGCCCAGGCTGGTCTCAAACTCCTGGCCTCAAGCAATCCTCCCGTCTCGGCTTTCCCAATGTGCTGGGATTACAGGCGTGAGCCAACGCACCTGGCTGGAGATATTTTTAAACCCACACTGCTGGGTTCAGAATAGACAGGAGTAGGCCAGCGTACAAGTGAGAGATAGATGGATGCCGTAACTGTGCAGGCAAGAGCGGTGGAAGCTTGGATGAGTTTATTCTCATAGCCACCCTGGGAGTAAGTTCCAGCATTTCCTCCCCGTTACAGATGAGGGAACTGAGGCACGAGGCTACACAGCCAGGAGCAGCAAAGTCACAGCATGAACCCAAGTCCCTTGATCCCAAGTCCCAGGCCCTTCCCCTCACCCTGGGAAAGGACAATGAGGACACTCTCTTCCCCCAAAATGAGTCCCACTAAAGCCCCGAGCTCCCTCTCTATCCCACTGGCTGGGAAGACCAGGGGGCCACCCTGACCTGGTCCCCTTCCTCTGCCCAGCAACACCCGGACCTACCGTGTGGGCGTGGGAAAGAACAACCTGGAGGTGGAAGACGAAGAAGGATCCCTGTTTGTGGGTGTGGACACCATCTACGTCCACAAGAAATGGAACGCCCTCCTGTTGCGGTGAGTGACAGACTGCCCATCCCACAGCCACTGGGGGCAGTGTGGAAGGAGGGGTCCCCAAGACGGAGCCACAGAGCCTGTCGCACGCCATACCTGACACCCCATCCTCACCCTGGAAAGCCAGCGAATGACTGTCTTACACAAAATGGCAAAATGCTAAGCGGAGACAAATACCCCCTCATATCCCCCTCATTGGCCAAGACTCCCAGGAAAGTCCACAAGGAAGGCCCCCCCACAGTGTCTCTCCAGAGGCTGGGCCAGCGCTCACCTTTATTGAGTGCCTACTGTATGCCCACATTGCAATAGACACTTTATATGCCATCTGTTATGTTATCCTCACAACAGCCCTGGACAAGGAACCAAGGCTCAGAGAGGTTAAGAACTGTGTCCCGGGCCACACAGCCCACTTTGTGGCAGAACTAGGAATCAAACCAGGTCTGACTGGGCTGGCCAGCTTTTATTCTTGTAACATGAAAATATTAAAACTGGCATCCGCGAGTGCTGTCTTTTGGCATTAGAGTTCTCAACTTGCTATGGCCTCTGTTTCAATGGACGCACCGCCAGCAGTGGTTTCCAACACTCCCACCCTCGCCTCCCTCTGTTAACCCTTTTCCGAGGTGATGACATGTGAGAAGAAGCTATGTCAACAGTGCGGGTGATCATGTTAGATGGTGAATCGTTTGTCCTGATATCCCCAAAGGCCAAGAAGAAGCTGGCAGTCAGGATGCTTGTGAAGGACCCCTGAGCACCGTGGGCCTGACTCCCAGCTCACAGCCCGAGCCCCTTAGCCTGGGCTTGTGGGGCCAGGGCCGTCCTGCCCACTCACCCTCTCCACTTTGGATTCCAGCAACGACATTGCCCTCATCAAGCTTGCAGAGCACGTGGAGCTGAGTGACACCATCCAGGTGGCCTGCCTGCCGGAGAAGGACTCCCTGCTCCCCAAGGACTACCCCTGCTACGTCACTGGCTGGGGCCGCCTCTGGAGTGAGTATTGTCCCTGACAAATCCCGAGAGCCTTCCTGAAGGAAGCAGCATGCCACCCACATTTGCCCACCACTTTGCCTTTTTGCCTTCACATTTTCACGTCATTGTAAACTTTGTAACAATAACAGCTAATATTTACTAAGCACATACCATGTGACAGACACTAACAAGGGTCTCTGAGAGATGTGGTAAGGTTTAGATGAATTAGAATTTGTCAAGTGCTCAGAACAGCACTTGGCACATAGTAAGTGTCGCATAAATAAACTAAAATAAACCATTAGGGGTAGGGGATGACATCTATGGTATACCATATGCCCAAATAGGTCCCAGCTGAATTAAAAGTTAAATGCAAATCATGAAACTATCGGAGATTTAGAAGAAAATGCAGATCACTATTTAGAAAATCCTGGGGGAGAAGCCAGGTGTGGCGGCTCACACCTGTAATCCCAACATTTTAGGAAGCTGAGGAGGAAAGATCACTTGAGGCCAGGAGTTCAAGACCAGCCTGGGCAACATAGTGAGACCCTGCCTCTACAAAAAAAATTTTTAAATAGCTGTGTATGGTGGTGTGTACCTATAGTCCCAAGCTACTCAGGAGGCTGAGGCAAGAGGATCACTTGAGCCCAGGGGTTTGAGGCTGCAGTGAGCTATGATCTTGCCACTGCACTCCAGCCTGAGCAACAGAGTGAGACCTTGTATCAAAAAACAAAAAAAAAGAAGGAAAGAGAAATAGAAAATCTTGGGGGTGAGAAAGGCTTTTTAATGGGTGACAGCAAAGACAGAGACCCACAGGAAATGATTGACAATTAAACCCCCAGAATCCAATTTAAAGACAACTCAACGCTGTAGCTTCCTTCTGCCGGCAGCCTGCTCCCAACCCTCTGGGACCTTGGCTTGCCTCTTGATGAAGGGCAGGTGTGTGGTTGGCACAGCGTCTCAGCCGGCGCTCCCCTGGGTCCTGTCCCAGGCCTCTGCTCCCTGAAGGCCTGGGGAGGGGCTGGATGGGCTTCCCGGCTGCCTCCCTGGTCACTGCTCACTCTTTCCCCAGCTAATGGCCCCATTGCTGATGAGCTGCAGCAGGGCCTGCAGCCCGTGGTGGATCACGCCACGTGCTCCAGGATTGACTGGTGGGGCTTCAGTGTGAAGAAAACCATGGTGTGCGCTGGGGGCGATGGCGTCATCTCAGCCTGCAATGTGAGTGGCTAGATTCTGCACCTTGTCCCTACTCCAAGTGGCCAAGTGGACATGGGCAAAGGGGGGTGCGATGGACCAAACCCTTCTCCTGGGAGTAGACTGAGCGAGCCCTGGCTGGGCCCAGCAGGCGCAGGGTAAGCCCATCACCCCCCATCACTGTGGTGAGAGCATGAGCATTAAGCATGAGTATCTGAGTTCAAGCCCCAGTCCCACCATTTATGAGCTGCGTAACCTTGGGAAGGCCGTTGAACCTCTGACCTCAGTTTTTCCATCTGTAAAATGGAGTCACAGTAACCACTTCACAGGGTTAGGACTAAATGAGTTTAAAGGACACAGAAGAGGTTTCACTGAAGTCTCTACACATGTTCCTCCATGCCATTTGCTCCACCAGTCCAGGGAGACCAGAACCATAAAACATCTAAGACAATCAGGGATGTCCTGTTTTCAAACACACAACCCTCTCCCCATTCTCACCCTCCTTCCTCACCTTCCCAGGCCTCTAGCACAGCTGCCAGCATCCTCACTGCTCTGAGTAGCTCACAGAGTCTTAGATAAGGAGACCTGAACAGCTAGGGAAACTGAGGCACGAAGAGGATTAATATCATCCCAAGATCACACAGCAAACCAAGAACTAGTCTGACACCCCAGGGCCTCCCAGAATAAGGCCAAGGCAGCCCCAAACCACACTTCCTCTGCCTCCCTCACCATGGGCAGGCTGAGGCCAAAACTGTCCACTAACTAAGGCTGAGAAGCCAACCCACGTCCCCCACCCCAACCCAGCCCTGCTTCCCAAGCCTGCCTCTGGGGGTGCCTGGTGGCTGATGCCCTCCTGGTCTGGTGCAGGGGGACTCCGGTGGCCCACTGAACTGCCAGTTGGAGAACGGCTCCTGGGAGGTGTTTGGCATCGTCAGCTTTGGCTCCCGGCAGGGCTGCAACACCCGCAAGAAGCCGGTAGTCTACACCCGGGTGTCTGCCTACATCGACTGGATCAACGAGGTGGGTGCTGCCTCCACAGCTGTCCCTGCACCTGTCAGCCCCTCCCCCTCACTCACCCATCCCCTCACTCATTCACTCATTCATACATCTATTCATTCATTCATTCACTTATTCATTCACTCATTCATGTATTTATTCATTCATTCATGCATTTATTCATTCATGCATGCATTTATTCATTCATTTATTCACTTATTCATTCACTCATTCATGTATTCATTCATTCATGCATGCATTTATTCACTCATTCATCCATGTATTCACTCATTCATTTGCTCATTCAGTGATTCATACAGTGATTCATTCATGCACTTCTTCACACATTCACTCTCTCATTCAAGAAATATTGGTTGAGTGCTTCCAGTAGCAGGCCTTGAGTTGGGTGCCAATAAGGAAACAGTCATCGACTCCTCCATCCATCCATCCACTGCCTTCATCAAGCACTTATGTCCCCATCCAGGCCCCACACCAGTCTCCCCCAAAAACTGACCCCCTGAGGGTATGGCCCAGCAGAGGAGAGGGATGGTGTGGATGGCCATTTATCATCTTGAGAGTAGGGGAACAGAGGGTCACCCTGGGCTGGGGGCTTCCCTGCTGGGGACAGAGTGTGTTCCAAGACCCATTTGCACAGTGGCCTGAAATGCTGAGGGCCTCAGACCCCTTGGACAGGGACAAGGCTGGCATGTGAAGGCCGGGGCCTGCTGACCACGCTCCCATGGACCCACCCTCCGGACAGAGCCCTGTACCGCCCCAGAAGGTGGCACAGCCCTGAGTCTCTCACACTGTTCTCTGCTCCTCCAGAAAACGCAGCTGTGATTTGTTGCTGGGAGCGGCGGCAGCGAGTCCCTGCAACAGCAATAAACTTCCTTCTCCTGGGGCCGCCTGGATCCTTGATTTGCGCGGCCTCTGTTGCTTCCCAGCTCTCTGGTGCTGCCCCTTTCCACACTATGGAACCAAAGAGAGACCCCACTCAGCCAGTTTCCCCCACCCTGCATTAGACAGTTGGGGAAACGGAGGCCCGGAGAGACGGCCAAGGAAGGAGCCTGCTGGGGCATTAATGGGAGGCAGGGGGCTGCGGTGGAGAGCCCGGGGAGTCCCGCGTGAAGCCGGAGGGGATGGGAATTAAGGACACATCAGACACCTTCCCCACTCCATCTCACAAGCTGCGAACAGGTGAGACCCTGACGAAATCACTCGCTTCTCCGATCCTACCTCCACCGAGGGTCCTGAGAAGTCCTCACGGCCCCCCAGCAGCAGGTGGAAGACAGGGTCTCCCCAAGAGCAGCGTCCCCCAGGCCAGAGAGACCAGGCCACAGGAGGATGGCCAAAGCTCAGGGACAACCACCCCTGGGGAAGGGGCTCCCTAGCAGGGACTCCCCCCACCCCCACTCCACAGCACAGACCCCACGGCTGCTGTTGGCAGGGGCTCTCTGCTTTGAGAATTGTTTAGTGAGCGAGCCCCTGTGTCTAGTCCTGTGCTGGGCATGGTGAGGGTAGAGGAAGAGGAAGAGACCCCAGCATCATCCTCAGGAGACATACGTTTGAAGAAGGCAATGGTTTCCACACAGAATGACAGTGGTCAGAGCTGGATATGCTTTCATTGCATTAGACAGGTGGGGAAACTGAGGCCCAGAGACAGGAAGGAGTTGGGACAACCGGCAATGCCTGATCCAGGAGAAGAGAGTTCTCCTGAGGCTGACAAGAGGCCAAGAGGAGCCAGAGATGAGAGGGACCCAGTGTCCAGGGAGGGACATGCCAACGGGATCGGACCCTGATGACAGGGGCGGCCAGAGATGAGAGGGACCCAGTGTCCAGGGAGGGACATGCTAGCGGGATCAGACCCTGATGATAGGGGCCTCTGGCCTGGCCTGCTCCTGGGAATGTCCTGTTCTGTAGGGGTTCCCCCAGCCCAGCCTCTGGATCCCTCGCTGGAGAGCCCTTGGCTGCAGCTACCTCAGACTGGCCCAAGAGTTGTCCTTTTCTCCACCAGACTTTGTCGCCTGGGAGTGGGGACCATGGTGTGACTCCCACACCCCCATGATGCCAAGGCAAGTCTCAGGAAAGACTTGATTTTACTTAACAAGCAGTGGGGGCTACCGGGAGCCCAGCAGCACCCAGACCCGGGAATCCAGGATGGGGGGACCCCAGCTGTGCAGGAGACAGACCAGTAAATAGATCATTAAATTCCCTGGTATACATTTGAAAACAGAAATACAGACCGGAAGCATAGAAACAGGACACTTAAACCAGTGTCAGTTGGCGGGAGGAATCCAGGATGGCTTCCTGGAGGTGATGATGCCCAAGCTTGGTCTTAAAATTTGACTAGAAGGTACCCAAGTACAGAACGTAGTCCTTCTTAAGTTTGCTTAATCTAAACTTCATTCCCACCTATCCTCTTCTTTTTTTCTCTCTCTCTTTTTTTTTTTTTGAGACCGAGTCTTGCTCAGATGCCCAGGCTGGAGGGCAGTGGCACGATCTCAGCTCACTGCAACCTCCACCTCCCAGGTTCAAGCGATTTTTCTGCCTCAGCCTCCCAAGTAGCTGGGATTACAGGCACGCACCACCATGCCCAGCTAATTTTTTTTTTTTTTTTTTTTTTTTTTTTTGAGACAGAGTCTCGCTCTGTCGCCTGGGCTGTAGTGCAGTGGTGCCATCTCGGCTCACTGCAAGCTCCGCCTACCAGGTTCACGCCATTCTCCTGCCTCAGCCCCCTGAGTAGCTGGGACTACAAGCGCCAGCCACCACGACTGGCTAATTTTTTTTTTTTGTATTTTTAGTCGAGATGGGGTTTCACCGTGTTAGCCAGGATGGTCTCGATCTCCTGACCTCGTGATCCACCTGCCTCGGCCTCCCAAAGTGCTGGCATTACAGGCATGAGCCACCGCGCCCGGCCCCAGCTTTTTTTTTTGTATTTTCTTAGTAGAGATGGGGTTTCACCATGTTGTCCAGGCTGGTCTCAAACTCCTGACCTCAGGTGATCTGCCTGCCTTGGCCTCCCAAAGTACTGGGATTACAGGTGTGAGCCACCATGCCCGGTCTCATTCCCAGCTATCTTCTTTTGTGTATGTCTTTATTTTGGGGGTTATAAATGCTAAATGCTTGCTGTCCTCAGATCCCTTGTAGTTAGGGAGCTAATTACAATGTTAATTAATATTACAATGTTATTTAAGAAATGTTAAATAATATCTAACATTTATTGGGCACTTAGTATGTGCCAAGCACTATCCTATGGGTTTTACATTATCTCAATCCCCAAAAACAATCCCATGAGGTAGGTTACTATTAACATCATGCCCATTTTACAGATGAGAAAACTGAGGCCAGAGAGGGTTAGTGACTTCCCAATGTTTAACTAGAAGGTGGTGGAGCCGGAATCCAGACTTTAGTGATCTGACTCCAGGGCCTGTGCTCTTGTCCACCATGCTCTGCTGCCCTGCAATGTAAAACATCCTCTGGAAAAAAAAAAAAAAAACTTCCCTGATAAGAAGGATCTGACATAGCTGATGCTGCCCCTTCCCCTTCTTCCTGCCTTGAATATGGACGTGATACCTGGAGCTAAGGCAGCCATCTTGTGACCAAGAGAATTACAGAGATGTCAGCTGAGACCTCATCAAGCTGTAGGTCCAGTGCCAGCCACCATTTTCCTCTGAATGTCTGGCTATGTGGAAAAAAATACATCTGCATTTGTTTTAGCCACTGAAGAAGGTTTTCAGTTACTTGCTAATCAATTCATTAGGGAACAGAATGGGTCACTTTCCAGCCAAGGGAACAGCATGAGCAAAGCTATAGTGACTGCTTGGAAGAGAACTCCGGTGTTGCCAGAGCATAAAGTCAGGGGCAAGGGCAGAGTGACCAATTGTCCTGGTTTGCCTGGACTGAGTTTTCCAGGACACAGGAGTTTCAATGCTAAAACTGGAACAGTCCCAGGCAAACCAAGATGGTTGGTCACCCTGGCAGGGAGGGGCAAGCGACAAGGCTGGAGAGGAAGCAAACGCCCTTAAGGAAGGCCTTGTGCAGTGGTACGGGCTGCTGGGACTTCATGCTGAGGGCAGTGGGAGCTGTAGAGGGCTTTTAGATAAAGAAGTGGCCACTGTGGTCCGATGTGTACACTAAAGTGTCCCTCAGACAGCTGTGGGGAGGGTGATTTAGAGCAAGCAAGAGTGGAGGCAGAGAGGCCAGTAAGGAGGCTGCTGCAGCAGTCTAGGCCAGAAATAACGCAGCCCGGATGGACGTGGTAATAAAAGGAGAAAAGGGAGGTTTCAGTAATTATTTAAGAGGCACAACTATAGTGTTAAGCAGCAGGCCTCCAGCCCCATATCTACATAAACTTCCAGGAATCTGATTAATTATCAAAACGATTATTTGTCAGGAGCCAGGCATGGTAGCACACACCTGTAGTCCCAGCTACACGGAAGGCTGAGGCAGAAGGAGTGCTTGAGCCCAGGAGTTCGAGACCAGCCTGGGCAACATAGCTGTCTCTACAAAGAATACAAAAATTAGCCAGGCGTGGTGGCATGTACCTGTGGTGGCAGCTACTTGGGAGGCTGAGACAGGAGGATCACTTGAGCCCAGGAGGTCAAGGCTGCAGTGAGCCGTGATTGTGCCACTGCACCCCAGCCTGGTCAACAGAGTAAGACCCTGTCTCAGAAAACGAGAAACAACAACAACAACAAAAATTACCATTTGTTAGCTAATACGTGGTGAAACACAACCCACAGTTCAGTTTGTTCAACAAGACTGTAAAATTTGGCCAGGTGTGGTGGCTCACACCTGTAATCCTAGCACTTTGGGAGGCCAAGGTGGGGGTGGATCACCTGAGGTCAAGAGTTCAAGACCAGCCTGGCCAACATGTCAAAACCCTGTCTCTACTAAAAATACAAAAAATTAGCCAGGCGTGGTGGCAGGCGCCTATAATCCTAGCTACTCGGGAGGCTAAGGCAGGAGAATCACTTGGACCTGGGGAGTGGAAGTTGCAGTGAGCCGAGATCGTGCCACTTCACTCCAGCCTGGGTGGGCGAAAGAGCGAAACTCTGTCTCCAGAAAAAAAAAAGAGTCTAAAATTCTCAGCTTTGGGGACAGGATCCACTATTATGCCCAAGAATCAATGCCTATGTGTGGTAAACAGAATAATGCTCCCTGTAAAAGATGTGTACACCCCAATCCCCAGAACCTGTGAACATGTTACCTTACTCGGCAAAAGAGATTTTTCAGATATGATTAAATTAAGGATCTTCCCATGGAGTGACCATCTTGGATTATCTGGGTGGGCTCTGTGTAATCAATAAGGGTCCTTAGAAGAGGGAGACAAGAGGGTCAGGGTCAGGGTCAGAGAGAGATTTGAAGATGCTACGCTGCTGGCTCTGAAGATAGATGAAGGGGCCATGAACCAAGGGATGCAGGCGGCCTCTGGAAGCTGGTGAAGGCCAGGAAATGGATTCTTCTCTAGACCTCCAGAAGGGAACAGTCCTGCCCATACCTGGACTTTAGCCCAGTGAGACAAACTGTGGACTTCCGACCTCCAGAATTACAAGATAATAAATGTGTGTGTTTTTAGCCACTAAGTTTGTGACAATTTGTTACAACAGCAATAGGAACCAAATTCACCATCCTTCCTCCCGTGTTAG
Organism: Pongo pygmaeus; assembly: GCF_028885625.2. Lineage (NCBI taxonomy): Eukaryota > Metazoa > Chordata > Mammalia > Primates > Hominidae > Pongo > Pongo pygmaeus. The sequence goes on along the minus strand of NC_072373.2, from coordinate 215,584,871 downwards.
AAGGCAAAATCCAAAGCGCACTGTGGTGGGTGTAGTGGGGAGGGAGAAGGAGGGGTCTGGAAGGACTCGCTGGGATCTGGCTCGGGTGACAGTAGGGATTTGTGGACTTTGTCCCAGAGGTCACAAACTGGTGGCTGGAAGGGAGGGAAACTGGAAACTTAGGTACTGACCCACCCACCTCCACCTTCTGCCTAGGGGCTGGGAGGCCTGGAAGGGGCTGCTGAGAGCCCCACGAGCCACTGATCCACTAGGGTGCCATTGGGTGCCTAATAGCCGTTGTGTGGCTAGCATGTATTGAGCACTTGCTAATTTGTGTTAGGCTCCGCCCAAGGCTTCATATATATGACCTCATTTCATCCTCATGGCAACCCTGCTTATTATCCCTCTTTACAGACGAGGAAACTGAGGCTCAGAGAGATTTCAAACCTCAGCCCAGATCACACAGCTAGCAATGGGGCACCATGATTTAAACCCAGGTAGTCTAACTCCAGAGCCTGTGCAACTAACAACTTGTGGTTCTACCATGAGTCCTAAAGTCTAAGGATGCCCTTGCATGCTGACCTCCTCTAGTGACCAGGGAGGTGTAGGCTGTGGGGGTGCCGAGAAGCCTCAATAAAACCAGCAATAAGCCCAGGGAGACAGAGGCTTGAGAGGAGAATTATTGCTCCCAGATGCTCACGAAAGACTTCGAGCCACTGTATCAGCTACCAGAGGCGTGATAATGCTGCCTAACAACCAACCCCAAATTCCCAGTGGCATGCAGTGATGAGCACTTATTGCTGACACATCTGGGCACAGTTGGGGGTGTCAGGCAGCCCTGCTAATTTGGGCTGGACTCACTCATATGTTTAGGGGTCAGCCAGGGTTGGCTGATCCAGTGTGGGTCAGACTGGGCAGCCTGGCTCTGCATGTCTCACCCACCTCCCGGGAGGGCACTGCATGGCAAAGGGCATGGATGCAGGGAGGATGAAGAATCAGGGCCATCTTGGTCAGCCACCACATCCACATTCTCTCTGACTCAAATGAGAAGCATAAACTAGGGCAGGGCAGAGGGAGGGCACTCACTGGGCTGGAGCTCTGAACTCACCACCGACAGGCAGTCAGTGGCTGAGTCACTTAACCTCCCTGGACCTCAGTTTTCCCCATCTGTGAAATGGACACCTGCCCTGTCTCCTTACTGGGGAGCCAATGAAATGACAGAGGCTTGTGAATAGGGCGGAGGGGGCCATTACTACTACTGACCTCACTCCCTGGACTCAAATCTTCCGTCTTTTTTTTTTTTTTTTTTTTGAGATGGAGTTTCGCTCTTGTTGCCCAGGCTGGAGTGCAATGGCATGATCTCGGCTCACTGCAACCTCCACCTCCCTGGTTCAAGCGATTCTCCTGCCTCAGCCTCCCGAGTAGCTGGGATTACAGAAACCCACTACCACACCTGGCTAATTTTTAATTTTTTTTAGTAGAGATGGGGTTTCATCATGTTGGCCAGGCTGGTCTCAAACTTCTGACCTCAGTTCATCCACCATCCGCCTCAGTCTCCCAAAGTGCTGAGATTAAAGGCATGAGCCACTGCACCCACTCTTCCCTCTCTCTTTTTGTTCCTTAGGAGAGGAAGCCTCATTCCTCACAGGCCTCAGGCCTCAGGCCTCTGGCGTATCCTTGGGGGTCCAATTCCCAGAAACTGAGTCCTATCAAGTTGAGATACAGGTTGAGTCTACAAAGTTCCTCATGGCAGGGAGCCAGGGGACCACGTGAAGGCAGAGAATAAACACGCAGCATCTTCCCATACATCCATTTCTGTGAAGACCAGGAGGGAAGAAAAAACTTTACATTGAAATGAACCCAGCTATATTACGAAGTTGCAAAATTCAAATTAAGCTTTCAGATGAAGAATGAGACTTCCAAGACATTTTGCTATTGTTAGTGCTGCGTGCTAGACCCCAGATCATCACTTTACTGCAAACTAGAGCCTGCAAACCAAATCTGTTTTGTAAATAAAGTTTTATTGGAACACGGCTATGCCCATATGGCTGCTTTTGCACTGCAACGGCCGAGTTGACTAGTTGTGACAGAGACCATATGGTCTGCAAGTCTGAAATATTTAGTATCTGGCCCTTTACACAGAAAGTTTGCCAGCCGCTAAACTACTTGGATTCTTTGATGAAAAGGTTTCAAGAATTTTGTGCTGTTCTAATATCTGAGGCCCGCAGGTCTAAGGAATTAAGAGTAAATGTTAATTGCACAGTTACTATTCTGAGTGCTTTCAGTGAATAAACTGTTGTTTGATTCTAACAACCCTAAGACATAAATAGTATTGTTATTGTTTCTCTTTGATAGGTGAGAAACTCAAGGAATAGAGAGTGAAATGTACCCTAGCCCAGTGCCTCTCAAATGCTAACATGCAGAGGAACAAAATCATCTGGGGATCCTATTAAACTACAGACACCAAAGATGGGAAATTCTGCATTTCTAACCAGCGACTGAGCTGTGCTGATGCTGCTGGCCCAGGCCACACTCTGTAGAGAGGAGCCAAACCACAGACTCACTACACAGAGGCACTGGGGGTCTTAAGCCCAGGCCCCTAGCCCCTAAGCCACGTGGCTCCTCAGAGTAGTTGTTCTGAATGAGTCACAAACCCCGTGAGAATTTCACATCTGGCCGGGCGCGGTGGCTTATGCATGTAATCTCAGCACTTTGGGAGGCTAAAGCAAGTAGATCACCTGAGGTCAGGAGTTCGAGACCAGCTTAGCCAACATGGTGAAACCCCGACTCTACTAAAATTACAAAAAATTAGCGAGGCATGGTGGCAGGCACCTGTAATCCCAGGAACTCAGGAGGCAAAGGCAGGAGAATCGCTTGAACCTCCTGATGGAGGTTGCTGTGAGCTGAGATGGCGCCGCTGCATTCCAGCTTGGGTGACAGAGCGAGACTCCATCTCAAAAAACAAACAAAAAAACAAAGCAAAACAAAAAATCCTGACAGCAACATGATGGAACAGACTGAGCATCTGTTCCTCTCCCTGTTTGTAGATAGGCACCCGGGCCAGAAAGCCTGTGGGACTGGCCAAAGGTCACACAGCAAATTCACAGCAGGTGTTTGTTCAGTGGCCTCATACAGGACACTTTATTTTTATATTAAAACAAACAAAGATACAGAGCAGAATGCCAAATTCACATGAACCTTTAAGATAAAATATGAGACTTAAGAAATAGTTGGTTGCTTTAGTGACTGATACAGACCATAAATGAGTCCAAACTGTTACGGGGAGTATGGGATGGAGTTGGGACTGGAACCCATGTCTTCTGACATCCAGTCCCATGGGATTCTGCCCCCCCACCTAATCTTTCACCTTTGCACCATCCTAGGGAGATTACAGAATTCTTTCCCACCCATTTTCTTACCCATACAACAATCCTGCAATCCAGGCCTGGATGGTTATCTAGGAAACTAAGGCCCAGAAGGTAAGTGGCTTGTCCAGACCACCACACTCAAAATTGATGGATCAAAGACTTGAACTCGGCTGGGCGCGGTGGCTCATGCCTGTAATCCCAGCACTTTGGGAGGCCGAGGCGGACGAACACGAGATGAGGAGTTCAAGACCAGCCTGGCCAATATGGTGAAATCCCGTCCCTACTAAAAATACAAAAATAAGTCGGGCGTGGTGGCCGGTGCCTGTAGTCCCAGCTACTCGGGAGGCTGAGGCAGAAAAATCGCTTGAACTTGGGAGGCAGAGGTTGCAGTGAGCCGAGATCGCGCCACTACACCCCAGCCTGAGTGACAGAGCAAGACTCCGTCTCCAAAAAAAAAAAAAAAAAAAAAAAAAAAAAAAAAAAAAAAAAACCACTTGAACTCAAGTCTTAAGAGTCTTGAGCTGGGTTTTTTTTTTTTTTTTTTGAGACGGAGTCTTGCTCTGTTGCCCAGACTAGAGTGCAGTGGTGTGATCTCAGCTCACTGCAACCTCCACCTCCAAGTTTTGAGAGATTCTCCTGCCTCAGCCTCCTGAGTAGCTGGAACTACAGGCATGCAGCACCACACCCGACTAATTTTTGTATTTTTAGTAGAAACCAGGTTTCACCATGTTGGCCAGGCTGGTCTTGAACTCCTGGCTTCAGGTGGTCCGCCCACATCAGCCTCCCAAAGTTCTGGGATTATAGGAGTGAGCCACCGTGCCCGGCCATAAAGTGCATTTTCATCCACCAGATGAAGCCCTTCTCTGCCAGCGTTCTGCTTCCCCCCATCATTAGAGCGGCCAGATCCTAATTGTGCATGTCAGCCTTGCCTTCTGCTACGTGCACACCTTCCCCACATTATACAAATCCTTACCACAGTGTTGTGAAACAATGCCGGGCACAGGTTTCTCTCTCTGTTTCACAGATGGGTCTAGAGACTTACATGACTCAGTCAAGGTCACACTGCAACCCCTGGTATGGCCTGGAACAGGCTTCTCAGCCTCAGCACCATTGACATTTGGGGCAGGGTGAGTCCTATTGCCCAGTGCATTGTCGGGTGTTTAGCAGCATCTCTGCTCTCTGCCCACTGGATGCCAATATACATCAACCCCAGCCATGACAACCAAAAATGCCTCCAGATGTTGTCAAAGGTCTCCTGATGGGCGGAACCAGCCCATTGAGAAATACTGCCTTAGAACACTGTGGGTTCAGCATGCCACCTTAATCTTTTCATTGAAAACACAACTCTTGGCCGGGCGCAGTGTCTCAGCCTGTAATCCCAGCACTTTGGGAGGCCGAGGCGAGCAGATCACTTGAGGCCCGGAGTTTGAGACCAGCCTGGCCAACATGATGAGACCCCCATCTCCACTAAAAATACAAAAATTAGCCAGCAATGGTGGCACACACCTGTAATCCCAACTACTAGGGAGGCTGAGGCAGGGGAATTGCTTGAACCCAGGAGGCGGAGGTTACAGTGAGCTGAGATCACTCCACTTCACTCCAGCCTGGGTGACAGAGCAAGACTCCATCTCAGAAAGAAAAAAAAAAAGAAAGAAAGGAAACACAACTCCTCTCCTCAGTCTTACCCAGGGAGGAAAAAAAAAAAAAGAAAACACAACTCCAAGGACCAACAATTAGTATTTTTCTTCCTTCTCAACACAAAACATAATCTCTTCAAAACAGATGGAACCCATATTCCAATATCTACCTTTGGCATCTTTTTCAAAGTATTTCTAGGGTGACAGTTGGGAGGAAATGGGAAAAAAATATTTGGACACAAGCTCTTTTTTCCACTGGGCTTTGAGAAAATCCCCATCTTGCGTGCTCCTAGTGTATCTCTCACTGATAAGTTCGCTCATAAAACCAGGGCCTTATCCAGGGCCACGCATACAGAACTCCCACGGACACACCATGATAAGGACGCTGCTGTTGTCCACTTTGGTGGCTGGAGGTAAGTCCTGTCACCCAGAGCTACTGGTTTCTCATGCCCTGGTGGGGCTGGGAATAGGATCTTCCTGTCCTCCCCTCTCGCCCCCACCTAACCCCTACTGCATTCAGACCTGTAATCATAAGAAAACCGAAATGGAGTTTCAAAGAATTGGAGCAAAGAGCAGGATTCCATGACCTCTTGGGATCCTTCTAGAACCAGGGTTTTCTATTTGGGGGTTCAGAATGCAGCAAGTGTAGTTTATATTGTGTGGGTCGCAGCTTCCTGACTCAAGACCCTTTCTCTTTTCACAGCCCTCAGTTGTGGGGACCCCACTTACCCGCCTTATGTGACTAGGGTGGTTGGAGGTGAAGAAGCGAGGCCCAACAGCTGGCCCTGGCAGGTGAGTCAACCACACTGTACTTCCTCCCATCCCTGCCCCACTCCATTTACATCCCCGCTTTGCCCTTCCACCATGGAGTCTATTGTGCTGGCAAAGTGAGGATTGATGGGACTCAGAGAGCAGCACAGGCAACTTCACCAACAAGATACATTTCCGGCTGGGCGCAGTGGCTCATGCCTGTTATCCCAGCACTTTGGGAGGTCGTGGTGGGTGGATCACCTGAAGTCAGAAGTTTGAGCCCAGCCTGGCCAACATGGTGAAACCCTGTCTCTACTAATAATACACAATTAGCCAGGCGTGGCGGCACACGCCTGTAATCCCAGCAACTCAGGAGGCTGAGGCAGGAGGATCGCTTGAACCCAGGAGGCAGAGGTTGCAGTGAGCTGAAATCGCACCACTGCACTCCAGCCTGGGAAACAAAGCAAGACTCTGTCTCAAAAAAAAAAAAGAAAAAAAAATACATTTTTGTGGCCTTGGCCAACCTTGGGAGTGGAGAGAGAGGTGCCTCCTCCAGCTGCAGTAAGGAGCTGCCCCCTCCCCACTGCCCATAGGCAGCAAATATAGTATTACTCTATTAACCAATCAGAGGCTTGTTTACAAATGTACCATTAGTCTAGGAACCATTCAAGACTACCTATGCAAACATTCCTTGCTTTAAGGAACCAATCAGTGCTATTTGTGCAGATTAATCTTTAACTACAGGCAAATCAATGTTACCAATGAAAAAAGTGTTTTCTTAAGTTGATATCATCATAGTGGTATCGAGACTAAACTGCTGATTGGGGCACAGGTGCAAATTACTCAGACGTGTTAATGGTGGGGATTTTAAGAGAAATGTATACAGTTTACATTGACGTAAACAAATATAGTAAAATCTCATTTATCTGATGTAATTGGGACTGAGTAATTGAAAAGTTGGTTATAAAGAAATTATTTTAAATCATACATATATGTTGTAAACATTTTATCTTAGACTATGTAAACAATTTCTTGAGTTCTTAACTGCCTTTTTCATATAAACCACGCCCCATAATATCTCATCTACAAGTCCATTTAAGCAGAGCAGTAACTTTGAGACGTTCACAAAGCAATCTGAGTTATGAGCCCATCCCGACTTTTACGACTCTTCCCCCCAATCTTTCCATTTTCTCACAGACACTAATTCAAGAGGAATTTTTTAAGAGTCACAGTGATCCAGTCCCTTCCAAGCATTTAACTTTGTTTCCATATAAATAACGACTGTCTTTCTGAACTCATATTTCATTGGTTACATGTTTAATCAAACTTCATTATTGCAAGCATAATTGATATAAACTGCTTTAGGAGCAAACCCAGCTGAATCAGGATGAGTTTCTACCTTAAGTAGGAGGAGCAACTAGCAGCCCACTAGCCTTGAGCATTCAGAGTGACCCATGCAGCAGTCCCTGTGTTTAGAGAGGCCAGCGTTCATTCATCTGCTCCTTGATTAAGAGACTGTCCATGATAGGCCAGGCGTGGTGGCTCAGGCCTATAATCCCAGCACTTTGGCAGACTAAGGTAGGTGGATCACCTGAGGTCAGGAGTTTGAGACCAGCCTGGCCAACATGGTGAAACTCTTCCTCTATTAAAAATACAAAAATTAGCCAGGCATGGTGGTGGGCACCTGTAGTCCCAGCTACTCGGGAGCTGAGGCACAAGAATCGCTTGAACACTGGAGGCAGAGGTTGTGGTGAGCCAAGATCGCACCTCTGCACTCCAGCCTGGGTGATAGAGTGAGACTCTGTCAAAAAACAAAAACAAAAAAAACTGTGAATGATAGAATGATGGCAGATATTTCACATTTTTTTCTTTTTTTTGAGACAGAGTCTTGCTCTGTCACCCAGGCTGGACTGCAGTGGCACAATCATAGCTCACTGCAGCCTCCAACTCCTGGGCTCCAGCTATCCACCTGCCTCAGCCTCCCAAAGTGCTGGGATTACAGGCACCCACCACAGTGCTCAGCCATAATAATTTTTTTTTTGAGACAATGTCACATTCTGTCACCCAGGCTGGTGTACAGTGGCTGGTGAAACATGGCTCACAGCGGCCTCGAACTCCTAGGCTCAAGCGATCCTCTCACCTCAGCCTCCCTACCAGCTGAGACCGCACGTGCGTGCCACCACACCCGGTTAATTTTTTTTTTTTTTTTTTAGAGATGGGGTCTCACTATGTTGTCCAGGCTGGTCTTGAATTCCTGGGCTCAAGTGATCCTCCTGCCTCAGCCTCCCAAAGTGCTGGGATTACAGGCGTGAGCCACTCAACCCAGCCTCGCAATTTATATACTTGGCTTTGTGTACTTTTGCCAGTTCTTTTGCTTTTCTCATAGTCCCACAGTATTTTTTCCCTGAGAATTTGGAAGAAGGGCCACAGTCCCTCTGCTACAGGGCCCCATAGCACCGGGTGCATTTGTGCTGAGAACTAATCATTGCTGCCTACAAAAATACTTCCTCACCCTCTTGCACAAAGGTATTCTTGCCTTGAGAACCAGTGTATGTTAGTCTGTGAAGAGTCCCTATGCTCTGTGCTTCGGTTTCCCTGGGGAAATGTTTTTACTGAGATAACAGGCAGATCTAGCTGGGTGGGGACTCAGATGAGGCAAGTAAGACATTCACTCTGGAGGCAAAATGTAAGGGGGTAGCACAAAACTCAGCAACCAGCCAGGCACAGTGGCACACACCTTTAATCCTAGCTATTCAAGGGGCTGAGGCAGGAGGATTGCTTGAGCCCAAGAGTTTGAGTCCAGCATGGACAACATAGCTAGCCGTCAAAAAAAAAAAAAAAAAACCTCACTAACCAAAATGAATAATATTTTAATGCAATTTTCTTTATTCTCCTGGAGACAGAGTCTCATTCTGTCACCCAGGCTGGAATGCAGTGGCACAATCTCGGCTAACTGCAACCTCCACTTCCTGGTTTCAAGCAATTAATTCTCCTGCTTCAGCCTACCAAATACCTAAGATTACAGGCGCCTGCCACCACACCCGGCTAATTTTTTGTATTTTTAGTAACAGACGCGGTTTCATCATGTTGGCCAGGCTGGTCTCAAACTCCTGATCCAACTGCCTCAGCCTCCCAAAGTGCTGGGATTACAGGCGTGAGCCATCCCGCCCAGCCAGCTATTGTAATTACAGTATTAATCATCCTGAGAGCCCTACACAGTGGCTTATGTTCCCCATTTCCAGAGAAGGTAACTGGGACTTGGAAAGGTTACAGAATTGCCCAAAGGCACTGAGTTAGCCTGGGGGGAATGAGGATTCAAATTTGGTTCAGTGCTACCTCTTTTAGCTACACTTTGCTGGCCACACGTAATACGTATTATGTGGACTAAATTTCACATCTGTAGGATGGTTTCAGCACATTTTTAAATGGGGGGGGGGTACATCATTTTAAGTATCTTTTTTCACTTTTTCTAATCTTAAACATCTTTTTTAAGACCTCTTAATGTCACACAAACGAGAAATGCCGAATGGCTAATTAAAAACAAGAATGTTCAGAGAAAAGAAGGCATCTGCCAACAAACAGGTCATCGTTCCCCACAGTTATAGGAAGCCCGATCAGAGCAGTCCACGACATACTGTCACCTCCCTCCCGTCTGCTTGGCCGTGGCAGGGAATTGAAAGACAGGGGAGGAGGAATGAAGGAACAGGAAGGGCATGGAACAGCTTCATTAGAGACTAAAACAGTGTCAAATGTCACCACCTTAAAGTTCTTTTTTTTTTTTTTTTTTTTTTTAAAGACAGGGTCTCACTCTGTCACCCAGGCTGGAGTGCAATGGTGCCATCCCGGCTCACTGCAACCTCCGCCTCCTGAGTTCAAGTGATTCTCCTACCTCAGCCTCCCAAGTAGCTGGGATTACAGGCACACACCACCACGCCCAGCTACTTTTTGTATTTTTAGTAGAGACGAGGTCTCATCATGTTGGCCAGGTTGGTCTGGAACTCCTGGCCTCAAGTGACCCACCCACCTCGGCCTCCCAAAGTGCTGGGATTACAGGCGTGAGCCACCGTGCCTGGCCCCCACCACCTTAAAGTTGTACCCCACACCTGTTAAACTGTCAACCTAAACACAAACCTTTTTTATTTTATTTTATTTTATTTTTTCTGAGACAGAGTCTCACTCTCGCCTAGGCTGGAGTGCGGTGGCGCCATCTCAGCTCACTGCAACCTCCGCCTCCCCGGTTCAAGTGATTCTCCTGCCTCAGCCTCCTGAGTAGCTGGGATTACAGGCGTGAGCCACTGTGCCCTGCCTAGGAACCATTTTTTAATCTGAAAAAAAATTTTTTTAAAAAAAATGAGGAGCCGGGGGGCAGGAGAGTAAAGTCCACTTATAGAGTCTCATGGTCCTATGAGTGGATTTGGTCTTCAGGGAGAAACTAGACCAGCAGGAGACAAGATCACCCGCCCCTGGTGATCTCTTTCATTCTATTCATTTGCTTATTCACTCACTTGTTCAATCAGTAAGCATTTGGTAAAGACCCAGTATGTACCAGGCACTGTTCTAGTCACCTGGCACATAGCAGTGGGGGAAAAAAATTCATGAAGCCTTTATTAAAGTGGAGGAGTGGCCGGGCACGGTGGCTGACACCTGTAATCCCAGTACTTTTGGAGGCCGAGGTGGGAGGATCACCTGAGGTCAGGAGTTCAAGATCAGCCCAGCTAACATGGCGAAACCCCGTCTCTACTAAAAATACAAGTAAATTAGCCAGGTGTGGTGGCAGGCACCTGTAATCCCAGCTACTCTGGTGCTTTAGGCAGGAGAATCACTTGAACCCAGGAGACAGAGGTTGCAGTGAGCCAAGATCTTGCCACTGCACTCCAACTTGAGGGATAAAGCGAGACTCCATCTCAAAAAATAAAAATAAAATAAAGTAGAGGAGTGAGACAATAAACATGTAAATTCATAACATGCCAGGAAATGAAAGATACTATGATGAAGAGTAACACAGAGCAAGAGGAAGGAGATGAGTGTGTGTGTGTGCATATGTACATGAGCGTGCATGTATGTGTGTGGGCACACTGTTTAGGTTAGCGCGGTCATAGAAGACCCCATGGAGAAGGTAAACTGGAGCAGAGACTAACAGGAAGTGAAAGAAAGAGCTACATCGATATTTGCAAGAATATTCCAGGCAAGAGGAAGAGCCAGTGCAAAGGCCCTGAGGCAGAAGCGGGTTTGGTGTATTTGCTGAACTGCATGGAAGTCAGTGTGGCTGGAGGAGAGGAGAGTGGGAGCCTATGGGGTCAGAGAGGCCATGGAGGGCCTAGTAGGTCATCAGACAGTTTTAGGTTTTATAAACTGTAAAGGGGGAGCCACTGGAGGGCCTGAGCAGAGAAGAGAAGTCATGTGACTTCCATTCAAAAAGGATCATTCCGGCTGCTGTGTTGAGAAAATGTGGGCGGGAGTGGGGAGAAGAGATGGGAGACTAGAGTGATCATCCAGAAGAGAGGATGATTGCGACACGCAGTTGAGGTAGTGACCAAGGGGTAGCAACCACTCCACATATTCCCAAGCTAGAGCTGATGGGATTTGCTGATGGACTTGAATGAGGGATCAGAGGGAAAGACAGAAGCCAAGGATGACACCAAGGTTTGGAGCCCGAGTAGCACCAGAGTTGCCATTGGCTGTGACAGAGGACCCTGGGAAAGGACCATGTTTGGGATAATTCAGGAGTTTTGTTTTGGACATACTAAACTGGAGGGAGCTAAGTAAAGAGCTCCCAAGGAGGGGAAGATCCCAACCAATCCAGTTGCAGAAAGATGTTCAGAACAGGGTTTTCTGGGGGTTTTTTGCTTTTCTTTTTGTGTCGGAGTCTCACTCTTGTCACCCAGGCTGGAGTGCAATAGCACGATCTCGGCTCACTGCAACTTCTGCCTCCCGGGTTCAAGTGATTCTCCTGCCTCAGCCTCCTGAGTAGCTGGGATTATAGACACCCGCCATCACACCCGGCTAATTTTTGTATTTTTAGTAGAGATGGTATTTCACCATGTTGGCCAGCTGGTCTCAAATTCCTGACCTCAGGTAGATTCACATGCCTCGGCCTCCCAAAGTGCTAGAATTACAGGCATGAGGCACCAAGCCTGGCAGAATAGTTATTTTTTGATAGTCTATATGTTTTTTATTTTTTTATCCCAGATTTTTGGCATTAATTTTGTTGTTGCTTTTTGTTGGGGGGAAGGGGGGCAGAGCGGAGACAGGCCCTTGCTGTGTCACCTAGGCTGAGCACAACGCAATCACAGCTCACTGCAACCTGGACTTTGAGATCAAGCAATCCTCCCACCTCAGCCTCCTGAGTAGCTGAGACTACAGGTGTGCACCACCACTCCCAGTTAATTTTTATTTTTTTTTTAATTTTTTGGTAGGATCAAGTTCTCGCTATGGTGCCCAGGCTGGTTCACAAACTCCTGGGTTCAAGCAATAATCCCACCTCAGCCTTCTGAGTAGCTGGGACTATAGGCATGCACTGCCGCACCCAGCGGCTCATTTTGGGCTATTTTTGTTGTAGAGACAATGTATTAGTCCTTCCTCACACTGCTAATAAAGACATACCTGAGACTGGGTAATTTATAAAGGAAAGAGGTTTAAATGACTCACAGCTCAGCGTGGCTGGGGAGGCCTCAGGAAACTTACAATCATGGCAGAAGGGAAGGAAACACATCCTTGTTCACGCAGCGGTACCAGGGAGAAGTGCCGAGCAAAAGTGGGGGAAAGCCCCTTATAAAACCATCAGATCTTGTGAGAACTCACTCACTACCATGAAAACAGCATGGGGGTAACCACCCTCATGATTCAATTACCTCCCACCAGGTCCCTCCCACGACACATGGGGATTATGGGAACTACAATTCGAGATGAGATTTGGGTGGGGACACAGCCCAAACCTTATCAGATGGGGTTTTGGGTACCCCCTTAACTTGTGCTCCTGAAGCAAGTGCCTCACTCCCCCTTACCCTTGTCCCAGCCCTGTTCTTGGGACATTGGAGTGCAGGGAGGCCCTGCTTTTTCAGCCACAGCCACAAAGCTCCTGTGTTTCTCCGCAGGTCTCCCTGCAGTACAGCTCCAATGGCAAGTGGTACCACACCTGCGGAGGGTCCCTGATAGCCAACAACTGGGTCCTGACGGCTGCCCACTGCATCAGGTAACTGCTATTCCCTGGGGGCTTGGCCTGCTCACCAGCCGGTGCTCATTTCCGAGCTGGGGGCTCAAAGGGCCTCAACCACGCTACATAAAGCAGCCTTGCAAATAACCACTAGCCTGGCTGAGACACAAGCTGCAGTCAGTCAATGGTTCAGTGTGTTGGCCCGTCAATGTCAGTACATGGCATGGATGGAGTGTCCTGTGCCAGGTACTGAGGGAGGATGAGGAGAAGGGGAAGGCCTAATCTCTGCCTTCTTGGGGAAATTACATGTGGCCTCTGGATCTGGAACTGGGTTCCCTTGAACAACTTAACTGACTTCTCAAAGCTTTGGTACCACCACCTGCAGAAAAATGGAGTAACAGAATTTAGTATGAATTCAATGAGTTGATTTATCAAAGGGCCTGGCACTTAGTAAGTGCTCAATGAAAGCTAATTCTGAATTATGGATGAATTATAAAGGCCCACAAGGTTCTGCAATGTTGTTCACTTATCCTCTTCATTGTCCGTGACCTCTGCTCATCACAGCTGGAACTCACCAGAGTTTCTGCTGGGTCGGTGTGATTCCCTACCAGGAGTGATCCCTTCTCCCATCTGATTTATAATAAGCTCTAGGAGGTGATGGGGATACTAATAGAGGCCTACAGTCAGGAGTCCTGGCTTCTAGTTCTGATTTCTCACTAACAGTGGGACTCTGGGCCAGGTTACACCTCTCTGGGACTCAGTTTCCCCATCTGAAAATGAAAGGTGGGAAAACTGTCCTTGAGAGCAAATGACTCCTGTTTCCTCTGTGTTCATCTTATTCCCTCCATAATACTATAGAGTTTGTGTTATTATAACTTTTATTTTAAATTGTAGTTTATAGTTAGTATAGTAACAATTATTATATGATCATAGTTCTTACGTTATATACTTTAGGCTCTATTATAACTAACTGATTGTCCCAGGGGAGGAAAGATCCCCAAGCCCCATCTAGTGGCTCACGCAGCAGCCAGTTACTTGGGTCTGTCCCCAGCATTATCCAAAGCCAGGCCTCTGGAGGTGACCCTCTCCTTGGGCCCCCTTTCTCCCAGCTCCTCCAGGACCTACCGCGTGGGGCTAGGCCGGCACAACCTCTACGTTGCGGAGTCCGGCACGCTGGCCGTCAGTGTCTCTCACATTGTCGTACACCCGGATTGGAACTCCAAGCTCTCCGAAGGGTTAGTTTCTGTCTGGGTTCACTTCGGGGTAAGGTTGTCAGGGAACAGATGGGGGTCTCACAGAGGCAAGGGTCTCAACTCCACCACACACCCTCTGCTTCTTCTATAGGGAGGGGGAAGGAGCTCTGGCCTCTTAGATGTGGAACCAGCTCCAAAGATGTCTGGGGTGGGGATGTGACCTGGGGAGGGTGAAGCAAAGACTGCCAGAGCGACCTGGGTTTGCTGCCAGTTAAGCCTGCAGGGCCCCTGTCCGCTGAGTGTGTATCTACTTCATGCCAAGTCCTGGGGACACAGGGACAGTGCTGTCGACCCTGTGACTGTCCCTGGAGTAGGACACAGCCTTTCCTGCCTTCCCCCTTTCAACAAGGCCCTCTGCATTTTCAAAGATGCCCTGGGGCCCTGCCAGTCAGAGCAACCTGGGGTAACATACAGGGAAAATGACAAGGTCTCCCAGCCCTCCAAAGCCCACAGGGCAGGAAAAGTCAACCCTGTCCTCATGCTCCGCCTCTGCACTCACCCAGGAACGACATTGCCCTGCTCAAACTGGCTAACCCCGTCTCCCTCACCGACAAGATCCAGCTGGCCTGCCTCCCTCCTGCCGGCACCATTCTACCCAACAACTACCCCTGCTACGTCACGGGCTGGGGAAGGCTGCAGAGTAAGTGGGAGCCAGGAGCCCCCAGGCCTGGGAGGGAAGGGAGGCGACTGATGTCACTCCTGTCTGGCCAGGGCCTCTCATCTGTCATCCCAGGGTGTGTGGCTGCCTCGGAGAGACGGGATGGCATAGGCTGATGCCTGCCTGGGTTCAAATGTCAGCTCTCCCACTTAATGACTGTGACACCTTGGGCACATTACTAGGCCTCTCCATGCAGCACTTTTTTCATCTGTAAAATGCAAATAATTGGCTGGGCGCAGTGGCTCACGCCTGTAATCCCAGCACTTTGGGAGGCCTGGAGCGCGGATCACTTGAGGTCAGGAGACGAGCGTGACCAACATGGGGAAACCCCGTCTCTACTAAAAATATTAAAGAAATAGCAGGGTGTGGTGGTGTGCGCCTGTAGTCCCAGTTACTCGGGAGGCTGAGGCACGAGAATCACTTGAACCTGGGAGGTGGAGGTTGCAGTGAGCCAAGATTTTGCTACTGCACTCCATCCTGGGGGACAGAGCGAGACTCCGTCTCAAAAAAAAAAAGGGCATAATAATAGCACCTACATCACAGAGTTGTCAAGAGGATTAAAGGAGATAATCCACAGGAAGCCTGGAATGGGGTAGGTGCTGTGTGTTAGTTGTTGTCACTGTCCCTATGATGGAGAGAATGTTACAGAGACCATGTGACATCTTCTGTGTGGCCCAAGGCTAGAGTTCAGAACAGCATTTTCCTCTCTGACCTGAGGCCCCTGGAGCCCTCATCAGACCCTCCGTGCCCCATAGCAAAAGCTGTCCCCTGTGCCATTCGGTCTTGCTGCTCAGAACCTGGCTGCGGGCGGGTTTCCTTTGACAAAGACTCCAAGGGTCAGAGATCCAATGACGGTAGCCACCAAGAGGAACAGCGTTCCCGCCTTCCCTTTTGAAATCACCAGAGGTTTGGAAGATTCTAGGAAGGGATGAGTGATAATGACCTTATGACCATAATGAGATTATGAGTGATAATGACATTATGACATTTCTTCCTAATGACATAAACCCATAAGTATAATGACATATTTTTCCAGGGGTACATCCACATACATACACTCAAATAAACTCCCATTGGCCTCTTCACTGACTTATCTGTAAACACAAGGACACATCAAATCCTGCGGTGAGCGGCGGTGGAAGAGGCATTTCATGCTTATTAAGACACAAGCACAACCACCTGTTTGTTTCCCCAGACAACACTGGGGCAAGTGCATTTCATCTGAGACAGTGAGAGCACGGAGGCATCCAGATGCTTGGCTTTTAGGCCCAGCTCTGTCGGTCACGGTGAAACCTTGGGCAAGCCACTTCCGAACCTCAGTTTCCTCCTCTGTAAAATGGAAACACTGTTGGTGAAGACTAAAAGAGGTGAAAGGTGGAAATGCATCATACATTGCAAAATGTTATACAACTGTTAATATTTTAGTAGAGACAGGGTTTCACCATGTTGGCCAGGCTGGTCTCAACTCCTGACCTCAAATGATCTGCCCACCTTGGCCTCCCTAAGTGCTGGGATTAGAGGGTGAGCCACCGCGCCCAGCGACGCTTAACTTCCCTAGGCTTCAATCAGAAGTGAAGAGTTATGTTAATCTCATCCTTGCCACTCATAGCTGTGGTAACAGTAATGGAGGTGATGGTGGCTGTGTCATTGGGGGCCATTATGAAAGCCCTCTCTTCACCACACCAGCATATTTTCCCAAGGAGGGGGCTCTAACTGCCAGGAGGCTCACTTTCTTATTTCAGATAAGTGACAGAAAGCCATGGAACTACCTCAGCAAAAAAAAGGAAACTGTTATAAGGATTGAAAACTTTCAACCCAAGGGCAGAGATATAGCCAGGCATCAGGAACAGGCTAGAACCAGGGGCTAGAAGCCTGTAAGAAACTCAGGAAACACTCACTTAGTACTTCTTTTCTTTGTGGGTCTACTTCATTCTCCACATAAAACAAAATGTCAGTCATTGCCAGCAGCTTCCCAGATTTATGTCCTCTGAAACCGGAATCTCTCAGACCCCATCTCAGAATCCCAGGGGAGGGAGCTCATTGGCTTAGCTTGAGTCAGGTGTTCACTGTGGACCAATCAACCGTGAGGACACAGTATAGACAAACATGGCTGTTCGCATGTTGCAATGGATGGAAGACAGTTAACAGGGGAAACCCAGTAGGGGTCCACTACTTCCTTTTTCTCAGGAGTCCCTGCATTCCTAATGGCTTCTCTCTGATCTCATTCAGCCAACGGGGCTCTTCCTGATGTCCTGCAGCAGGGCCGGTTGCTGGTTGTGGACTATGCCACCTGCTCCAGCTCTGGCTGGTGGGGCAGCAGCGTGAAAACCAATATGATCTGTGCTGGGGGTGATGGCGTGATCTCCAGCTGCAACGTGAGTACCAAAATCAGGGGACCCACTCCATGACAAAATGTGGCTGGGAATAAGGCTATAGAGGTCCATCCCTCCACAGGTCCATCCTCCCACCTCCTGGCAGAAGTACCGAGAAATATGTTCCAGATATATCAGAACCTGATCTTTGGCCAGGCCTGTGGCTCACGCCTGTAATCCCAGCACTTTGAGAGGCCAAGACAGGCAGACCACTTGAGGTCAGCAGTTCGAGACCAGCCTGGCCAACATGGGGAAACCTTGTCTCTACTAAAAATACAAAAATTAGCTGGGCATGGTGGCGGGCGCCTGTACTCACAGCTACTCGGGAGGCTGAGGCAGGAGAATCACTTGAAGCCATGAGGTGGAGGTTGCAGTGAGCTGAGATCACACCACTACAAACCAGCCTGGGTGACAGAGCAAAACTCAAAAAAAAAAAAAAAAAACTTGATCTTGATTCTTTTTTGTTCTTGTTTTGAGATGTTTTGAGATTCTCTTTGTAGTGTCCACCCATCTCACTGCTGGGAAGTCCTTCCCTGGGTCTCATCAAGGTCTCTCGTGACTGTCATTCCATATCCTTTCCTCTATGCTGGAAGGGAACCAAAGGAAAGTATTCCCTGGCTTAAGGCCTTTCTACGATGATTTCTGGCTTTTCTGTTGAATTACTCTCATCAATGGCGCAGTGTGTCCCCTCCAGGTAGCTGCCACGGAAACCTTCCTGGAGACAGTGTCTTGACCACCAGGAATTGCTCTGTGTTGGACTTAGCAGTGAAGTGGGGATGGAGTAGGAAGGAGATCCACACGCCCTTCAGATCACACTGTGCCCTACACACTCTGCCCACATAGACCACCCGTGGGAAGACGGAGCCAGTGGGGAAGAGCCTGGCAGCTGAAGTCTGGGATGTGGCCTCAGCTCCTTTACAAACTGCCTGTGCAACCTTGGACAAGTCCCAACCTCTCAACACTCCAGTTTCTCCTCTTCCGTGGCCTGGGGATACTATGAATATTTACCTCATAGGATTTTGCGAGGATTAATGAGATGAGGCATAGAACATGCTTAGCTCAGCTCTGGCCACATAGGAAGAATAAGTGTTGGCTCTTGTTGGAATTATGGTACCACCTTGAGCTATGACCACAAGGGCCGACTTCAGAGGACAGTGACCTGCAGCAGAACAATAGACATGCATTGAGAACAATGGTTCCAATGGGCAGCCCCTTTCTCTCCCTTTACCTCCCTATAACTCTGGCCTTCCTCAGGGAGACTCCGGTGGGCCGCTGAACTGTCAGGCGTCTGACGGCCGGTGGGAGGTGCATGGCATCGTCAGCTTCGGGTACATCTTAGGCTGCAACTACTACCACAAGCCCTCCGTCTTCACGCGGGTCTCCAACTACAATGACTGGATCAATTCGGTAAGAACCAGACCAGCCCTGAGCCCCAGGGCACTGCCCTGCTCACCCGGCCTCGGGAGTGCCATGCCCACCTGGTGACTGAGAACCCCCTCCTTCCTCTTGAGAGCTAGATGGGAACTCTGTGGAGGAGGCTGCAGACCTGGGCAACTGCTGAGCCCCCCATGGGTCCCCAAAATTTCTGTGTGGGTAAAGCTGAGTGAAAAGGAACACAGAGGGTGGCCTTGTCCAAAGAGGTTGGACACTCCTCAGGCATATTAACAGTGAGTTCTGCCCAGTGTGGTGGCTCACGCCTGTAATCCCAGCACTTTGGGAGGCGGAGGTGGGCAGATCACGAGGTCAGGAGTTTGAGACCAGCCTGACCAACATGGCAAAACCCCATCTCTACTAAAAAAAGTACAAAAAAATTAGCCAGGCGTGGTAGCGCATGCCTGTAATCCTAGCTACTCAGGAGACTGAGGCAGGAGAATCCCTTGAACTTGGGAGATGGAGGTTGCAGTGAGCCGAGATTGTACCATTGCACTCCAGCCTGGACAAGAAGAGTGAAACTACATCTTAAAAAAAAAAAAAAAAAGTGTGTTCCATAGAATTGGTGATTCTATTTTTGTTTATCTGTGAGTAGGCCCATACTCCACCATCCAGTGCCATAAACAGGTATATTTATCTGCAAAGCCCAAAATCTGATACTTTGAGACCCCGCTGGCATTAATTATTGGAAATTAGTCCCCCTCGAGGGTCCTCCAGCTATTCTGTAGGGTGACCAACCATAATGGTTTGCCCAGGACTGAGAGGTTTTCCAGGATGCAGGACTTCCTGTTTTACACTGGGACCATCTCAGGCAAATAAAGCCGAGTTGGTCCCCCTGTCTTGTAAAAGCAAACTCAGAGAGCTGTCTCCTTTCAGCTTCCACAATAACTCAATTTGTTTTTAACACTGAACACATATTTGTTTATAACAATGAGCATTAAAATTATTTACTAAAAATAATAGACCAGGTGCCATGGCTCATGCCTGTAATCACAGCACTTTGGGAGGATGAGGAGGGAGAATTGCTTGAGCCCAGGAGTTCAAGACCAGCCTGGGCAACATAGCAAGGCTGGTCTTTACAAAACATTTTTTGTTTAATTACCTAGGCATGGTGCTGCATGCCTGTAGTCTCAGCTACTTGGGAGGCTTAGGTGGAAGGATCACTTGGGCCTGGGAGGCCAACACTACAGTGAGCCAAGGTCGCACCAATGCACTTAAGCCTGGGCGACATAGCAAGACCCTGTCTCCAAAAATAATGATAATAATAACTGGCATCAATATTAAGGAGCAGCCATGGATACATGCAGCAGTAGGTGAAAGCAGCCAGAACAGGAAACCCCGTCACAAGAAAGGGATGCCTGGTGGCTCACGCCTGTAATCCAGGCACTTTGGGAGGTCAAGATGGGCAGATCACCAGAGGTCAGGAGTTCGAGACCAGCCTGGCCAACATGGGGAAACCCCGACTCTACTAAAAATACAAAAATAGGCTGGGTGTGGTGATACGTGTTTGGAATCCCAGCTAATCAGGAGGCTGAGGCAGGGGAATCACTTGAACCTGGGAGGTGGAGATTGCAGTAACCCAAGCTCACGCCACTGCACTCCAGCCTCGGCAACAAAGCGAGCTCCATCTCAAAAAAAAAAAAAAAAAAACCAGACAAAAAAAAGAAACGGGTGCCTGGGAGAGGGCAGAGGAGCCACCATGTCTGGTACTGGATGCTGCGAGGGAAGAGTCGGACACTATGCCGATGAGGGACCACCTCAGTTTGCTCTTCTGTAAGATGGGACTTGAACTAGACCAGGACTCCACCACAATTTAGGCGCTAGAGCAAATGGGAGTGATGGTATTCGTGGCAGAGCCCCCAAAGAAGGGGAAAGCTGGCATCTGACTTCACTAAGTTTAATTTGCAGAGAAGTGTTAAACTGAATTAAACTGACACTTATAAGCCAAATATGAAACTGCAGCCATGAGCACATGGTCATAGGAGGAAAACTAAACTGTCAAAATAAGCAGGTGGCTGCTTCCAAGTGTTCCCACTGATTCTTGCCAGCTCCTTGTTCATTTGTCTGTCTGCTGACATCTTTTTGCAAACAAGTGGTCACAGGCAGAGATTCCAAACACGTTTGTTGGAGAAAAATGGAAAATCAAAAAGACAGTAGCCATTAATCATTAATTGGTGCTTTTTTATATATAAATTGGGAAAAACCCATCTGAGTCCACCTTTGGAGGCGCCACGCACGTCAAAGGAGTCTGGCCTGAGACTGACTGGACGAAAGGCTGCTTAGGGGCCTTTCCCAGCCAAATCCTAAGACCGTTTTCCAGCCCCAGCTGCTGTGGGAGTCACCGTGCAGCTGGTCCTGGCAGCTCCCTGGGGACCTGAAGCAGGGGCAGGGGCAAATGTCCCGATCTGTTGTCCCAGCATCAGCTGTTCCCAGCATCAGCTGTTCCCAGCCACAGACACAAGCACAACAGAACAGGCCAGATCCCAAAGCATGGCCAGATGGCAGCAGGGATCCACGGGGCAGCACATCTCCCGAGGCAGCTGGGCAGAGGCCCTGTGTTCATGGGATAGCAGTCGGGACAGGCACAGATGCCCGGTAATGGGTTTCAGAAGGGGGAGAGCCAAGCAACCAGCAGTCCTTACGTGGGGGCTGCCCCTGGCAGCGGCGGAGGGGCTAGTGAAACCTTGAAGTGGCCCCAACCCAAGGACACAGTGTGTGCAGCCTGGAGTCAGTACCACTAGAGCCCTGGGGGTGCCTGAGAGCACCTGGCTGGATAAACCCAGACAGGTGACAAGCCAAGGTCAGGAAGTACAAGCAAAAGATAAGGGCAGAGAAGCAGAGGAGACAAATGGCCTGGGGCATTCATCCTTTCAACAAATGTCTGCTGAATGACAGTCACACATGAACTTCAGCAATCCTTAGTTTTTATTCTTTTTCCAGAAGGTAATACATACTCTTTGTAAAAATATTAAAAGAATATAAGAGAGTATCAGGTAAAAAAGTAGAAGTCCCCCCTCATTTTACATCTCTAATTCCACTCTCCAGAGGTAATCATTGTTTTTGTTTTTGTTTTTTGAGACAGAGTCTCGCTCTGTCACCAGGCTGAAGTGCAGTGGCTTGATCTTGGCTCACTGCAATCTCCACCTCCCGGGTTCAAGCGATTCTTCTGCCTCAGCCTCCTGAGTAGCTGGGATTACAGGCACACACCACCACGCCCAACTAATTTTTGTATTTTTAGTAGAGATGGAGTTTCACCATGTTGGCCAGGCTGGTCTCAAACTCCTGACCTCAGGTGATCTACCCGCCTTGGCCTCCAAAAGTGCTGGGATTACAGGCATGAGCCACCGTGCCTGGCCAAGTTGTCATTGTTAACAGCTTGTGTGCGGTCTCAACTTTATGTGCATATACAGCTATATATTTACATAGATAGACACTGTCTTCTAAGCAAAAACTAGGATCTGAGTCTTCATACTGTTCTGCAGCTGTTTTTCACTTAACTCCTGATCACATTTTACATGTTAGTACATACATGTCATTCTTTTGAACAGCTAGTATTCCATAGTTTGAGTATAATGAATGAAGCTTTCATGTTTCCTATTTTTCACTCTGACATTGTGCAATGAACATCCTTGGACATAATTCTTGCACACTGGTCTGAGTATTTGTGCTGTAGCAGCTGGATCTCCTGCCGTTTACAGCACTGGAACATGAAGTTGGCATATCAAAATGTTTAACAGGCCGGGCGCGGTGGCTCAGGCCTGTAATCTGAGCACTTTGGGAAGCTGAGGCGAGTAGATCACTTGAGGTCAGCAGTTTGAGGCCAGCCTGGCCAACATGGTGAAACCTCATCTCTACTAAAAATGCAAAAAATTAGCCGGGCATGGTGGTACATGACTATAATCTCAGCTACCAGGTAGGCTGATGCACGAGAAGCACTTGAAACTGCGTGGTGGAGGTTGCAGTGAGCCCAGATCACCCTACTGCACTCCAGCCTGGGCAACAGAGTAAGACTGTCTCAAAAAAAACAAAAAAAAAAACAAAAAAAAACGTTTACCAGACACTGATCAACAGCCTCTGGAAACAGTTATAGCCCCAACTACAGTGCATAACTGCCTTGCAAACAGCAGTTTTGATTTGAGAAACAAATGAAATCTAAAAATATGCCATCCACGCATTTGGAATATAATTTTTAGGGGTTCAAAGGCCCCCTACCCTGAAGCCCACACAGGACTCCTGGCTAAGACCCCCTTTACACGAAGACCCTAACAGGTCAATGAAAAGCTTGATCACATCTTTTTTTCCGAAGCATCATCAGAACTCCTCAGGCAGGAGCTACTGTAGTGTGGGCTGCCTGTAACTCACATGAGTAGCTTAGCCCAGGAGGACAGAGACAGAAAACTGCCATGCACAGCTCCGCGGTTAGGTGAACCTGATGATTTTCTTGTGTGTGTGTCCTGCAGGTGATTGCAAATAACTAACCAAAAGAAGTCTCTGGGACTGTTTCAGACTTGGAAAGGTCACAGAAGGAAAATAATATATAATAAAGCGACAACTATGCAAATCACGTCTTGATGAGAGATTTATTAGCAATCCGTCCTAACATCCAGGGCTGTGGGCGCAGTGGCACAACCCTGTAATCCCAGCACTTAGCACTTTGGGAGGCCAAGGCAGGCAGATCGCTCGAGTCCAGGAATTCAAGACCAGCCTGAGTAACATGGCATAAACCTGTCTCTACTAAAAATACAAAAATTAAATGGGCGAGGCAGTGCACACCTGTAGTCCCAGCTACTCAGGAGGCTGAGGTGGGAGGATCACTTGAGCCCAGGAGGTAAAGACTGCAGTGAGCCAAGATCACTTCGTCACACTCCAGTCTGGGCGACAGAGTGAGACCCTGTCTCAAAAAAAAAAAGAATTTCGCATCGGCGTCACCCTGCCCTACTGAGACCTCAAGGACCTAACCCACTTTAGAACCTGACACATGACATCATTGTCAAACAACATATAAATGGAGCACTAAGCTCCAGCGAAGGAAGTGGGCTGTAGCGGCTTCCTGCACTCTGCCTCCTCTGCCTCTCTTTCTTCCCCCGCCAGCACAGAAGCCTGGATTTCTGTTCAGGCGCTGCCCCATGGGATCCCGGAGGTTCTGCGGAAACCTCATGTCCCAGGACCAAGGCTGGAGCCCGTGCTCCAGGCCTGGCCAATCAACACATTGCATCCCCTTCCCCATCACAGCGATTGGCTTAGGGATGGGCATGTGACCTGAGACAGGTCCAATCAGAGAGGTTGCACGACTTGTGCAGGGAGCTACCAGACGGCTGTCACTCGTTCACCGCACTTGTGTGAGGATGAGGGGATGTGAGGCTACAAAGCAAAACGAGAGGGGAAGGGGGAGACGGGGTGATTTTGCTCCCCAGTATACATCTGCCAATGTGTGGAGACATTTTTAGTTTCGGCAACTGTGTGGGGAGGGGTAGGGACTGACACCTAGCAGACTGGGGATAGGGATGCTGTCAAACTCCTGCAAAGCACAAGACATAGACACAGCCCTCAAAACAAAGAATCATCCCGCCCAAAATGTCAACACTGCTGCAGTTGAGGAACTCTGGACCAGAGATGCTGCGGTGATATTGTCCTCAAGGAAGGGAGAACCCGGAGCAGCCACAGGCCACTTAACAGAGCCTGAGATGAGACCTCAAAGCAGAAGGCAGAAGCAAAAGATGAAGAAAAGCCAAGTCCAGGGACCATCACCAGGGCCCTGAACCCAGCTCTGCTCCTGGACTTCGCCATTTTGTGGCCCAATGAATGGCCTTTTGGCTTAAGCACAACTGAGTGAAGTTTTGTGTCACTTTCCAATCCTGACAGTGGCCGGGTACAGTGGCTCACGCCTGTAATCCCAGCCCTTTGGGAGGCCAAGGCAGGTGGATCACCTGAGGTCAGGAGTTCGAGACCAGACTGACCAACATGGTACAACCCTGACGCTACTAAATAATACAAAATTAGCCGGGCGTGGTGGCGGGCACCTGTAATCCCAGCTACTCGGGAGGCAAAGGCAAGAGAATCGCTTGAACCTCCTGGTGGAGGTTGCTGTGAGACAAGATGGCGCTGCTGCATTCCAGCTTGGGTAACAGAGCAAGACTCTGTCTCAAAAAAAAAAAAAAAAAAAATCCTGACAGCAACATGATGGAACAGACTGAGCATCTGTTCCTCTCCCTGTTTGTAGATGGGCACCCTGGGCCAGAAAGCCTGTGGGACTGGCCAAAGGTCACATAGCAAATTCACAGCAGGTATTTTTTCAGTGGCCTCATACACGACACTTTATTTTTATATTAAAACAAAGATACAGCGCAGAACGCCAAATTCACATGAACCTTTAAGATAAAATATGAGACTTAAGAAATAGTTGGTTGCTGTAGTGACTGATACAGACCATAAATGAGTCCAAACTGTTACAGGGAGTATGGGATGGAGTTGGGACTGGAACCCACACCTTCTGACATCCAGTCCCATGGGATTCTGCCCCCCACCCAATCTTTCTCACCTTTGCATGATCCTGGGGAGATTACAGAATTCTTCCCCACCCATTTTCTTACCCATACAACAATCCTGCAATCCAGGCCTGGATGGTTATCTAGGAAACTAAGGCCCAGAAGATAAATGGCTTGTCCAGACCACCACACTCAAAATTGATGGATCAAAGACTTGAACTCGGCTGGGCACGGTGGCTCATGCCTGTAATCCCAGCACTTTGGGAGGCCGAGGCAGACAAACATGAGGTAAGGAGTTCAAGACCAGCCTGGCCAATATGGTGAAACCCGGTCTCTAATAAAATACAAAAATAAGCCAGGCATGGTGGCCGCCGCCTGTAGTCCCAGCTACTTGGGAGGCTGAGGCAGAAGAATCGATTGCAGCTTACTGCAACCATTGCCACCCAGGCTCAAGTGACCCTCTGCCTCAGCCTAGCCTCCAGAGTAGCTGGAGCCACATATGTGTGCCACCGCACCTGGCTAACTTTTTAAAAGAAATTTTATAGTGACAGGTGGTCTCACCATGTTGTCCAGGCTGGTCCTTTTTTTTTCAGATGGAGTCTTGCTCTTTTGCCCAGACTAGAGTGCAGTGGTGCAATCTCAGCTCACTGCAACCTCCACCTCCAAGGTTCGAGAGGTTATCCTGCCTTAGCCTCCTGAGTAGCTGGGAGTACAGGCATGCAGCACCACACCCGACTAATTTTTGTATTTTTAGTAGAGACGGGGTTTCACCATGTTGGCCAGGCTGGTCTTGAACTCCTGGCTTCAGGTGGTCCGCCTGCATCAGCCTCCCAAAGTTCTGGGATTATAGGAGTGAGCCACCGTGCCCGGCCATAAAGTGCATTTTCATCCACCAGATGAAGCCCTCCTCTGCCAGCGTTCTGCTTCCTCCCATCATTAGAGTGGCCAGATCCTAATTGTGCATGTCAGCCTTGCCTTCTGCTATGTGTGCACCTTCTTCACATTATACAAATCCTTACCACAATGTTGTGAAACAATGCTGGGCACAGGTTTCTCTTCCTGTTTCATAGATGGGTCTAGAGACTTACATGACTCAGCCAAGGTCACACTGCAACCCCTGGTATGGCCTAGAAGAGGCTTCTCAGCCTCAGCACCATTGACATTTGGGGCAGGGCAAGTCCTATTGCCCAGTGCATTGTCGGGTATCTCTGCTCTCTGCCCACTGGATGCCAATATACATCAGCCCCAGCCATGACAACCAAAAATGTCTCCAGATGTTGTCAAATGTCTCCTGATGGGCTGAACCAGCCCCATTGAGAAATACTGCCTTAGAACGCTGTGGGTTCAGCATGCCACCTTAATCTTTTCATTGAAAACACAACTCCTGGCCGGGCGCAGTGGCTCAGCCTGTAATCCCAGCACTTTGGGAGGCCAAGGCGAGCAGATCACTTAAGGTCAGGAGATTGAGACCAGCCTGGCCAACATGGCGAAACCCTGTCTCTACTAAAAAATACAAAAATTAGCCAGGAATGGTGGCACACACCTGTAAAATCCCAGCTACTAGGGAGGCTGAGGCAGGGGAATCACTTGTAACCCAGGAGACAGAGGTTGCAGTGAGCCAAGATAGCACCACTGCAGTCCAGCCTGGGTGACAGAGCAAGACTCTATCTCAGAAAGAAAAAAAAAGAAAAGAAAGAAAATACAAATCCTCTCCTCAGTCTTACCCAGGGAGGGAAAAAGAAAAGAAAACACAACTCCAAGGACCAACAATTAGTATTTTTCTTCATTCCCTAGTACACAACATAATCTCTTTAAAACAGATGGAACCCATATTCCTATATCTACCTTTGGCATCTTTTCAAAGTATTTCTAGGGTGACAGTTGGGAGAAAATGGAAAAAAAAAATATTTGGACACAAGCTCTTTTTTCCACTGGGCTTTGAGAAAATCCCCATCTTGCGTGCTCCTAGTGTATCTCTCACTGATAAGTTTGCTCATAAAACCAGGGCCTTATCCAGGGCCACGCTTACAGAACTCCCACGGACACACAATGATTAGGACCCTGCTGCTGTCTGCTTTGGTGGCTGGAGGTAAGTCCTGTCACCCAGAGCCACTGGTTTCCCATGCCCTGGTGGGGCTGGGAATGGGATCTTCCTGTCCTCCCCTCTCGCCCCCACCTAACCCCTACTGCATTCAGACCTGTAATCATAAGAAAACCGAAATGGAGTTTCAAAGAATTGGAGCAAAGAGCAGGATTCTATGACCTCTTGGGATCCTTCTAGAACAAGGGTTTTCTATTTGGGGATTCAGAATGCAGCATGTATAGTTTACATTGTGTGGGTCGCTGCTTCCTGACTCAAGACCCTTTCTCTTTTCACAGCCCTCAGTTGTGGGGTCTCCACTTACCCGCCTGATATGTCTAGGATGCTTGGAGGTGAAGAAGCGAGGCCCAACAGCTGGCCCTGGCAGGTGAGTCGACCACACTGTACTTCCCCCCGTCCCTGCCCCACTCCCTTTACATCCCCCCCTTGCCCTTCCACCATGGAGTCTATTGTGCTGGCAAAGTTAGGATTGATGGGACTCAGAGAGCAGCACAGGCAACTTCACCAACAAGATACTTTTCCAGCTGGGCGCAGTGGCTCATGCCTGTTATCCCAGCAATTTGGGAGGTCGTGGTGGGTGGATTACCTGAAGTCAGAAGTTTGAGCCCAGCCTGGCCAACATGGTGAAATCCCGTCTCTACTAATAATAAAAAATTAGCCAAGCGCAGTGGTGCACGCCTGTAATCCCAGCAACTCGGGAGGCTGAGACAGGAGAAAGACTTGAACCTGAGAGGCAGAAGTTGTAGTGAGCTGAGATCTCACCACTGCACTCCAGCCTGAATAACAAAGAGAGACTCCATCTCAAAAAAAAAAAAGATACGTTTCTGTGTCCTTGGCCAACCTTGGGAGTGGAGAGAGAGGTGTCTCCTCCAGCTGCAGTAAGGAGCTGTCCCCTCCCCACTGCCCATAAACAAATTTACAACTATAGTCTTACTCTGTTAACCAATCAGAGGCTTGCTTTCAAATGTACCATTATCCTATGAACCATTCAAGACTACCTATGCAAATATTCCTTGCTTTAAGGAACCAATCAGTGCTATTCATGCAGATTAATCTTTAACTACAGGCAAATCAATGTTACCAAGGAAAATAAATGTTTCTTAAGTTGATATAATAGTGATATTAAGAGTAAACTGCCAAGTGGAGCACAGGCACAAATTACTAAGACGCGTTAATGGTGGGAATTTCAAAAGAAATGTGTAAAGTTTACATTGACGCAAACAAATATAGTAAAATCTCATTTATCTGATGTAATTGGGACTGAGTAAATGAAAAGTTGGTTATAAAGAAATTATTTTAAATCATATATGCTGTAAAAATTTTATTTTAGACTATATAAACAATTTTTTGAGTTCTTAACTGTCTTTTTCATATAAACCACGCCCCATAATATCTCATCTACAAGTCCATTTCTTTAAAGCAGAACAATAACTTTGAGATGTTCCTAAAGCAATCTAAGTTATGAGCCCATCCCGACTTTTACGACTTTTCCCTCCAATCTTTCCGTTTCCTCAAAGACACTAATTCAAGAGCAATTTTTTAGGAATCATGGTATTCAGTCTCTTTCAAGCATTTAACCTTGTTTCACAACTCTCTTTCTGACCTCATATTTCATTGGTTACATATTTAATCAAATTTCGTTATTGCAAACATAATTGATATAAACTGCTTTAGGAGCAAACCCAGCTGAATCAGGATGAGTTTCTACCTTAAGTAGGAGGAGCAACTAGCAGCCCACTAGCCTTGAGCATTCAGAGTGACCCATGCAGCAGTCACCGTGTTTAGAGAGGCCAGCGTTCATTCATCTGCTCCTTGATTAAGAGACTGTCCATGATAGGCCAGGCGTGGTGGCTCAGGCCTGTAATCCCAGCAATTTGGGAGGCCAAGGTGGATGAATCACTTGAGGTCAGCAGTTCAAGACCAGCCTGGCCAACATGGTGAAACTCTACCTCTACTAAAAATACAAAATTAGCCAGGCATGATTACGGGCACCTGTAATCCCAGCTACTCGGGAGGCTGAGGCATATATATATATATATATATATTTTTTTTTTTTTTTTTTTGGTTAGACAGAGTTTCGCTCTTGTTGCCCAGGCTGGAGTGCAATGGTACAATCTCGGCTCACCACAACTTCTGCCTCCCAGGTTCAAGCGATTCTCCTGCCTCAGCCTCTGGAGTAGCTGGGATTACAGGCATGCGCCACCACGCCCGGCTAATTTTGTGTTTTTAGTAGAGACAGGGTTTCTCCATGTTGGTCAGGCTGGTCTCTAACTCCCGACCTCAGGTGATCCGCTTGCCTCGGCCTCCCAAAGTCCTGGGATTATAGGTGAACCACCACACCCAGCCAAGAAGAATAATATTTTAATGCAATTTTTTTTTTTTGGAGGCAGAGTCTTACTCTGTCACCCAGGCTGGAGTGCAGTGGCGCAGTCTCGGCTAACTGCAACCTCCGCCTTTCAGGTTCAAGCAATTCTCCTGCCTCAGCCTCCTGAGTACCTGGAATTAGAGATGTGTGCCACCACACCGGCAAATTTTTTTGTATTTTAGTAGAGACGGGGTTTCACCATGTTGGCCAGGCTGGTCTCAAACTCCTAACCTCAGGTGATCCACCTGCCTCAGCCTCCCAAAGTGCTGAGATTACAGGTGTGAGCCATCCTGCCCAGCCAGCTATTGTAATTACAGTATTAATCACCCTGAGAACCCTGCACAGTGGCTTATGTTCCCCATTTCCAGAGAAGGTAATTGGGACTTGAAATGGTTACAGAATTGCCCAAAGGCACTGAGTTAGCCTGGCAGGGAATGAGGATTCAAATCTGGTTCAGTGCTTGTTCTTTTAGCTACACTTTGCTGGCCACAAATAATACGTATTACATGGACGAAATTTCCCATCTGTAGGATGGTTTCAGCACATTTTTAAATTGGGGTAGGGGAGTAGATACTTTTAAGTGTCTTTTTTCACTTGGTCCAATTTTAAACATCTTTTTAAAAGCCAGTTCATCTAAGGCCCCTTAATGTCACAAAAACGAGAAATGCCCAGTGGCTAATTAAAAACAAGGACGTGGCTGGGCACAGTGGCTCACGCATGTAATCCTAACACTTTGGGAGGCTGAGGCAGGTGGATTACCTGAGGTCAGGAGTTAGAGACCAGCCTGGCCAACATGGTGAAACCCCGTCTCTATTAAAAGTACAAAAACCAGCGGGGCATGGTGGCAGGCACCCGTAATCCCAGCTAGTGGGGAGGCTGAGGCAGGAGAATGGCTTGAACCTGGGAGGCAGAGGTTGTAATGAGCCAAGATCGTGCCACTGCACGCCAGCCTGGGCGACAGAGGGAGACTCCGTCTCAAAAAATAAAATAAAATAAAGTGGAAGAGACAATAAATAACTGAATGGGTAAACTAATAACACGCCAGAAAATGAAAGATACTAGGAAGAGTAAAGCAGAGTAAGGGGAAAGAGGCAAGTGTGTCTGTGTGTGCATATGTACATGAGTGTGCATGTATGTGTGTGTGCACACTGTTTGGGATAGCGTGGTCACAGAAGGCCTCATGGAGAAGGTAACCTTGAGCAGAGACTGACAGAAAGTGAAGGAAAGAGCTACGCCGATATTTGCAAGAATATTCCAGGGAGGAGGAAGAGCCAGTGCAAAGGCCCTGAGGCAGAAACGGGTTTGGTGTATTTGCTGAACTGCATGGAAGTCAGTGTGGCTGGAGGAGAGGAGAGTGGCAGCCTATGGGGTCAGAGAGGCCATGGAGGGCCTAGCAGGTCATCAGACAGTTTTCGGTTTTATAAACTGTAAAGGGGGAGCCACTGGAGAGTCTGAGCAGAGAAGAGAAGTCATCTGACTTCCATTCAAAAAGGATCATTCCGGCTGCTGTGTTGAGAAAATGTGGGTGGGAATGGGGAGAAGAGATGGGAGACTAGAGTGATCATTGAGAAGAGAGGGTGATTGCAACACGCAGTTGAGGTAGTGACTGAAGGGTAGCAACCACTCCACAAATTCTCAAGGTAGAGTTGACAGGATGTCCCCTGTGGAGACGGCCTCACTCTGTCACCCAGGCTAAGCACAGGGCAATCGCAGCTCACTGCAACCTAGACTTCCCAGGATCAAGCAATCCTCCCATCTCAGCCTCCTGAGTAGCTGGGACTACAGGCATGCACCACCACACCCAGTGGCTAATTTTGGGGTATTTTTCTGTAGAGACGGTGTATTAATCCATTCTCACACTGCTAATAAAGACATACCTGAGACTGGATAATTTATAAAGGAAAGAGGTTTAATTGATTCACAGCTCTGCATGGCTGGGGAGGCCTCAGGAAACTTACAATCATGGCAGAAAGGAAGGAAACACATCCTTCTTCACACGGTGGCAGCAGGGAGAAGTGCCGAGCAAAAGGGGGAAAGGCCCATTATAAAACCATCAGATATCATGAGAACTCACTCAGTATCACGAAAATAGCATGGGGTAACCACCCTCATGATTCAATCACCTCCCACCAGTTCCCTCCCCCTACCTATGGGGATTATGGGAACTATAATTCAGGATGAGATTTGGGTGGGGACACAGGCAAACCATATCAGACGGGGTTTCACCACGTTGCCCAGGCTGGTCTCAAACTCCTGGGCTCAACCCATCCTCCTGCCTCGGCCTCCCAAAGTGTTTTGATTACAGGCATGAGCCACCATGCCTGGCCTGAATTTTTTTGTTACTATAGATTGCATTAAAATGTTTTTTATCTTGATGGCTGAGGTTTTGGGTGCCCCCTTAAGTTGTGCACCTGAGATGAGTGCCTCACTCCCCCTTACCCTTGTCCCAGCCCTGTTCTTGGGACACTGGAGTGCAGGGAGGCCCTGCTTTTTCAGCCACAGCCACAGAGCTCCTGTGTTTCTCCCCAGGTCTCCCTGCAGTACACCTCCAATGGCAAGTGGTACCACACCTGCGGAGGGTCCCTGATAGCCAACAACTGGGTCCTGACGGCTGCCCACTGCATCAGGTAACTGCCATTCCCTGGGCGCTTGGCCTGCTCACCAGCCGGTGCTCATTTCTGAGCTGGGGGCTCAAATGGCCTGAACCACACTACATAAAGGAACCTTGCAAATAACCACTAGCCTGGCTGAGACACAAGCTGCAGTCAATCAATGGTTCAGTGTGTTGGCCCACCCATGAGTCATTTCATGGCATGGATGGAGTGTCTGTGCCAGGCAGGCACTGAGGGAGGATGAAGAGGAGGGGAAGGCCCAATCTCTGCCCTCTTGGGGAAACTACATGTGGCCTCAGTATCTGGAATTGGGTTCCCTTGAACAACTTAACTGACTTCTCAAAGCTTCAATACCATCACCTGCAGAAAATGGAGTAACAGAATTTAGTGTGGACTCAGCAATTGATTTGCTAAAGTGCCTGGCACTTACTAAGTGCTCAATGAAAGCTAATTCTGAATTGCAGACAAATTATAAAGGCCCACAAGGTTCTGCAACATTGTTCACTTATCCTCTTCGTTGTCTGTGACCTCTGCTCATCATAGCTGGAACCCACCAGAGTTTCTGCTGGGTCGGTATGACTCCCTACCAGGAGTGATCCCTTCTCCCATCTGATTTATAATAAGCTCTAGGAGGTAATGGGGATACTAATAGAGGCCTACAGTCAGAAGGCCTGGCTTCTAGTTCTGGTTTCTCACTAACAGTGGGACTCCAGGCCAGTTACTCCTCTCTGGGCCTCAGTTTCCCCATCTGAAAATGAAAGGTTGAAAATTTCCTTGAGGGCAAATGACTCCTGTTTTCTCTGTGTTCATCTCTTTCCTCCATAATACTATAGAGTGTGTGCTATTACAACACTTATTTTATATTGTAGTTTATAGTTAGTATAGTAACAATTATTACATGATCATAGCTCTTACATTATGTACTTTAGGCCCTATTATAACTGACTGTCCCAGGGGAGGAAAGATCCCCAAATCCCAACTAGTGGCTCATGCGGCAGCCAGTTACTTGGGTCTATCCTCAGCATTATTCAAAGCCAGGCCTCTGGAGGTGACCCTCTCCCTGGGCCCCCTTTCTCCCAGCTCCTCCGGGATCTACCGCGTGATGCTGGGCCAGCACAACCTCTACGTTGCAGAGTCCGGCTCGCTGGCCGTCAGTGTCTCTAAGATTGTGGTGCACAAGGACTGGAACTCCAATCAGGTCTCCAAAGGGTTCGTTTCTATCTGGATGCACTTGGGGGTGAGGTTGTCAGGGAACAGATGGGGGTCTCACAGAGGCAAAGGTCTCAACCCCACCGCACCCGCTCTGCTTTTTCTATAGGGAAGAGAAAGGAGCTCTGGCCTGTTAGATGTGGAACCAGCTCCAAAGATGTCTGGGGTGGGGATGTGACCTGGGGAGGGTGAAGCAAAGACTGCCAGAGCGACCTGGGTTTGCTGCCAGTTAAGCCTGCAGGCCTCTGTCCACTGAGCGTGTATCTACTTCATGCCAAATCCTGGGGACACAGAGACAGTGCTGTCAACCCTGTGACTGTCCCTGGAGTAGGACACAGCCTTTCCTGCCTTCCCCCTTTCAACAAGGCCCTCTGCATTTTCTTTTTTTTTTTTTTTTTTTTCTTTTTCTTTTTTTTGTGAGACGGAGTCTCGCTCTGTCACCCAGGCTGTAGTGCAGTAGCACAATCTCGGCTCACCGCAAGCTCCGCCTCCTGGGTCCACACCATTCTCCTGCCTCAGCCTCCGGAGTAGCTGGGACTACAAGCGCCCACCACCACCAGGCCCGGCTAATCTTTTGTATTTTTAGTAGAGACGGAGTTTCACTGTTAGCCAGGATGGTCTCGATCTCCTGACCTCATGATCCACCCGCCTCAGCCTCCCAAAGTGCTGGGATTACAGGCGTGAGCCACCGTGACTGGCCGACCCTCTGCATTTTCAAACATGCCCTGTGGGCCCTGCCAGTCAGAGCAACCTGGGGTTACGTATAGGGAAGATGACAAGGTCTCCGAGCCCTCCAAAGCCCCACAGGGCAGGAAAAGTCAACCTGTCCTCATGCTCTGCCTCTGCACTCACCCAGGAACGACATTGCCCTGCTCAAACTGGCTAACCCCGTCTCCCTCACCGACAAGATCCGGCTGGCCTGCCTCCCTCCTGCCGGCACCATTCTACCCAACAACTACCCCTGCTACGTCACGGGCTGGGGAAGGCTGCAGAGTAAGTGGGAGCCAGGAGCCCCCAGGCCTGGGAGAGAAGGGAGGTGATGTCACCCCTGTCCGGCCAGGGCCTCTCACCTCACATGTTATCCTGGGCATGTGGCTGCCTTGGAGAGACGGGATGGCATAGGCTGATGCCTGCCTGGGTTCAAATGTCAGCTCTCCCACCTAATAGCTGTGACACCTTGGGCACATTACTAGGTCTCTCCATGCAGCACTTTTCTCATATGTAAAATGCAAATAATTGGCTGGGCGCAGTAGCTCATACCTGTAATCCCAGCACTTTGGGAGGCCAAGACGAGCGGATCACTTGAGGTCATGAGTTTGAGAGCAGCCTGGCCAACATGGTGAAACCCCGTCTCTACTAAAAATATAAAAAACTCGCCAGGTGTGGTGGTGTGCGCCTATAGTCCTAGCTACTTGGGAGCCTGAAGCACGAGAATCATTTCAGCCTAAGAGTTGGAGGTTGCAGTGAGCCAAGATTGCGCTACTGCACTCCAGCCAAGGGGACAGAGCGAGACTCCATCTCCAAAAAAAAAGGCATAATAATAGCACCTACATCACAGAGTTGTGGTGCTATTAAAGGAGATAATCCACAGGAAGCCTGGCATGGGGTAGGTGCTGTGTGTTAGTTGTTGTCACTGTCCCTATGATGGAAAGAAAGTTACAGAGATCATGTGACATCTTCTGTGTGGCCCAAGGCTAGAGTTCAGAACAGCATTTCCTCTGTGACCTGAGGTCTCTGGAGCTCCACAAAGGCCCCTGGAGCCCTCATCAGACCCTCCGTGCCCCATCGCAAAAGCTATCCCCTGTGCCATTTGGTCTTGCTACTGAGAACCTGGCTGAGGGCGGGTCTTCTTTGACATAGACTCCAAGGGTCAGAGATCCAATGACAGTAGGCCACCAAGAGGAAGAGAGTTCCCACCCTTCCCTTGTGAAATCACCAGAGGTTTGGAAGATTCTAGGAAGGGATGAGTGATAATGACCTTATGACCATAATGAGATTATGAGTGTTAATTACATTATGACATTTTTTCCTAATGACATAAACCCATAAGTATAATGACATGTTTTTCCAGGGGTACATCCACATACGTACCCTCAAATAAATTCCCATTGCCCTCTTGACTGGCTTATCTGCAAACATAAGGACATATCAAATCCTGCGGTGAGCGGTGGTGGAAGAGGCATTTCATGCTTATTAAGATACAAGCACAACCACCTGTTTCCGCCCCCCTCCCCCGCCCCAGACAACCCTGGGGCAGGTGCATTTCATCTGAGACAGTGAGAGCAGGGAGGCATCCAAATGCTTGGCTTTTAGGCCCAGCTGTGTCAGTCATGGTGAAACCTTGGGCAAGCCACTTCCGAACCTCAGTTTCCCCATCTGTAAAATGGAAACACTGTTGGTGAAGACTAAAAGAGGTGAAAGGTGGAAATGCATCATACATTGCAAAATGTTATACAAGTGTTAATTACTTATTAATTAGAATGGTCTTAAGCAAAAAGCTTAATTTTTTTTTTTTTTTGAGACAGTCTTGCTCTGTCACCCAGGCTGGAGTGCAGTGGCACAATCTCTGCTCACTGCAACCTCTGCCTCCCACAGATTCAACCGATTCTCCTGCCTCAGCCTCCTGAGTAGCTGGGATTACAGGCATGTGCCACCATGCCCAGCTAATTTCTATATTTTACTAGAGATGAGGTTTCACCATGTTGGCCAGGCTGGTCTCAAACTCCTGACCTCAAGTGATCTGCCTGCCTCAGCCTCCTAAACTGCTGGGATTACAGGGTGAGCTACCATGCCTGGCTGACGCTTAACTTCCCTTGGCTTCAGTCGCAAGTGAAGAATTATGTTAATCTCATCCTTGCCATTCATAGCTGTGGTAACAGTAATGGAGGTGATAGTGGCTGCGTCATTGGGGGCCATTATGAAAGCCCTCCCTTCACCACACCAGCATATTTTTCCCAAGGAGGGGGCTCTAACTGCCAGGAGGCTCACTGTCTTATTTCAGATAAGTGACAGAAAGCCATGGAGCTAGCTCAGCAAAAAAAGGGAAATTGTTATAAGGATTTAAAAGTTTCAACCCAAGGGCAGAGATACAGCCAGGCATCAGGAACAGACTAGAATCAGGGGCTGGAAGCCTGTGAGAAACTCAGGAAACACTCACTTGGAAATTTCTTTCTTTGTGGGTCTACTTCATTTTTCTGCACATAGAAGAAAAAGTCAGCCATTGACAACAGCTTCCAAGATTTGGGTCCTCTGGAACCGGAATCTCTTAGTCCCCATCTCAAAATCTCAGGGGAGGGAGCTCATTGGCTTAGCTTGAGTTAGGTGTTCACTGCTGAACCAATCACCAGTGGCCAGCACACTAACCAATCAAATGTGAGGACACAGTATAGACAAACATGGCTGTTCCCATGTTGCAATGGATGGAAGACGGTAACAGGGGAAACCCAATAGGGGTCCACCACTTCCTTTTTCTCAGGAGTCCCTGCGTCCCTAATGGCTTCTCTCTGGTCTCATTCAGCCAACAGGGCTCTCCCTGATGACCTGCAGCAGGGCCGGTTGCTGGTTGTGGACTATGCCACCTGCTCCAGCTCTGGCTGGTGGGGCAGCACTGTGAAGACCAATATGATCTGTGCTGGGGGTGATGGAGTGATATGTACCTGCAATGTGAGTACCAAAAATCAGGGGCCCCGCTCCATGACAAAATGTGGCTAGGGATGGGAAGAGGCTATGGAAAACCATCCCTCGATAGGTCCATCCTCTGACCTCCTGGCAGAAGCAGCCGGAAATGGTACCAGATATATCAGAACCTGACCTTTGGCCAGGCATAGTGGCTCACGCCTGTAATCCCAGCAGTTTGGGAGGCCGAAGTGGGTGGATCACTTGAGGTCAGCAGTTCGAGACCAGTCTGGCCAACATGGTGAAACCCTGTCTCTACTAAAAATAAAAATTAGCCAGACATGGTGGTGGGTGCCTGTAGTCACAGCTACTTGGGAGGCTGAGGCAGGAGAATCACTTGAACCCAGAAGGCAGAGGTTGCAGTGAGCTAAGATGGTGCCACTGCACTCCAGCCTGGGTGACAGAGCGAAACTCAAAAAAAAAACCTGACCTTGTTCTTGTTTGTTCTTGTTTTGAGATGTTTTGAGATTCTCCTTGTAGTGTCCACCCATCTCACTGCTGGAAAGTCCTTCCCTGGGTCTCATCAAGGTCTCTCGTGACTGTCATTCCGTATCCTTTCCTCTATGCTGGAAGGGAACCAAAGGAAAGTATTCCCTGGCTTAAGGCCTTTCTACGATGATTTCTGGTTTTTCTGTTGAATTACTCTCATCAATGGCGCAGTGTGTCCCCTCCAGGTAGCTGCCACGGAAACCTTTCTGGAGACAGTGTCTTGACCACCAGGAATTGCTCTGTGTTGGACTTAGCAGTGAAGTGGGGATGGAGTAGGAAGGACATCCACACGCCCTTCAGATCACACTGTGCCCTACACACTCTGCCCACATAGACCACCCGCGGGAAGACGGAGCCAGTGGGGAAGAGCCTGGCAGCTGAAGTCTGGGATGTGGCCTCAGCTCCTTTACAAACTGCCTGTGCAACCTTGGACAAGTCCCAACCTCTCAACACTCCAGTTTCTCCTCTTCAGTGGCCTGGGGATACTATGAATATTTACCTCATAGGATTTTGCAAGGATTAATGAGATGAGGCATAGAACATGCTTAGCTCAGCTCTGGCCACATAGGAAGAATAAGTGTTGGCTCTTGTTGGAATTATGGTACCACCTTGAGCTATGACCACAAGGGCTGGCTTCAGAGGACAGTGACCTGCAGCAGAACAATAGAAATGCATTGAGAACAATGGTTCCAATGGGCAGCCCCTTCCTCCCACTTTACCTCCCTGTAACTCTGGCCTTCCTCAGGGAGACTCCGGCGGGCCACTGAACTGTCAGGCATCTGACGGCCGGTGGGAGGTGCATGGCATCGGCAGCCTCACGTCGGTCCTTGGCTGCAACTACTACTACAAGCCCTCCATCTTCACGCGGGTCTCCAACTACAATGACTGGATCAATTCGGTAAGAACCAGACCAGCCCTGAGCCCCAGGGCACTGCCCTGCTCACCCGGCCTCGGGAGTGCCATGCCCACCTGGCGACTGAGAACCCCCTCCTTCCTCTTGAGAGCTAGATGGGAACCCCTTGGAGGAGGCTGCAGACCGTGGCAACTGCTGAGTCCCCCATGGGTCCCCAAAATTTCTGTGTGGGTAAAGCTGAGTGAAAAGGAACATGAGAGTGTGGCCTTGTCCAAAGAGGTTGGACACTCCTCAGGCATGTTAAGAGTGAGTTCCATAGGAATGATTTTATTTTTGTGTATCTATGTGTGGCCCAGACTCCACCATCCGGTGCTATAAACAGGTATATATCTGCAAAACCCAAAACCTGATACTTTGAGACCCCGCTAGCATTAATTATTGGAAATTAGTCCCCCTCAAGGGTCCTCCAGCTATTCTGTAGGGTGACCAACCATCCCAGTTTGCCCAGCACTGAGAGGTTTTCCAGGATAAGGGACTTTCTGTTTTACACTGGGACCATCCCAGGCAAATAAAGCCGAGTTGGTCCCCCTGTCTTGTAAATGTAAACTCAGAGAGCTGTCTCCTCTGAGCTTCCACACTAGCTCAAATTCTTTTTAACAATGAACACACATTTTTTTATAACAATAAGCATTAAAATTATTTATTAAAAATAATAGGCCAGGCGCCATGGCTCATACCTGTAATTGCAGCACTTTGGGAGGCCAAGGAAGAAGGATTGCTTGAGCCCAGGAGTTCAAGAGCAGCCTGGGCAACATAGCGAGACCCTGTCTTTACAAAGATTTTTTTTTTTTTAATTAGGCATGGTGGTGCATGCCTGTAGTCTCAGCTACTTGGGAGGCTGAGGTGGAAGGATCGCTTTGGCCCAAGAGGTGGAGCCTACAGTAAGCCAAGGTCGCATCACTGCACTGCAGCCTGAGCGACATAGCAAGACCCTGCCTCTGAAAATAATGATAATAATAGTTGGCATAAATATTAAGGAGCAGCCATGGATACACGCAGAAGTAGGTGAAGGCAGCCAGAAGAGAAAACCCCGTCAGAAGAAAGGGGAGCCCAGGAGAGGGCAGAGGAGACACCATGCCTGGTAATAGAAGCTGGGGGAGAAGAGGCAGATGCTTTGTGCCAATTAGGGACCACCTCAGTTTGCTCTTCTGTAAAGTGGGACTTGAACTAGACCTCCATATTTTTAGGCACTAGAGCAAGAGGGAGTGATGGTATTCGTGGCAGAGCCCTCAAAGAAGGGAAAAGCTGGCATCTGACTTCACTAAGTTTAATTTGCAGAGAAGTGTTAAATTGAATTAAACTGACACTTATAAACCAAATATGAAACTGCAGCCATGAGCCCGTGGTCACAGGAGAAAACTAAACTGTCAAAATAAGCAGGTGGCTGCTTCCAAGGGTTCCCATTGATTCTTGCCAGCTCCTTGTTCATTTGTCTGTCTGCTGGCATCCTTTTGCCAACAAGTGGTCACAGGCAGAAATTCCAAAAAAGTTTGTTGGACAAAAATGGAAAATCAAAAAGACAGTAGCCATTAATCATTAATTGGTGCTTTTTTATATCTAAATTGGGAAAAACCCATCTGAGTCCACCTTTGGAGGCGCCACACATATGTCAAAGGAGTCTGGCCTGAGACTGACTGGACGAAAGGCTGCGTAGGGGCCTTTCCCAGCCAAATCCTAAGACCGTTTTCCAGCCCCAGCTGCTGTGGGAGTCACCGTGCAGCTGGTCCTGGCAGCTCCCTGGGGACCTAAAGCAGGGGCAGGGGCAATTGTCCTAATCTGTTGTCCCAGCATCAGCTGTTCCCAGCCACAGACACAAGCACAACAGAACAGGCCAGATCCCAAAGCATGGCCAGATGGCAGCAGGGATCCACGGGGCAGCACACCTCCCGAGGCAGCTGGGCAGAGGCCCTGTGTTCATGGGATAGCAGTCGGGACAGGCACAGATGCCCGGTAATGGGTTTCAGAAGGGGGAGAGCCAAGCAACCAGCTATCCTTGGGTGGGGGCTGCCCCTGGCAGCGGCGGAGGGGCTAGTGAAACTTTGAAGTGGCCCCAACCCAGGGATACAGTGTGTGCAGCCTGGAGTCAGTACCACTAGAGCCCTGGGGGTGCCTGAGAGCACCTGGCTGGATAAACCCAGACAGGTGACAAGCCAAGGTCAGGAAGTACAAGCAAAAGATAAGAGCAGAGAAGCAGAGGAGAAAGTGGCCTGGGGCATTCATCCTTTCAACAAATGTCCACTGAATGACAGTCACACATGAACTTCAGCAATCCTTAGTTTTTATTCTTTTTCCAGAAGGTAATACATACTCTTTGTAAAAATATTAAAAGAATACAGGAGTGTATCAAGTAAAAAAGTAGACGTCCCCCCTCATTTTACATCTCCGATTCCACTCTCCAGAGGTAATCATTGTTTTTGGTTTTTTTTTTTCAAATGGAGTCTCGCTCTGTTGCCCAGGCTGGAGTACAGTGGCTTGATCTCAGCTCACTGCAACCTCCGCCTCCCGGGTTCAAGCAATTCTCCCGCCTCAGCCTCCTGAGTAGCTGGGATTACAGGCGTGCACCACCACGCCCAACTAATTTTTGTATTTTTAGTAGAGATGGGGTTTCACCATGTTGGCCAGGCTGGTCTCGAACTCCTGACCTCAGGTGATCTGCCCACCTCAGCCTCCCAATGTGCTGGGATTACAAGCGTGAGCCACTGCACCCTGCCAATCATGGTTAAAAGCTTGGTGTGTGGTCCTCTCAACTTTATGTGCTTATGTATCTATCTATCTATATACATACACACACACACACACACACACACACACACTGTCTTCTAAGCAAAAACTAGGATCTGAGTCTTCATACTGTTCTGCAGCTATTTTTCACTTAACACCTTATCACATTTTACATGTCAGTACATAAACGTCATTCTTTTGGACAGCTAAATAGTATTCCATAGTTTGAGTGTAATGAATGAAGCTTCATGTTTCCTATTTTTCACTCTTACATTGTGCAATGAACATCCTTGGACATAATTCTTGCACACTGGTCTGAGTATTTGTGCTGTAGCAGCTGGATCTCCTGCCGTTTACAGCACTGGAACATGAAGTTGGCATATCAAAATGTTTAACAGGCCGGGCGTGGTGGCTCACAACTATAATCCCAGCACTTTGGGAAGCTGAGGCGGGTAGATCACTGGAGGTCAGCAGTTTGAGACCAGCCTGGCCAACATGGTGAAATCCTGTCTCTACTAAAAATGCAAAAAAATCAGCCAGGCGTGGTGGTGCACACCTGTAATATCAGCTACTTGGGAGGCTGAGGCAGGAGAATCACTTGAACCTGGGAGGCAGAGGTTGCAGTGAGCCTAGATCGTGGCACTGTACTCCAGCCTGGGCAACAGAGCAAGACTGTCTCAAAAAAAAAAAAAGTTTAACAGATACTGATCAACAGCTTCTGGAAACAGTTATAGCCCCAACCACAGTGCATAACTGCCTTGCAAACAGCAGTTTTGAGAAACAAATGAAATCTAAAAATATGCCATCCACACATTTGGCATATAATTTTAGGGGCTTCAAAGGCCCCCTACCCTGAAGCCCACACAGGACTCCTGGCTAAGAACCCCTTTACAGGAAGACCCTAACAGGTCAATGAAAAGCTGTGATTGCATCTTTTTCTCTGAAACATCATCTGAACTCCTCAGGGAGGAGCTACTGCAGTGTGGGCTGCCTGTGACTCACTTGAGTAGCTTAGCCCAGGAGGACAAAGACAGGAAACTGCCACGCACAGCTCTGCGGTTACATGAACCTGATGATTTTCTTGTGTGTGTGTCCTGCAGGTGATTGCAAATAACTAACCAAAAGAAGTCCCTGAGACTGTTTCAGACTTGGAAAGGTCACAGAAGGAAAATAATATAAAGTGACAACTATGCAAATCACATCTTGATGAGGGTTTTATTATTATTATTATTATTATTTATTCAGAAATCCATCCTAACATCCAGGGACCTAAGAACCAGAAATAGGTCAGGCACAATGGCTCAAGCCTGTAACCCCTGCACTTTGGGAGGCTAAGGCAGGCTGATCGCTTGAGTCCAGGAGTTCAAGACCAGCCTGAGTAACATGGCATAACTCTGTCTCTACTAAAAATACAAAAATTAACTGGGAGAGGTGGTGCACACCTGTAGTCCAAG
The DNA here is from genome assembly GCF_028885625.2 of Pongo pygmaeus. Taxonomy (NCBI): domain Eukaryota; kingdom Metazoa; phylum Chordata; class Mammalia; order Primates; family Hominidae; genus Pongo; species Pongo pygmaeus. Next base: position 215,542,246 of record NC_072373.2, on the reverse strand, counting down.
CTACTCAGGAGGCTGAGGTGGAAGGATCTCTTGAGCCCAGGTGGTCGAGACTGCAGTAAGCCAAGATCACATCATTGCCCTCCAGCCTGGGCGACAGAGTGAGACCCTATCTCAGAAAAAAAAAAAGCCCAAAAACAAGAAATAGGCTGGCATAAGGACAGCTTAAAAGACCTCAGGGTGGAGCCTCGTGGGGAAGCCCAATGTGTCACTATTGCACAGCACATTCACACTGCAGTCCGGGGGTGCTTCAGCAAGCAAGGCACGTGGGAGGCATGGCTGGGACTCAGGGGACCCAGGTTCTGGCCAGGTCTCTTCTCTGGATAATCATGTTCCCTTGGACAAGAGACCTAGCCTCCCTGAGCACAGGGTTCTCACCCCTGTTGCCTTCCTGGGATGGGATAGGGATCAAGCGAAATAAGACATGAAGAAATGGGGCTCGGTGCAGCGGTGCACGCCTGTAGTTAGAGCTATTTGGGAGGGTCTCTTGAGCCCAGGAGTTTGAGACCAGCCTGGGCAACATAGCGAGACTCCAGAAAAACATGGGGAAATGTTCTGAAAAAAGCAAAAGTCTCTTTTGTAAGGAAGAAGAAAGAGTTGGAGCAAAATGAGGGAAGAAATAGGCAAAAGAGAGTCCATATTTGCCTCAGATTTATTTTTTAAGATTAATGTAATATAGGAAAAATTAACAATTTTTAAAACTTCACTTAGAATTCATAGATTACAGCTGTTCAGACTCTAGTAGGCCCCAGATTGCTGATCTATGATACTGGTTTGTGTGTAGCCAAAAATCCCTACAGACCAGTGGTTGTCAGGCGAGGAAAGTTTTATACCCCAGGACATATTTGGCAACACCTGAGAACATTTTTGTTTGGCACCACTCAGGAAGATGCGTTACTGGCATTGAGGCGAGGGACAGTGCTGAACATCCCACAATGCACAGGACAGCCTCACAGCAAAGGGTGACCTGGCCCCACATGTCAGTAGTGCAGAGGTTAATCCCTGATCTAGAGATAACACAGGGATCATGGGACACAAGTCACTAGCCCTGGACCAGCCACTGCTCAAGAGGCCATGTGCAATCCACAGCATTCATCTGTCCCTCTTCCTCCACTGTTCAGCACTTGTCGCCAATCTGGAAGCTGCTAAGACCCTGTCTGTCACTGGCAGAGAAACAGCAGACCCTGTGCCGGCTGCAAAGTCCTTGAGTTGCAGGAAAGTCCAGGCCTCAGCCGCTTTTAGGCCTGGGGCAGGAAAGCTTTGGGGTGCAAGATAAGGCAGGGTGAGGGGCCCTGGCCTTATGACGTTTTAAAGAAAAGTTTTTTCCGGAGGAAATTAAAGCAACCAGGCATCTGTTTATAAATCCCTTTCACCGAAACAGCATTAGCGACCTGTAAGACATGACCATGGAGAGCTCTGTGAGTTCAGTTCTCTGGACTGAAGGAAGAATTCAAAAGGGGCTGGAGGGAATGTCCACTCAACCCGCACCTTAAAAACAGCTCAAACTGCAGCCTCTTTGAGCAGGAGGGCTTAAAGAACATGCATCTCAACTTTACCTTTAAAAAACTCAAAATTCAAAATTTCCAAATTCATAAAGTTCAAATCAGACTGAAATATTTGCAAGGAGCAAGGAGTGGCCCCAGCCCCGCAGCCCCTTTTCATGGCATGAATACCTGAGCAGAGCAGCAGGGGCCCACACGTGCTGCCTCCCCAAGGCAGCCACAAGGCTACGGGACCCTCAGAGGAAGCAACTGCTCTGAGTTGGGTTTCCATGGAGTAGGACTGGGTCTATCAGGCCACCCTTCCCTATCTGTTTCCTCACTGGGGCCTCCTGAGAAGGCAATGTACAATGAGGGGTTCACAATTCTTGAGGGTCAATAGTAGAAGACTACATGATGCCCACAGGATATAGGGAGGGGCCCATGACCCGCCTTCAGGGTCTGGACAGAGCCATCCTGCGCTGGCACTGAGGACCAGCTCCATCAGTGGAGGAACGAGAGATGTCAACCTGGGGACCCTGGAGGAGACAGGGAAGGCAACTCTTTGAATAAAGGGCAAACGTCACCACAGGCAGGAATGCCTCTCATAAAGAGACACAAAAGTGCCAACTCCAAGGCTCAGAGGCAGGAGTCTACTACCTTTTACCCTTGGTTTGGGCCTGCCCTGCTCACCCCCAAATCCCCAGCCCCAGGAGGACACGCTGCCACCCAGCAGCCTCCCCTCTCCTTTGCAGAGGAAGGCAGCACTCACCCTGAGCAGGAGGGACTGCAGGTCTTCAGAGTGAGCCCACTGCTCAAAGATGTCGTCCAGGGTCTCAACGTACCAGGAGCCACTCTTGGGGTCCCTCCAGGAAACAAAACCTTTGGAGGGAGGAGGGCTGAACACTGTTGGAGAGCCACCCCCCCGCCGGCCCCGCCCCCCACCACCCCGGCCATGCACACAGGCTCGGGCGCCCTCCAGACCTTGACTCATGCATACATCCAGCAGGAGCAGCCTGGCCCCTCAGGCTCTGCCCTAATCATGATCTTATTTCACCCTCATGACCATCTCCTGATTCTGGCTATGATTCCTGCTTTCCCAGCAAGGACACCAAGGCTTGGAAAAGTCAAGTGACTCATCCAAGGCATAAGAAAGGAAGGAAACTGCCGGGCACGGTGGCCCACACCTGTAATCCCAGAATTTTGGGAGGCCGAGGTGGGCAAATCACTTGAGGTCAGGAGTTCTTGACCAGCCTGGCCAACATGGTGAAACCCTGTGTCTACTAAAAATACAAAAATTAGCTGGGTGTGGTGGCGCATGCCTGTAATCCCAGCTACTTAGGAGGCTGAGGCAGGAGAATTACTTCAACCCAGGAGGTGGAGGTTGCAGTGAGTTGAGATCGCCACTGCACTCCAGCCTAGGTGACAGAGCAAGACTCCGTCTCAAAAAAAAAAGGCCGGGCGCGGTGGCTCACGCCTGTAATCCCAGCACTTTGGGAGGCCGAGGCAGGTGGATCACGAGGTCAGGAGATCGAGACCATCGTGGCTAACACGGTGAAACCCCATCTCTACTAAAAATACAAAAAATTAGCCAGGCGTGGTGGCAGGCGCTTGTAGTCCCAGCTACTCAGGAGGCTGAGGCAGGAGAATGGCGTGAACCTGGGAAGCAGAGCTTGCAATGAGCCAAGATCGCACCACTGCACTCCAGCCTGGGTGACAGAGCGAGACTCTGTCTCAAAAAAAAAAAAAAAGAAAGAAAAAGAAGGAAGGAAACTACCGCTTACTGCACCTACTACATGCCACGCACTGTGCTCAGTGATGTGCCAGCCACCTTGTTTAATCCCCATGGCAACCCCTGAGGTACGATTCCTATTCCCCTGCTAAAGACGCAAAGGCAGAGGCAGAGTCAGGCAGAGGAGAGGCAAGTGAGGCACAGGAACCCAATGGCACAGGCCTCCTTGCAGTGCGCATCCTTGCCCGCTCAGCCTGAGCCGAGGCTCAGAGAGGAGAAGTAACTTGCTCAGGGTCACAGAGGGGCAAAAGACAGAACCAGGACTCATACCCTGGTCTTTTCTCTCACCACACAGCTGCCTCTAGGGCAGACGGGAAGACCCACTGGCTGCGAGGACGAGCCCCTCTGATGTGCTCACCTGGGAAAGTAGAGTAGGACACAAAGATGTCACTGGGTGTGGGCAAACTAGATATGGCGTCCAGCTGGTCAAAGGTCCTCAAACCTTCCTGGAACGGGGTGGCGTCTGGCTCGGGGTTACTGCCAGGGGACTCATCTTCAGGTGAAGTGGAGGCCACCTCAAACCCATGGTCTTTCTGCTCTGCAGGAAGCAGAAGCGAACACCCCTTGTCATTGAAATACACAGACAAGGATGGTTCAACATATGAAAGTCGTATAATATACTACATTAACAGTGTGAAAGGAAAATAAATCTTGGGACCCCAAACTCATTAAGCCAAACGGAAAAGTCAAGCTGGGAACTGGGTCACGCAAACCTGCCTCCCCGTTTTGGTTCCTAAATAAGATGGCTACAAGATGAACAGCTACACACCTCTCTCATATTTTGCCCACAAGGAAATTCCTGGTGAGCTCCAAGATAGTTGTCTGATAAAATTCACCATGGCAATGTAAATGGATAGCTTATCTTTACAGAGGCATCACCCCTCTGCCCACCTGGCACAAATGCATCTCTCTGATTATTCCCCTGCCCCATTTGTCTTTGTTATCTTATGTGAAAATGCAGGTTCCCCACATTTTCCCCTGCCCTACGTTACCTTACATAAAAATGCGAATTCACTGAGCCAGACAAACGCTTGAATGACTATTCTCCCCCACCCTGCTCTTACATGAAAACTGTGTACTTCTCAATATGCTGCCCTTTCCCCTTTAAATTTGGAACCCTAAAATTCATGTTCGGAGAAAGGCATAGACCTGTCTCCTGGGTGTGAGTCCTTAATTTTGGCAAAAGAAACTTCTTAAATTGACTGAGACCTATCTCAGATTTTTGGGGTTCATAAGAGAATGAAAAAAACCTTACATCATCATCTCAATTGATGCAGAAAAAAGCACATGACAAAATTCAACAAGCTTTCATGATAAAAACAGTCAACAAACTCAGAATAGAAGGAAACTACCTCAACATAGTAAAAGCCACATATGAAAAACCCACAGCAAACATTATATTCAATGGTGAAAGACTGAACCCTTTTTCTATAAGATCAGGAAGAAGGCAAGAATTCCTGCTTTTGCCACTTCTATTCAACACATTACTAGAAGTTAATAGAGCAAGGAGGCAAGAAAAAGAAATAAAAGACATTCAAATTGGAAAGAAGGAGTAAAATTATCTCTACTCACAGATGGTATGATTTTATATGCAGAAAACCCTAAAGATTAAACACTATTAGAACAAATAAAATTAGCATATTAGCAGGATACGAAGCCAACCACAAAAAATACTTCCATTTGTATACACTAACAATGAACAATCAGAAAAAGAAATTACAAAAATGGTTCCATTGACAATAGCATCAAAAATAATAAAATAGTTAGAAATTAACTTAACCAAGATGAAAGACTTGTAAAATGAAAACTACAAAACATTGCTGAAAGAAATTAAAGAAGGCTGGACGCCATGGCTCACGCCTGTAATCTCAACACTTTGGGAGGCTGAGGCAGGAGGCTCCCTTGAGCCCAGGAGTTCCAGACCAGCAAAACCTCATCTCAACACATAATAAAAAATTTAGCCAGGTGTGATGGCACATGCCTGTGGTCCCAACTACTCATGAGGCTGAGGTGGGAGAACCACTTGAGTCCAAGCAGTTGAGGCTGCAGTGTGCCGTGATTGTGCCACTGCACTTCAGCCTGGGTGACAAAGCAAGACCCAGTCTCAAAAAAGAAAAAGAGCCAGGCACAGTGGCTCACACCTGTAATCCCAGCACTTTGGGAGGCCAAGGCGGGCAGATCACCTGAGGTCAGGAGTTTGAAACAAGCCTGGCCAACATGGTAAAACCCCGTCTCTACTAAAAAATACAAAAATTACCCAGGCGTGGTGGTGGGCACCTGTAATCCCAGCTACTTGGGAGGCTGAGGCAGGAAAATTGCTTGAATCCAGGAGGCGGAGGTTGCAGTGAGTCAAGATCGTGCCACTGCACTCCAGCCTGGGCAACAGAGCAGGACTCCATCTAAAAAAAAAAAAAAAAGAAAGAAAGAAAGAAAGAAAAATAAAGAAGATATAGGCCAGGCACAGTGGCTCACGCCTGTAATCCCAGCACTTTGGGAAACCGAGACTGGTGGATCACTAGGTCAGGAGATTGAGACCAGCCTGGCCAACATGGTGAAACCCCGTCTCTACTAAAAATACAAAAATTAGCTGGGCGTGGCGGCATATTCCTGTAATCCCAGCTACTCAGGAGGCTGAGGCAGGAGAATTGCTTGAACCAGGGAGTCAGAGGTTGCAGTGAGCCGAGATGGCGCCACAGCCCTCCAGTCTGACAACAGAGCGAGACTCTGTCTCAAGAAAAAAAATATATATATATATATAAATAAATGGAAATATATCCTATGTTCATGGATTAGAAAACTTAAAGATCTCAATACTACCCAAAGCAATCTATAGATTAAATGCCATCCCTATCAAAACCCCAATGATGTTTTTTGCAGAAATAGAAAATCTATCCTAAAATTCACACGAGAATCTCAAGGGACCCCCAAACAGACAAAACAATCTGGAAAAAGAGCAAAATTGAAGGACTCACACTTCCTGATTTCAAAACTTACTACAAAGCTACAGTAATCAAAACAGTATGGTACTGGCATAAAGACAGACATAGGTCAGTGTCATTGAATAGGGCCCAGACATACACCCGCACACGCATGGTCAAATGAATTTTGAAAAGGGTGGCAGGACCATTCAGTGGGGAGAGGGCAGTGGTTGTTTTGTTTTGTTTTGGGGGATTGTTTTTTGTTTTTGTTTTTGTTTTTTGAGAGAGTCTCATTCTGTCACCCAGGCTGGAGTGCAGTGGTGCAATCACAGCTCACTGCAGCCTTGACCTGCCAGGCTCAAGTGATCCCCCCCCACCTCAGCCTCTCAAGTAGCTGGGACTACAGGTGCCACCACACCCAGTTAATTTTTGTATTTTTTGTAGAGACAGGATCTTGCCATGTTGCCCAGGCTGGTCTCAAACTCCTGGGCTCAAGCAATCTGCCTGTCTTGGCCTCCCAAAGTGCTGGGATTACAGGCATTTTTTTTTTTTTTTTTAAGAGACACGCTTTTGCTCTGTTGCCCAGATTGAAATGGCATGATCTTAGCTCGCTCCAGCCTCAAACTCCTGAGCTCAAGCAATCATCCCAAAAAAATGGTTAAGATGGTAAATTTTATGTTATATGTATTTTGCCACAATTTTTTAAAAGTTATATAAAACTTGTCTTTTTTTAGAAATATAGTTGAGGAAACTGTCCACTATATCATAGGCACTCACTCAAACGCTTTACTCAGGCTGTCAAGGTCACAGTGTCCCCTTTAAGACAACCAAGGGAAGAAATGTGTCTGGGGTCCCTATTCCTGACTTCTGTCTTGCAAATACCAGATATAGAACTATAGAACACCAGATTCCATTGATCTTGAAAGTGATCTTTTTTTTTTTTTTTTAAGACAGAGTCTCGCTCTGTCATCCAGGCTGGAGTGCAGTGGCACGATGGCTCACTGCAAGCTTCGCCTCCTGGGTTCAAGCGATTCTCCTGTCTCAGCCTCCCAAGTAGCTGGGACGACAGGCGTGTGCCACCACACCTGGCTAATTTTTTGTAGAGACGGGGTTTCACTGTGTTAGCCAGGATGGTCTTGATCTCCTGACCTCGTGATCTGCCCGCCTCGGCCTCCCAAAGTGCTGGGATGACAGGCGTGAGCCACCGCCCCTGGCCAATGATCTTATTTCCAATGGCGGCTGCAAAGCGTAAAAAATGCGCAGGCCACCTCTAGCAAGTAGCTATCACTATTCCATTTTATGTAATTAGGCAACTGAGACTGAGATAAGTTAAGGGGTTTCCCCCCCAGACAGAGGCTGACTGGGACTTTGACCTATCTCATTTTTGAGTCTACTATTACCAATGGCTGGGATTTTTCCATGTTTCTTTACATCTGCAAAGTGATTTTATCTCTAAAATCAGTCGTTGTATACCTTAAATTTTTAATTCACTTGTACATTAGAGAACTGTAGAAAGCTGCAGGACATCCTAGGATGTATTTTTGGAATCCAAATTTTTACTTTTCTTCTCTCCTTGTGTTCCCTCTCTATTTTGTCCTAGTGTTATCATTTGTACTTTTTGCACTATGGCAAATCCTTTTCTAGAATCAAAGAAGCCATCAGAAAAATACCAAATAGACACCAAGTCATGGGTAATGAAATCCATGGAGATGTTTACACCTTCTAATCCAGTAATTTCCTAAGAAAATAATTCAAATGCAGTCAAAAGCTTTCTGTATAAAGACACCTGTGGTTGTGAGAGCCAAAAATTAGATATCACCTAAATGGCCGGCATTAGGAAAATGGTTTAGTAAATTAGTGCATATCATGAAAATGGCCCATTATAAAGCCATTTGAGCTAGTGACGATGAAGGCCATGGAGATCTGGGGAACTGCTTAAGGGAGCTTAAGGGATAATGTTAGCTGAGAAAAGCAGACTGTACTCATGGGCTGGAATCCAAAAGGAAGATACAAAAATGAGATGGCTGTATTAGCTTATAACATTCTGAATGATTTTCTTTTTTAGGCTGCCATATTTTTTGTCTTTTCCACTTTAAAATCTAGACTCCCCAAAGGCAAGTGCCAAGCTTGGAAAACAGAGAGGTCCTGGCAGGACTTGTGCCCCACATGGCTCAGCTACAGAGCTACTGAAGTGGAGACACTGAGGGAGGTCTTCCGGGATGAGGTCTTCTGCAGCAGGGCTCATGGTGGGTGGGGTAAGGCAGAGCACAGAGGGCTACTCAGGAAAGAAGGCATCTAACAAGAGCTTTGGTTAAAAAATATATATATATATATTTAACGATGTATACATACTGCAGAAAAAAAAAAAGAGAAATTTTTTAAAAAATAGGCTGAAGTTGGAGTAGGAGTGGTCCAGAGGGTCCCCTGCAAAAACACTCCTGGAGAATGTGACTGTGATCCAGGCCCTGATGCCATCAGGGAGAACGGTCCTGGTGAGAGAGACAGCAAGTGCTGTGGATGCAACGCTGGCAGGTTTGCATGGCTGGATCTGTGTGACTGAGGGAAGTCACAGTTCACCCAGAGGAGCTGGGGGCCCATGTGGCAGGGACAGAGGTGGTTCTGGCAACCCCATAATAATAACACCAAACTCCATTGACCTCTTACCCCACACAGCTAAAGCTCAGAAACCATTGGTCATTGGTATTCTCCCAGCTGATGTGAGGGGCGCGGAATTCTGCCCCATGCTTTTTTGCCTCTCAACTATCCTGCTGCTTCTCACGGAGGCCCCCAGCCTCCAAAGGGGGGCCTCTTTGATCTGTGACAGCCATGTTTTTCTCTAGATTTTGTGGTTCATCACTTCTGGTTGTTTTCTTGGTAGAGATTCCGGAATCTGCCCCAGGTGGCTGGGAATGACGTGAAGCAGCACAGCAAGGAGGCCTGAGGCATGAATGTGACGGCGCTGGGTCTGCCTGACAGCCTGCGGGGGCAGGGGGACGCCTAAGCGGGGGATGCCGTAAGAATGGCCAGAAGAGACAGGGTGAGCAGAGAGGCTGAGAAGAGACAACAGATCAGAGCAAGGGATGTGGGGGAAAGGAAAGAGGGGGTCAGGCGGGGTGCTAAGGCAGCTCCGTCCCTGTGTCAGCCTCAGGCCCACAAATCTGATGTGAAGGCGTTGCCTAGGGTGTTCTGCATTGTATGCATGGCTTGGTTCTTAGAGAGCCTCGGTTCTTAGAGAGCCTCATTAACGCAAAACTCCCCATAAGGCAGGACTCATTCCCCACAAGAATAAATATACAGTAGGAGGAGGAGATGTTCGCTCCGCACAGAAAATCCACAACCACTGCAGCATATTGTCATTGCTTTCTGTCTTCTCAGCCCGATCTCTCAAATCCCAAAGAGGGGTCACCCCAAAATTGACGGCTCAGCCTCAGAGGCGGCCACTTGGTTGCCTATCACGCTGACATTGCACACCAAAGTTATCGACTTCAAGGCACATTTTTCAGCCCTGGTGCTGTTACCTCCTAATGAAGGGGTGGATGACATGTTGGAGGGTTTTAAAATTATTATTTAAAATGATTTTTAAATTATTACAATAGTGAGTTATAAAAGAGCAATACAAGAGTCCTCAAAACCCAGGACAGGCGTTCTGATGCATGTAAACAGACACCTCTCCAGGCACTAGTGAAGAACGGGGACCTTTCTATTTCTGCTCTCAGCTGACGTGGCGCCACCATGTGGTAACAGCGTTAAGCACCAGGTCACGCAGCCTGCGGAGGCAAAGCAAGGACCCGACTCCAAAGGGATATCTTAATCACTGCATGCTGGCTTTGAAATCTTGCTGTTTTCTGTGAGTTTTGTTTTAATGATGGAAATCTACATTATGCCAAATTTGGCATTTTTTATTTTTTTAGAGACAGGTGACAGACTGGCTCTGTCACCCAGGCCGGAGTACAATAGTGCAAACGTGGCTCACTGTAGCCTCGACCTCCAGGGCTCAAGCCATCTTCCTGCCTAAACATCCCAGGTAGCTGGGACCACAGGCACACACCACCACGCCTGGCTAATGTTTTAAAATTTGTTATAGAGACTTGTCTCAAACTCCTTGTCTCAAGAGATCCTCCCACCTCGGCCTCCCAAACTGTCGAGATTACAGGCATGAACCACCACAGATGCTTTTATATGGTTCTCCTTTAAATTCAAATTAGAATCCACATGAGACGCAACCAGACTGTGGGCTCTGTGCCAGGCTGGGGGCCTGGCTGCAAGGTAGGCCTGGCCCTCCCCTCGGAGCTGACCAGGGGATAAGCCCATCTCAATACAATGACACAGTGCTATGGTAGGGGAAGGACAGAGGCTGCAGGAGCACAAAGGCCAGCTAACCCTGACTTTGGCCAAGAAAGGGGGTGTTTAGGGAAGTGACAATAAATTGTAACCAGAAGGATGGATGACTAAGAGTCAGCCAGGTGTCAGGCACGGTGGCTCATGCCTGTTATCCCAGCACTTTGGGAGGCGGAGATGGGAGTATCACTTGAGCCCAACAGTTCAAGACTAGCCTGGGCAATATAGTGAGACCCCCATCTCTAAAACAAAACAAGTAAAAATGAATTTTAAAAAAAGAGTTAGCCAGGGGAGCAGGTAGAGAGCAAGCAAGAGCCTGGACATCCTGGGAAGGCTGGGCTGTGCTGGGGACTCGTAGCACGCCAGGCTGGGGGAGGTGAAGTGGCAGGGGCCAGGTCACCAAAGGCCTTGGAAGCCCTGCTACCGAGTCCTAAGAGTGACAGCAGATATTCACATGACAAAGGCCCTCCCTGCTGTTGAGACTGAGACTGGATGGGGCATGGGAGGAGCACAAGACCAGCTAACTGTCCAGAAAGTAGGCAGGCCCACTCAGCCTGCATTCCTAATTCCCTTGCCCTTTTTGTCTTTCATTTGATTCATAGGAGAAAGAGGGACCGCAGGCTCCGAAGGAAGAGCATTGCTGGACCACACACTGTGGATAAGACAGGAGGTGAGGCAGAGCAGGGTTTCTACAGCCCCGAGAGTGGCAGCCTTCCTCGCTTCCTGTTACTGTTGTCCTGAGGGAACTGTGCTAGCAACAGTAGGGTGGGGGACTCCTTATGTGATACTGGGTCCTCCGGGGTGGGAGTGGGGGGCAGTCTGGGTTTTCAGTTATTAAAATGAACCAGTCACTGTACACACACCAATTAGTGCATTAAATATTATTAAAGTTGCCCAGGCACAGTGGCTCACACCTGTAATCCCAGCACTTTGGGAGGCCGAAGTGAGCAGATTGCTTGAACCCAGGAGTTCAAGACCAGCCTGGGCAACATGGCAAAACCCTGTCTCTACAAAAAAAAAAAAGTAGAAAAATTAGCTGGGCGTGGTAGTGTGCACCTGTAGCTCCAGCTACTCAGGAGGCTGAGGTGGGAGGATCACCTGAGCTTGGTAGTGGGTTCCGTTATTTTCCGCATTTGCTGAGCTGTCTAGAGACGAACTGGCCCAGGGTTGTGTGATAGATAGGTCAGCAGCCAATTCAGGGTTAATCAAGTGTTCTCAATCACTTGTGGTCAAGTTATGGGCATGGGTCATGACAGTGACTTAATACAGTTCATGTCAAATTATAAATTCCAGGAGACTGAAACTCTGTTTTTCCCCTATCACCAGCACCTAACACACAGCCTGGTATATACAGCTGGTGCTCAATAAACACTTACTGGATGAATGATGTGACCAGAGGCTGCTCTCCTAGGTAGCCTCCACCCAACTCTGCCAACGTGGAATAGGGATGGGGCAGTTGGATGTGCACAGGAAAAATATACCACAGGTGCCCATGTCACAGCTGGACAAGCTGGACAGCGCTATGGTATAACAGTGCTCACTTCTCTGGCAGATCAGGCTGGAGGCAAGGAACTGATATAACTTCTGAATGTCCCAGTCCGCGGAGAGCCTAGGGCAGAGGGGACTCCCTGGGACAGAATTTCTAGTGCTCCCTGATATTCCTGTCATGACCCACAAACTAGGAACCCCATGTCTGTCTCTCTTCCCTCTTTTTTAATAAGAAAATCAGGTAACACTGTAATAGGAGTTAAGTTTAAAATCAGAGCATACAGCAAAACTACAAAGAATCCAAGTAATCGTTTAAAAAACAAAACAAAAATAGAGACAGGGTCTCGCTGTGTTGCCCAGGCTGGTCTCGAACTCCTGGCTCAAGCAATCCTCCTGCCTTGGCCTCCCAAAGTGTTGGGCATGAGAAACTGCACCCAGCCCAAGTAATCTTTAAATGTTCCTCAAACCCCCACAACTACGCTTTTGAAAATTCCAATATTTAAATTCTTTGGTTTCTCCACGCAGTTTAGCTGTGGCCATCCTTCCTCTGGGATAGTGGAAACGGGGTCTAGTTGATGGAGGTCAGGGGAATGGTGACAAGAAAAATAAAAAGAGGTTTCTCCTCTCTCTTCTGCTTTCTTTTTGCCAAGTCTTTGGAATTGAAGCTGCCAAAGTTACTCGAGCCCATGATGCCACTGTGCCATGAAACAGAAGACTCTGACCTCTACAAAGCAGACAGAGCGGGGCCTGCTCCAGCCAGGCAGAGGTGCTGCCAAAAAGGGACCATGTGTGGTACCCTCTGACTGCCTGGAGAGACCTCATGAGCCCTGTGAGGGTCAGGCTGGAGAAAGAAGCAGGTGGCGGCTCCCTCCCCACCAGACCCACCCAGAGGGAGGCCGAGGAGCTGCTTACCCCCACCACAGGCCTGGATGAAAAAGAGCTTGGGCTTCCCTCCCAGGCTGGGGCAGCTGGTCCCATTGAAGATGTTCACAATCTTCTCAACCGACACAGGGCATCCATCTGTGCCGTAGACAGCCCCTGGGAACTGCAGGTGGCTGGCCTAGAAGACCAAGAACCCTGGTTACAAAACCAAGAAGTTGGAGTAGGAATCCAACAGCCTGTTCAGAGGTTTTGTGGGAGTCAAGGATTCGGAAGGTCAAAGCCAGGGGCACGAGGCTGATTGAGACAGAGCAGGTTGGTTCTGGAAAGACCCTGGTCAGCATCTGGAAAGACACCTTGACAGCAAGGGGTCACATGTCAAACCCATGTGCCTCTAGGGGCCAGTGTGTCTGGAGAGTGCTGGCTGCGGCCTCTAGACCAGTGGTTCTCAAAGTTTGGCCCCTGCAGCAGCGGCATCAATATCGCTTGGGAACTTGTAAGAAATGCGATTCCTGGGCCCCACCCAGACCTCCTAACAGCAGTCTGGTCCTCCAGGCCCCTCTGACTGAGGCAGCTCAACACTGAGAGTGGCTGCTTTAAATCAGTTCAGCTGAGACCTCAAGCGCATGGAAATCACCTGGAAACCTTGTTGCTGGGCGGACTCGGAATGAAGAGGTCCAGGGTAGGGCCTGGGAGTCCACATTCCTCACGAGCTCTAGGGACCACGTTATGAGAGAAAGGACCAAAGGAAAGCCCTGCCCAGCCACAGGCTGGAGTTTTACTGGCTGAGGATGCTGGCCTCGTCAGGCCAGACCTTTGCGGTTTGTCAAGAGAAACTAGAAATCCTGATTTTTATGTGAAATTTGCCAGTTTTCAAAACACCGTGCAGACCACAGGGGGACTCCAGGCCCCAGCTTCTAACTGTGATCTGTCCAACTCCTCAACGTAAAAGATGAGGAAACTGAGGCCCAGGAAGGGGTAAGGGCTTAATCACAAAGACAAATACATAAGGGGCCAAGCCCCCAGTGGGCCTGGTGTCCTGAGTCCCACCAGCAGCAAGGGGCCTGGGGCAATGCCTCACAGGACAGAGACAGGAGCTGAGACAACATGTGTGCTGTACCCGCCTCTGAACAAACTCTGGGGGCAGGAGCTTCGTGAGCAGACCTGGTCTCTGCCCTCCCTCTCCCAGAGAGCTTCTCCAGGAACACCAACCTGCTCAGGACGGTGCAGCCAACTCCTCAGAGGACCACATGGCTCCCAAGAAAACAACGGGAGGTGGGCAGGGCCCCACAGCCCTTTTCCACAAAGCCAAGGGTGTTTTGGACACAGGAAGGGACATGGCCCCTGCACAGCCTCTTGGCACGACCAGTACCCAATGCCTGCCCAGGGAGCAGAGGGGGGCTTCCTACCTGACAGCCGTGAGACAGAATGACCACCACGCAGCAGTCCAGAGCACCGTGGTCCTGCTGCGCCAGCTCCAGCAAAGCCAGCACCATTTCCTACAAGAGAGGGCTGCAGGTGAGCCAGAAGCACAGATAGGTCTGGATGCAGACTGGGCCCTTCCTGACAATAAAAGGGCCCAGCCTGGCCAGACATGGTGGTTCACACCTGTAATCCCAGCACTTTGGGAGGCCAAGGCAGGCGGATCATTTGAGGTCAGGAGTTCGAGACCAGCCTGGCCAACATGGTGAAACCCCGTCTCTACTAAAAATACAAAAAAAAATTTAGCCAGGCGTGGTGGCACGCACCTGTAATCCCAGCTACTCAGAAGGCTGAGGCAGGAGAATTGCTTGAACCTGGGAGGTGGAGGTTGCAGTGAGCCGAGATCGTGCCACTGTACTCCAGCCTGGATGACAAAGTGGGACTCTGTGCCCCCGCCCCCCCAAAAAAATAAAACAACAAAGGGCCTAACCCAAAGGCCTGCGCAGAGCACTTTCTCGGCTTCCCACGGCCAGTACCAAAGTGCTGACAGTCCCAGCAGTCGTAATAGCCACCGTTTTTGGGGAGAAGGTGCTACACTTGGGCACTGTTCATCTAACCCCCAAAACAACCCAAGGAGGCAGGTACTATTCCTGCTTTCCAGACAAGGAAACTGAGGCACGGGAGGTCACACAGCAGGTGGCCAAGAGAGCCAGTCCTCAAATCCGGACTTCTGCGTCTGAACTTGAACCTGTAGCCGCTGGGCCGTCCTACCTCCCATGGTCCTCCAGATGTAAGGGCTCGCCCGGGGAGTCAGCTGGCTTTTGCAGTCCCTCGAAAGATACTTCCCCACCCGCTGCCCGCCACCCTGCCTCCCTCCACAGATAGTGAGTGTACCTTGGCAGTCAGGTCGCCCTTCACCTCCACCATGAAATGCAGCGAGGAGAAGCGGCGCCGCAACTTCTCACAGTCGATGTTGGAGCCAGTGCGGGTGCGGAGCCCGGACTCACGGCAGAAGTTCACATTGTTGATAATGAGGCAGTGGCCACAGGGATCCATGCTCAGGATGTAAGCCTGCCAGCACAGGGACCCACGTAAACCCGGGCTCTCCCCATGCTCCCTAGGGGACAGTCTGGAGAGGCAGGAAGAAAACGGGGTCTGCCCTCCCGCACAAGGAGTAGCAGGGTCTCCACCCGGCATTCCAGGGCAAAAGAGAAGCAACTGCAGGAAAGACTAGCACTAGAAGGTGACCCCCCCATCTCGGTATTAAGGGAAGGGAGGTGGTAACCTGGAAATCCAACAGCCACGAGCATTCATCCCAAAGGACCTCACGGATCACCTAGGCCAGGGGTGTACCTGAGAACTCTGTCAGCAGAACCATGCCCAGGACACCTGGAGGCACCCAAGGCTGCTCCCTCCCCAGGCTCAGTCCCCTTGTAATTCTCTCTCAAGGCAGCCTGTTCTTTTGTTGATGGTACTTATCACTATTTCTATTTATATACTCATTTGTCTATCATTTGTCTAACTTCTCTCTCCCCTAACTGACTGATGGCTCCTTCCCAGGTGGCCCCAGCACAGAGCACGGGAGCCACACAATAAATACTTGTGAATGAGAGAGTGGCGACTTGGTCTGGATCCTGATGCCCACCCCTCGTCAGGTCTGCCCTGCTTCTGCCGCCAGCTTTGCAGATGAGGAAGCGCAGGGTTGAACAATCTGCCCCAGCAGGTGCTGGGCCGGAGTCAGGGAGGCTGGGACCAGACCCCCACTGCTCTGCCTAGGGTTGGGTTCCCTGGGCTCCTGACACGCCTGCAGGGAAGGACCTGAGGGGTGGGGAGGGAAGGGCCCAGAGCCCGAGCTACTGGCCCCAAATTTCATAGAGACTCACCAAATCTGCATTTCCCCTCATACTCTCAAGAGCACCTGAAGAGGCAGAGAAAGAGAGAAACATGAATGTTGGGTTACAGCAGAGGAGGGGCAAGGGGCTCTGTGAGGACAGCCCCCCAAGAACAGAGCAGCGAGAACTCAGACCCTCAGGCTCTGCTGGTGGGAGAGCCACCTTAGAGATCTGTTTAGAAGTTTCTAACAAAGTTAAACACACACCTACCCTCTGACAGCAAGTCCGCCCTCAGGAATATATCGAAGAGCAAGGAGTGCAAATGGGCACAGAAGACTTGGCCAAAATGTTCCCTGAGGCCTTATTCATCACGCCCCAACATGGAAACCACCAATCCAACAACAGTTTGGTAGATATACAAATTGTGATACAGCCACACAAGAGAACACTATACAGCCTAAAAAGGAATGAGCTATTGATGATACAGGAGACAGAAAGAAATTATTTAGCAGATAGTGAGGGTAAAACAGTCCTCGGCAGAATTTCTCTTTTAACAAAATCCCCAAATCATTTTTTTTCTTTTTTTTTTTTTTTTTTTTTGAGACGGAGTTTCACTCTTGTCGCCCAGGCAGGAGTACAATGGCGCGATCTTGGCTCACTGCAAACTCCACCTCCCAGATTCAAGCAATTCTCCTGTAGCTGGAATTACAGGCACCCACCACCATGCCCGGCTAATTTTTTTTGTATTTTTAGTAGAGACGGGGTTTCACCATGTTGGCCAGGCTAGTCTTGAACTCCTGACCTCAGTTGATCCACCCACCTCAGCCTCCCAAAGTGTTGAGCTTACAGGCGTGAGCCACTGCACCCAGCCTCAAATCATTTCTTTTCTAACAAAGAGCAGCCTGAAAAATCAAGCTGCAGACATAGATAAGCAAGCTGGAAGCTCACATGAGTGAATGCCAGCAGCTGTGCCAATAGAAAAGGGCTACCAGGAGGCCAGGTATACTCAACCAGGAGGCTCTATCTTCCCTTTTGTTACCACAAGTACAGTAAAGAAGTAGGCAACATGGCACTGGCCAGGTAGAGAACCCATCTGCATAACACAAGATTAGAGTGGGGATGGCCAGCTTTTCGCACCATATGCAAATGGCACACCTAGCCCTAACCAGTTTTATGCATCCTATGCAAATGAAACACCTGGTCTGACCAATCTTTGTGCCCTATGTAAATCAGACACCATCTCCTCAGGCTCATCTTTAAAACCCCTTGCATTTCATTGCAGAAGCAGCAACCCATTTCTCTGGGACCCCTCTCTCTGCAGCAGAGAGAGCTCTTCTCTTTCTTTCAACCATTATACTTCCACTCTGAACCTCACTGTATGTCCGTGTCCTAGTCTTCCGTTGTGAAGACAATGAATCTTGGATATTTACCTCAGATGAATGACGCCGCTTCACTGATACATGCAATGCAGGATAGCCTTGAAAATGTGCCGCGTAAGGCCAGGCGCGGTGGCTCACGCCTATAATCCTGGCACTTTGGGAGGCCAAGGCGGGTGGATCACCTGAGGCCAGGAGTTCGAGACCAGCCTGGCCAACGTGGTGAAACCCTGTCTCTACTAAAAATACAAAAAAAAAAAAAAAAAAATTAGCCAGGCGAGGGGGCAGGCGCCTGTAATCCCAGCTACTCGGGAGGCTGAGGCAGGAGAATCGCTTGAACCTGGGAGGCAGAGGTTGCAGTGAGTCGAGATCACATCACTGCACTCCAGCCTGGGCAACAAGAGCAAAACTCCATCTCCAAAAAAAAAAAAAAAGAAAATGTGCTGCATGAAAAAAGCCAGACACCAAAGAGTATAGAAATAGTGTGGTCTCGTTGAGAAGAAATTCCAGAGCAGAAAGAGGTGAGAGAAGCTCAGGAGAGCAGATGCTCACTGTCTGCGAGTCCACAGGGGCCCAGCGCACAGCAGGTCCTCAGGAAATACTTGCAGAATGAATAAATGAATAAAGATGATGGTTTTCCATCAACGTCAAAAGAGTTTTCATTTCTGTTAGCAAGAAGTTGACTGGCCACAAGCCTAAAAGGTTATGAGATGTTTTTTCTTTTTTTTTGAGACAGAGTCTCGCTCTGTGGCCCAGGCTGGAGTGCAGTGGCGCGATCTTGGCTCACTGCAACT
This sequence comes from Pongo pygmaeus, assembly GCF_028885625.2. Taxonomy (NCBI): domain Eukaryota; kingdom Metazoa; phylum Chordata; class Mammalia; order Primates; family Hominidae; genus Pongo; species Pongo pygmaeus. The sequence continues at coordinate 215,523,932 of NC_072373.2, read as the reverse complement.
TCTGCCTCCTGGGTTCAAGCGATTCTCCTGCCTTAGCCTCCCAAGTAGCTGGGAGTACAGGCACCTGCACCACGCTTGGCTAATTTTTGTATTTTTAGTAGAGACAGGGTTTCAACATGTTAGCCAGGCTGGTCTCGAACTCCTGACCTCAGGTGATCCACCTGCCTCGCCCTCCCAAAGTGTTGGGATTACAGGTGTGAGCCACCGCACCCAGCCTACATTTTTTCTTTAAACAAGGAGAATACAGTGGCCACCTCCAAGCTGCAGTGGAGCCCATACTCCTGTTCCAATAACAGTGCCATTCCTTGCTTAGAGCAGGTCTGAACTATTCTGCCAGCTTAAAGACACTCACATCCCATTCACATCCCATTTTTAAAGTTAGAAATGGTTTTACCTACCCTGAAAATTCCTGTTCATCCACAGACTTAATTCTGAGAACATTTGCTCATTTCAAAAATTCTACTGCACCCCAAAAATATAACCACTATCCACTTCTGAGGAATTCACTCATTCCCCAAATTAGAAATATCTATTGATAAAGCAAAATGACTGCTCTCAATAGGCCAAGGGCTACAGGGGCCCAAGGAGGGAGCAAATCAATCAAGGGGTGCCCAAAGAAAGAGGGAGAGGAGACACTCCAGGCAGAGGCCCCGGCATGAGCAAAGGCAGGGAGGCTGCAGGAGCATGGCACGTTCAGGGCCCCTCAAGTTGGGTGACATGGTCAGATACAAGGTGCATGAGACCAGTTTCTCCCAAAATGGCCACTCCCATGGGGACAATAAACACACATGACTAAGTGTGTGCAAAAGAATCAGTCTTCCAGCCTGAGTCACTGGGCATGTGCCCAGGTCTTCAACACAAACAGAAGATGGCAAGCACATCCTCTCTGCCACCCAAGGGAAGGAATGGGTTTTGTCCCTCCGAACCTATGCTGGAATCACCCCAGAAGTGGCAGCAGAAGAGTTCCCATAAGGGAGTGCCCCAAACTGTCCTAAGATGGGGCCAGTTGGGATTCCAAAGAAAGAAGCAATAAATGCCAGGGCGATCTGGCCAAAGCAATCCTCGAGGTGGGGAGGCAAGAAAAAAAAACAGTGTCTACCTAGGTTTGGTCCATAGTGAAGAGGTCAGGGTAAGGAGTTTATATGAGGGTTTAAGGAATTTGGCTCAGGGCCAGGGCCGGTTTCTTTCAGTGTTTTGGGTGATAACCTAGATACCTTTTTTTTTTTTGGAGACGGAGTCTCACTCTATTGTCCAGGCTGGAGTGCAGTGGTGCAATCTCAGCTCACTGCAAACTTTGCCTGCTGGGCTCAAGAGACCCTCCCTCCTAAGCCATCCAAGTAGCTAGGCCTACACCACCACACCTAATTTTTTTTTTTTTTTTTCTTTTTTCAGACAGAGTCCCGCTCTGTCACCCAGGCTGGAGTACAACGGCACAATCTTGGCTCACTGCAATCTCTGTCTCCCAGGTTCAAACAATTCTCCTGCCTCAGTCTCCCAAGTAGCTGGGATTACAAGCACACAACACCATGCCCAGCTAATTTTTGCATTTTTAGTAGAGACAGGGTTTCATCATTTTGGCCAGGCTGGTCTCAAACTACTGGCCTCAAGTAATCCATCCATCTTGGCCTCCCCAAGTGCTGGGATCACAGGCGTGAGCCACCATGCCCAGCCTACCTAGATACCTTTATCAATGCCTGAGAATGTTTAAGGCCCAGGTTTGGGCTCAGGTCTGCTGGGAAAAACCTGCAGCTGGCTGGGTCACAGGGTGGTCAAAGCACTCTGTGATTTTCAATCAGGACACAGAAAGAAACGGGGGAACTGGGGGACCCTACAGAAGGGAAGATGCCCTAGGACTGGCCCTCCCCAGCCCTTGGCAATTTAGAAATCACAGAAGGAAGCAGAGCTGACCAACGAGACCCAAGGCTCACTCAATAGGAGGCCCCATGTGAAGTCCCTCCACACACTGCCTCGCTTACTCCTCAGAGCAGGCCCTTCAGCACAGAAGTACTGGCACACATCTCCATTTGCCAGAGGGCAATTGGGGGCTCAGAGACCCTGAGTTGTAATGGGAGGTGAGCACAGCCACCAGCCCCAGAGCAAAGGGACCAGGAAGCCAGGCAGGGCTGAAAAGCCAACTTCTACTTTCAAGGAAGTTCCAACCCAGGCAAGGCATGAGCAGAGAAAGCCACTGATGGTTGAGTTCACAGGTCAACTTGACTAGATCACAGGGTACCCAGATATTTGGTTAAATATAACAGTATTTCTCAGGGTGCCTGTGAGAGTGTTTTGGGGATGAGAATGGGATTTGAATAGGTGGAGAGAGTAAAGCAGATGGCCCTCCCCAGGAGGGTGGGCCGCGTCCAATCCGTCAAGGGCCTGAATAGAACGAAACAGTGGAGAAAGGGAGAATTTGATCTCTCTCTGTCTCACTGCTTGAGCTGGGACATCAGTCTTCTCCTGCCTTTGGAATGGGACTTCTACCATTGGTGCTCCTGGATCTCAGGCCTTCAGACTCAGAGTGGAACTACACCACCACCTTTCCTGGTCTCCAACTTGCAGATGGCAGATCTTAGAACTTCTCAGCCTCCATAACTGCATGAGCCAATTCCTTGTAATAAATATGTTTTTAGATAAACATATATATGTGTATATATATATATACACACACACACACAAATGCATATATCTTTCTATATATATCCGTGTGTGTATGTGTGTATATGTATATATAAAAGAGGCCCAGAGACTCAACTACTTGTCCACTGTGACACAGCTGCTAAGTGTTGGAGTTGGGCTTTGAACCCAAGTACCTCAGACTCACTCCATCACTGCCTCATAAAGGACAAATGGCTTGGCCGGGTGCGGTTGCTCATGCCTGTAATCCCACCACTTTGGGAAGCCGAGGCGGACGGATCACGAGGTCAGGAGATCGAGACCATACTGGTTAACACAGTGAAACCCCGTCACTACTAAAAAAAATACAAAAAAATTAGCCGGGCATGGTGGCGGGTGCCTGTAGTCCCAGATACTCGGGAGGCTGAGGCGGGAGAATGGCATGAACCCAGGAGGCAGAGCTTGCAGTGAGCAGAGATCGCGCCACTGCACTCCAGCCTGGGCAACAGAGCAAGACTCTGTCTCAAAAAAAAAGAACGAACGGCTCATTCTCTTTCATGTCTCTGTATATGTGCCATTAATCATTAGCTCATGCAGATGTTTACTAAGTACTTGCTGAGTTCTAGGTGTTGGGGATGCAGCATTGAACAAAAGATGCTGTTTTATACACATATACACACCCCCTATTGGTTCTGTTTCTCTGGAGAATCATGAGAACACAGCCACCAACAGTTCTCCCAGCCCTCCCGGGCAGGAGGCCCTGGCTGGAACAAGCAGCTACACACAAGGCATCATGTCTGAAACTAAGAAAGTTCCTTCCATTCTGAAGGAAAAGGCATTTTCCTCTGAATATACAAAGACAAAGCCACTCTCTCTGGTGGGTACCCTGATGATGCACCTCTAAAGCACCATGTTCAGCTTCATAGCACTACCCACAGCCGTGAATAAAGACCAGATTACGCAAGCATGAATTGAGTATCTGCCCCTCTCCACCTGAAGGCAAGGACTGGGCATCCTTGTTCAAAGCTGCATCTCCAACACCTAGAACCCAACAGGTACTTAGTAAACATTTGCGTGAGCTAATACGTAATGGCACAAATATAGGGACAAGAAAGAGAATGAGCCATTTGTTCTTCATGAGACAGTAATGGAGTGAGTCCGAGGTACTTGGGTTCAAATCCCAACTCCAACACTTAGCACCTGTGTCACAATGGGCAAGGAGCTCAGTCTCTGGGCCTCTGATTTCCCCATCTGTATTACAGGATAATAGGAGCAACTACCAACCTCATAGGATTGTGATGACACCTCAAATGATTAATACATGTGAGGCACATAGAACAATACCCGACACACTTGACAACTCAATAAAACTGATGTGTCCATATTATTATTCATTGACACTCATGCTCAATGAATATGTATGAGTGTGGTGTGTGTACTCAGCCCCACCACACTAACCCTTTGGGCCAGATTCTTCTTTATTGTGCAGAGCTACTCTGTACACTGTTGGGTTTTGGCAGCATCTCTGTCTACCCACTAGGTGCCAGTAGCACCCACCCACCCTCAGCTGTAACAACCAGATTTGTCTCTAGACATTGTCAAATGTCCCTTGGAGGTCAGGGAAAAATCGTCCCCAGTGTGAAACATTGACCTACAGCATCCTTTCCTGTATTCACTTATTAAAGGCTCTGCTGCTGGCCCTATTCTTGCTCAGCCAGACTTTCCCATACATATGAATACACAGCTCTTCCTTTGTGGGTCACCATGAAACCTACCTTGGGAAGCATTCCCATGCAGTACTCAGGAGTCTAAGGCCCAGCACCTAAAAAGGACATCTCTCAGCAGCTCATGGAAAATGAGGCAGTCGCTCAATTAAGCCAGAAGACCTAGGCCCAAGTCCTAGCTCTGCACTGGAACTCACTTTGTGACTGTTTCTCTCAGAGCCCAGCTTCCTCCCCTGTAAGTAGCGTATAATGACAGACGGGCTTGCCGTGTCTACCACGGCACGGGCTGGTTTTGATGACCTGAAAAAACACTGTGTATACTACAAAGTGATATTCACATTATTTAAAGTGATCTTGGGCCAGCAGTGCTGGCTCATACCTATAATCCCAGCACTTTGGGAGGCTGAGGCGGGTGTATCACTTGAGGTCAGGCGTTCAAGACCAGCCTGGCCAACATGGGGAAACCCTGTCTCTATCAAAAAATACAAAAACTAGCCAGGCATGGTGGTGCGCCTGTAGTCCCAGCTACTCGGGAGGCTGAGGTGAGAGAATTGCTTGAACCTGGGAGGCAGAGGTTGCAGAGAGCCGAGAACACACCACCGCACTCCACCCTGGGTGACAGAATAAGACCCTATCTCAAAAAATAATAATAATAAAGTAAAAAAAATTAAGTGATCTTACTATTGTTGTTGTTATTTACCCTTCAGAATTAAGCTCCTACTAGGAATAAATATTCACAACAAACAGGAAATAAAACACCTTCCAAAAAAACAGGAAGTTTCAAATTCTTACTGTTGGTCCTAAATGACTCACGTTGACATTTCCCAGAACCAAGTAACAACAGATGAGCTTTGTATTCTGCCTGCCTCCTTTACAGGATAGTAATGCACATGGCCAATTCCAGAACCAGTCTTCTTCCTTACACTTCAAGCAAATGCAGCTTCTTACCCTCATCATGTTTGTCTGTTTCTCTGCTTTAGTAGATTGCCCAAAAATCACCATTATGCAGCAAGTACTCAATAATGTTCACCATTACTACTATGAATATTAACTCTGATACCATGCAATGGTCCACCAGGCACCCATGAAACAGGAAGTGCTAGAGCTCCACACGCTGCCATGGGAACAAAGCCCCAACTGAAAACAACCCACATGTCCATCAATAGGAAAATGGTTAAATAAACTGTGGATTATTCAGAACAGGAACTGCTGCCATCTAGAAATTAAAAAGAATGAACTACTGATATGCACAACAATATGAATGAGTCTTGTTGAATTTTTGTTGAAAGAAAATGGCACTTTTCACCCATCACACAGGAAAAAATGTCAATACTCACTGTTGGCAAGAATGTGGGAAAGTGGTCACCTTCACTCGCAGTTGGTGAGATTATAAAATGACACAATTTGGGCCCAGTGCAGTGGCTCACACTTGTAATTCCAGCACTTTGGGAGGCCAAGGTGGGCAGATTGCTGGAGCCCAGGAGTTTGAGAGCAGCCTGGGCAACATGGTAAGACCCTATCTCTACAAAAAATTTTAAAATTGGCCAGGCATGGGCTGGGAGTGGTGGCTCACACCTTTAATCCCAGCACTTTGGGAGGCCGAGGCAGGCGGATCGCTTGCGGCCAGGAGTTCAAGACCAGCCTAGGCAACATGGTGAAACCGCGTCTCTACTAAAAATACAAAAATTAGCCAGGCATGGTGCCAGCTGCCTGTAGTCCCAGCTACTCAGGAGGCTGAGGCAGGATAATTGCTTGAACCCAGGAGGTGGAGGTTGCAGTGAGCTGAGATTGTGCCACTGCACTCCAGCCTGGGTGACAGAGCGAGACTCCCTCTTAAAAAAAAAAAAAAAAAAAAATTGGCCAGGGATAACATGCACAGCTATCCAGGAGGCTGAGGTGGGAGGACTGCTTGAGCCCAGGAGATCAAGAACCAGCCTGGGCCACATGGTGAGACCCTGTCTCTACAAAAAATACAAAAAAATTAGCCAGGCCTGGTGGCGCACACAGCTACCTGGGAGACTGAGCGGGAGGATCGCTTGAGCCTGGGAGTTCAAGGATGCAGTGAGCAGTGATCACTCCACTGCACTCCAGCCTGGGCCACAGAAGACCTTGTCTCGATTAAAAAAAAAAAAAAAAAAAAGACACAATTTTTCAATTTCTTTTTTCTTAGAGACAGGATCTCACTAAGTTGCCCAGGCTGGCTGTGAATTCCTAGGCTCATGTAGTCCTCCTGCCTCAGCCTCCCAAGTAGCTTGTCCTACAGGCTCACACCACCACACCTGGCTAAAATGACGTATTTTTGAAGTATAAGTTGGTAGCATCTATCAGACAGGAGCAAGTACCCTTTAACACACAATTCCATTTCTAGAAACATCCTGCAGTCGGAACTAGATGCACATGCAAGGATCACTGAAGAAACAACACAATGTCCATCAGCATGAGTCGGATCAATGAGGTGTGTCCCACAAAGCACATGTGGGGCTACCCTGCAGAACAGACAGAACAGGTAAGCCTGGGCTGCAGCCCTGTCTCCACTCCTCACTAGCTGTGTGATTTGGCACAAGTCATCTCCCAATCTGTGGCTCACTTTGTCTAACAGCAAAGCACCTGCCTTACAAGAGAGATGGAGAGATTAAATTAGATCATTTATGTAAGCACTCCAAACAGTGCCTGGCAAATAGCAATTACTCAATAAAGTTCACCATTACTATTATGATTATTAACTTTGATACCATGCAATGGTCCACCAGGCACCCATGAAACAGGAAGTGCTAGAGCTCCACACGCTGCCATGGGAACAAAGCCCCAACTGAAAACAACCCACATGTCCATCAGTAGGAAAATGGTTAAATAAATTGTAGATTATTCAGAATGCCATCTAGAAATTAAAAAGAATGAACTACTGATACGCACAACAATATGAATGAATTTCACAGATATAATGATGAATGAAAAGAAGCCAGACTCAAGAGTATATAAGACTATATAGGATTTATATTGAAGTTCAAGGACAAGCAAAAGGGATCTCTGGCGATAGAGATAAGAACGGTGATTACCTTGGGAAAGGGGAAGTGGGAAAAGATGGAAAGAGAGAGGACAGTCTTACAGGACCCCGGAATGTTTTCATCTTGATGATATGGGTGTTAGTTACCTGTGAGTACGCATAGGTAAGAATCACCCAGCTTACTCTTGGGATTTATGCATTTTATTGGATGTAGCCGTGTGACCTTTGGCAAAGTGTTTAATTTCCATGGGCTTCAGTCAGTTTCTCCATCAACAAGGATGGGTCTAATAATACCTGCCTTGCAGGGTTGCTATAAAGGAAGAAGGTAAGGGTAAATACTTTGCAGATGTCTGTTTGTATGGGGCAGATACAACTGAGGCCTTTCTCCTGCCCCCAGACATGAGGTAGTCCAGGCTACCCACCCAGACTGAAAGGCAAATCCAAAACAATAGATGGCTCTGGAAACATTGATCAAAACCTGGGGCCTGCTATCTCAAAGGCCGGAAAAAAAACAAAAACAAAAAACCCAGGACATCCAAAACAGACCTCAACACATGCTTTTCAGAGGAGGGGCTGCCAAGATTAAACCTCCTGAAAACCTCCCAGAATTTTGCCATCCCTATGAACATTCAGAAAGACAATGCTAAAATTAAATTCTGAATCTCAGCCCACCCAGCTGTACTCAGAGTCCCAAACGGCTACGTGTCATGCCCACCCACCAATCATTCTCTTGCTACTTACCGACATCACCAAATCCTCCAGAACCAATGTCCACTGGTCTGGGTGTTTCTGGTCTGAGAACCTCTGGTTTGCGAATTTCTGGTCTGACAATCTCTGGTCTGAGCACCACTGGGGTAAGGTTTTCTAGGGTTGGCTTCGACAACTTTGCTGCTTGCCTGTTAGTTCGTAGAAACGAAGCCAGCATGTCCTGGCCTGTGTCCTCTAAGCAGGAGATGAACAAAGGAAGAGCCTGACTCCCTCGAGTCTCTAGATCTATGATCAGCTGCCTGGCCTGATCCCGCCGAGATCCAGAGCCTGCCCGCTGTTTGGAAAGAAAGGCAGGATACTAATTATCCATGTACTTTTATATGGCTCTCACCTTGTCTCCCCATTTCCCAGCTACTGTAAGTCTAAACAATCAGGCACGTGGGCAGCAATGGAGCTGCAGGTGCACTGAGTGTGTGCCACTTACCAGCCTTTGCTGATCTGTTCATTATTTTGCAGGGCAAAAGATGCCCAGCACTATGCTAAGTGCTGAAAATGCTGCCATGGACAGTCCCAGTCCTTAAGGAGCAAATTTCTAATGGGGAATGCAATCAGACAAATCAGCAATGACACAGCAAGAGACAAGTGCCCAGAGGGAAGGCATATGGGGCTGAGGGTATCAGGAAGTGAATAGTGAATTCAGAATCTTATGAGGTGGGAGGTAGACAGTGGCAAGGGACAAGGCCTTTGTGTGGCCAGGCCAAGAAATTCATCCTGAGACCTGTCAGGTGCCACCAAAGAGTTTTTTGTTTTTGTTTTTGTTTTTTTCTTGAGATGGAGTCTCACTCTGTCACCCAGGCTAGAGTGTACTGATGCAATCTCAGCTCACTGCAACCTCCAACTCCGAGGTTCAAGCGATTATCCTGCCTCAGCCTCCGGAGTAGTTGGCATTACAGGCACGCACCACCATGCCTGACTAATTTTTTTTTTATTTTTAGTAGAGACAGGGTTTCACCATGTTGCCCAGGCTGGTCTTGAACTGACCTCAAGTGATCCTCCAGCCTTGGCCTCCCAAAGTGCTGGGATTATAGGCATGAGCCACCATGGCCAGCCATCGGTTGTTTTTTTGTTTGTTTGTTTGTTTTTTGAGAAGTCTCGCTCTGTCACCCAGGCTAGAATGCAGTGGCACCATCTCAGCTCACTGCAACCTCCACCTTTCAGGTACAAGTGATTCTCCCACATCAGCCTCCCAGGTAGCTGGGACTACAGGCATCCGCCACCATGCCTGGCTAATGTTTGTATTTTTTGGTCAAGACAGGGTTTCACCATGTTGGCCAGGCTGGTCTCAAACTCCTGACCTCAAGCGATCCACCAATCTCAGCCTCTCAAAGTGCTAGGATTACAGGCGTGAGCTACCATGCCCGGCCACCAAAGAGTTTTAAGAATGGAGTGACAGAGACAGATATGGCCTTTCAAAAAGTCATCCAGGGGTCAGGGTGAAAAATGGAAAGGAGTGAGCCAATAGCCAGATCAGGAGGCAGCAAAGACGGTGCAACTAGAATAAAGAGAAGTGAAAGGACAAAGCAGAGATACAAAGAGGGAGGGTCCACAGGACATGGGCACTGACTGGGGGGACTGTGAAGACAGAGCAAGGGTCAAGGCTGACAGGCAGGCCAGGCACAGTGGCTCATGCCTGCAATTCCAGCACTTTCGGAGGCTGAAGTGGGAGGACAGCTTGAGCCCAGGAGTTCGAGACCAGCCTGGGCAACGCAGTAAGACCCTGTCTCTACAAAAAATAACAAAAAAATAGCCAGGTATGGTGTCACGCATAGTCCCAGCTACTCAGGAGGCTGAGGCTCCTAGGAGGATGGCTCAAGCCCAGGAGGTAAGGCTGCAGTGAGCTGTGATAGCACCACTGCACTTCAGCCTGGGCAACAGAGCAAGACCCTGTCTCAAAAAAAAAAATTGAGAGGTGTCAGGATGGTGGGGTCACAGTCACTAAGAAGGAAGATTCTGGTTATCTGCCACCTGTCCTCAGATACCCAGCACTGGACAGGTTCTCAGGATCCACAGGGATAAGATGGCACCATGTCCTCAACTATCCTACAGCAGCACTGTCTATGAGAACCTTCCGTGATGATGGAAATATTCTTGGTCTGCACTGTCCTATTTGGTAACCATGTATCACATGACCACTAAGCACTTGGGTAGTACAACTGAGGAACTGAATTTTTGTGGGCGAAAGATTACCCAGGTGCCAAGGCAAGAGACTGAAGCCACAAACTGTTTCAGTATAATAAAGAAAACAGTTAGAATAGGAATAGTCATAATACAAATTAGATATAGAGATGATCATGGACAATTATCAATCATTATTATAAACATTATTAATCATTAGTTTTTAATATTACTCTTTGTTGCATTGCTAATATAACTTAGGAATAACTGGCGGGTATAGGGTCAGGTGCTGAAGGGACATTGTAAGAAGTGACCTAGAAGGCAAGAGGTGAGCCCTCTGTCAGGCCCGCATAAGGGCCGCTTGAGGGCTCCTTGGTCAAGCGGGTAATGCCAGTGACCGCGAAGGGGAGTCTCCTGCCGGGCGCAGTGGCTCACGCCTGTAATCCCAGCACTTTCGGAGGCCAAGCAGGTAGATCACGAGGTTAGGAGTTCGAGACCAGCCTGACCAACAAGGTGAAACCCCGTTTCTACTAAAAATACAAAAAAATTAGCCGGGCGTGGTAGTGCACACCTGTAATTCCAGCTACTCAGGAGGCTGAGGCAGGAGAATAGCTTGAACCCGGAAGGCGGAGGTTGCAGTGAGCTGAGATCGCACCATTGCACTCCAGCCTGGGCGACAAAGTGGGACCCCATCTCAAAAAAACAAGAAAGGGAGTCTCTTTTCCTCGGAGGAGTCAGGGAACACTCTACTCCACCAGCTTCTTGTGGAAGGCTGGATATCATCCAGGCCTGCGTGCAGTCATCCAGAGGCCTACACCCCTCCCTGTGGTGCTGTGCTTCAATGCTCACGCTCCTTGTCCACTTTCATGTTCCTCCCGTACTCCTGGTTCCTCTTTGAAGTTCGTAGATACCGGTAGAAGAAATAGTGAAAGTCTTAAAGTCTTCGATCTTTCTTATAAGTGCATAGAAGAAAACGCTGACGTATGCTGCCTTCTCTCTCTGCTTCCGCTACCTAAAAGGGAAGGGCCCCCTGTCCTATGATCACGTGACTTGCTTCACCTCATCAATCGCTTAGAAGATTCACCCTCCTTACCCTGCCCCCTTGCCTTGTATCCAATAACAGCGCAGCCAGGCATTCGGGGCCACTACCCTGTCTCCGCGTCTAGATGGCAGTGGTCCCCCGGGCCCAGCTGTCTTTTCTTCTCTTTCTCCTGTGTCTTTATTTCTATGATCTCTTATCTCCGCACACGAGGAGAAAAACCCACATGCCCTGTAGGGCTGGACCCTACTGATTTTTAGCTTTATTTAATTTTAATTACTTCAAATTTACCTTTAACCACATGTGCCTAATGGCTACTGTTGGGAACAGCCCAGACCTGTAGTGCCACCGAGAAGGTAAGTCTCACTAGCAGAACAGTTGGCTACATGCAAATAGATGGGGGTGTTTAGGTTTCTCTCCACATTTGCTGAACACTCCAGGAGGTCAACACTGTGTTAAATGCATTGTTTCATCTTTTTCTCCCTCAATAACTTCATAGAGTTAAATTAGAATTTCCCAACTTTTTAGGGTAAAAAATTTCAGGGAAACGGAGTCATAGGAGGGTGTTTCTGTGTGTTTGGTTCATTGGTTGTGGTTTTTTACAACTTGCTAATATCTAACAAGGCCAGGATGAGAGCCCAGATCCAACTGGTTCCAAAACCTGCCTGTTTTTCAGCCATACTGAATGGCAAAATGGCAACCTGTGGTTCCCACAAGGTTCTTAAAAATTTTCTGAATTTGTTGCTAACATTTTAAGCCAGGGAATTTGACAGAGGAATCAAGATTTCCAGCTTCTTTTTTAAGATGTGAAAGCTGGGCCGGGTACAGTGGCTCACACCTGTAATCCCAACACTGAGGCAGGAGAATCACTTGAGGCCAGGAGCTTGAGACTCATCTGGGCAACACAGCAAGACTCCTATCTGTACAAAAAAAATTTTTTTTAATTAGCCAGGCATGGTGGCATGTGCCTAAAGTCCCAGCTGCTCTAAAGGCCAAGGCAGGAAGACCACTTAAACCCAGGAGGTCAAGGTCACAGTGAGCCATGATCTCATCCCTGCACTCCAGGCTGGGCAAGAGTGAGACCCTGCCTCAAAATAAGTGTAAGATGTGGCAATACTGGGCCATTTGTTGATATGGCCATACTCAGCTGGAGACGAAGGGCAGTGCTAAGGCTATCCACTATGATGCCCATCCATTGGGCCTCCATGGGCATTCGAGCTTGTGATCCCCATGAACATTCCTGAAGGCAAGGACTGTGGCCTCAAACCATTTCTGTTCTCCAGTAGGGGCCACACAGAAGTCACAAAACTTATTTTATTATTAATGAATAATTACTCATATGATACTCAATTATTTAAAGACTCTTTCCCTGGGCCAGGGCACTGGCCAGGGATATCCAGCCAGCCACTCACACCTACTGCACCTCATGGTAGGAAATATCTCCTGCGTCCTCACAGACCTGTGATGAGGGTCAAATGAGACAAAGATGGGAAAGTGCTTTTAAACAAAACCTCAAGTATTTGACTTTATTATTCTCCATTCTGCATCAGGTCCCCTCATTTCCAAAACCTCTTAACAAAACATAAACTGAACACAGAAGGGGCTGGCCAAAGAGGGCAGGGCACGCTGAGCCCTCGCTCTGTGCCTGGCACTACACTGTTTCACATCCGTTATTTCATTTAGTCCTTATGACAGTATTATTATTTCCATTTCACAGCCCAGAAACTGTGACTCAAAGAGGGTAAGTGACTGGCCGAAGAACACGCTGCCAGGCAGTCTGATGCCAAAGTGGGTTCCAGAAACCTCTACGCTAGAAAAGTAAAAACGCACACGCCTCCTTCCTCGCAAGTATTAAAGTAAATTAAAATGGAGACCAACCACGAAGAATTCCTGAGCAGACAAAACCAATCAGGTATCCTAAGTGACCTAAATCTTGCTTAAACTGCAAACATAAGCAAAATTTAACTTGGGTCATATCTGATAAATGCTTATGTTAGAGAGAAATAAAACTTAACTCCAGCTAATCATAAGCAAGCATAAGCAGTCAACTAACAGACCTTTAAAAAAAAAAAAAAAGGCAATTTTGTAACTGCAAACCAATCAAATAATTTCTTTATTTTGCTTCCACATTTTCCCAATAAACACTTGCCTCTGACGTTTTGTCATTGCAACACTAAACCTCTTTCAGTCTGATGTTCTCCAATTTATGAATTGTTTCTTATTCAAAGTTTTCAAGATGTGTCTCACATTTTTCCTTTACACAAGAAACACAAGTACTAACAGTGTACGCTGACTGAATATGGCATGGAATCGCTTTAGCAAACACCCGACTAAGAGGTGTTTGGGATTCTTTGGCTCCGCTGAGGGGTTCGAAGCCACAGGGAAAGCTAGGCTCCCGCACAATGCCTCCTCGAGGGGCGTGGGGACCCGGCCGTGCTGCGCGGGGACAGGGGGCCGGGGGCGGGGGGCGCACCTGGATGTCCTCGATCATGTGGGGCCTGAACAGCTCGCGGCTCAGCAGGGCGTCCCAGAGCTGGTCCACCTGCAGCTCCTCCACCAGCCGCAGCCGGCACCGCCAAAGGAGCCGCCGGTCCGCTTCGTCCATGGCGAGCAGCCAACTAAGACTCCAGGCCGCCTCAGTCCGCTTCCGGGCCTCTGCCGCCCGCCCCAGTCCCCAGGGCCCGCCTCCGCGTCACTGCCCCGGGTCAGTCTTCGCTTCACCGCCTCAGGATGCATCTTCAAGGCCTCGCCCCGCCCCCAGGAGTCACTCTTGCGTCACCGCCCCGCCCTCAGGACGCACCTCTGCGCCTCACCCCGCCCCTAGGGCCAAGCCTCCTCTCACCGGCCCGCCCCAGAACCCGCCCCGCGTCACCGCTCCGCCCCAGAACCCGCCCCGCGTCACCGCCCCGCCTCAGAATCCACCACTGCGTCCCCGCCCCAGAACCCGCCCCGTATCCCCGCACCGAACCACGCCACCGCCCCGCCCCCGCGTTACCGTCCCGCCCGCAGGACGCATCTCCAACGCCTCGCCCCGCCCCAAAGATTGGCTCTTGCGTCACCGCCTCGGCTTCAGGACGCCTCCGCGCCTCACCCTGTCCCCAGGGTCAATTCTGGGGTCACCGCCTGTCCCCAGAACCTGCCCCCGCGTCACCGCCCAGTCCCCGGGACGCATCTAGACGGTCTTGCCCCGCCCCCAGGATTCGTTCTTGCGTCATCGCCCCGCCCTCAGGGCGCACCTCAGCGCCTCGCGCCGACCCGCCCCCAGGATTCAACCCACGCCCCCACCCCGCCCCCAAGGTCAATCTTGCGCCACCGCCCCGCCCCTAAGGCCGAGCCTCGTGCCATCGCCCCGCCTCCAAGAACCAATCCCCTCCCCTCGCTCCACCCTCAGAATCGTCCTTGCGTCACCGCCCCGCCTCAGACTTCAGCTCGCACCCTCGCCCCGCCCCCAAAGTCAATCCTCACCCCCAGGATCCATCCTCCTGTCACCGCCGCGCCCCAAGGCGGCACCTCCGCGCCTCGCCCCGCCCCCAGGGCCCAGCCCCACCCCCGCGTCACCTCCCCACTGAGGGCGCAGGTTCCCTTTTGCAATTGTGGCACCAGTTCCCGGTCCACCGCGGGCCCCTCACCAGAATTCACTACGGCCCCGCTTTTACAGAGATCCGGAGGGAGTCGTCACACTTCCAGCAAGACGGAAACCATGAGTGGAGCTATGATCTGTCCCGCCCCATTCAACGTCCTCCGGGGCATGGCTTCCCCTTAGCCCCCTCCTCCTCCCCAAGTAAAACCATAAGCTCCCCTCACCGCCCTTGTGCCCAGATCGCAGTTGATTGTTCCAAACTCGAGTGTCTGATCCAACCAAGCCAACCTTACACAGTCTTCCATTCCCTCTTCCCTCCCTCCCACCCTAACACCTCCCATACAGAAAAAAAAAAAACTAGCAGAAATCTAGTCCTCTAAACTCCCATCGTTTTGAACGGTTCATTTTCACATTTCAAAAATAATCGTTTCTGTTTACTGAGCGTTTGCTAAGTCCCAGGCATCGTGCTAGCCACTTTTCATGCTTATTTCACTTATCCTTAACTACAATCCTGCCAGGAAAGTATTCCCACCCCCGGCCGGTTTTACAGATGTAGACCCTAGGGTTCAGGGAAACGAATGTTTAAGGTTACATGGGTAGTAAGTGGCCGAGGCAGGCAGGATTGAAACCCGAACCTGACTCTGTAAGCCACACTCAAGAATCCAAGAGTCCACCTTAGAATATAATCTCTTGAGCAGCAAAACCTCAGCCCCATTCGTTCACTTATTCTACGAATATTTATTGAGCCTGTAGTCAAACACTGAGAACATTAAGGTGAACAAAACAAAATCCCTGCTTTTAGAGTTTACATTCCAGTGGAAGGATCAGGTGATAAACTGTATAAATAAATAAGACATACTATGTTAGATAGTGATAAATGCAAACAGAAAAAATTAAAAACAGGGCAGGGAGATATGAAAGCTCTTTATATCCCCAAGGGATCTATCTCATTGGCTCAAAGAAAGTTTCCCTCACTGACCTGTGCCTTATCCCTCTCCCCACCCCCACCGCCCTTTCCCCGTGCTTAAGGCAGAGACTGGTACATTCTTGGGTGGAGCTCGGTTTTCGGTAAACGGGATTAAAAGTCCTGGATTCTCTAAAAAAAAAAAAAAAAAGATAAGTAAACAAAAATAAAAGGAATGCTGGGCAAATCTCTGCCCCTCTCTGGACCTCAGTCTCCCTATCAATATTGGAGGAGTTGGAGAGTTAAAAAATCCCTAAGGTCACTTCCAATCTGACGCTCTAAGATTCTATGAATAGGGTTAAAGAGAATAGGGACCAGAGAGTGCGTCCCCATCCTAGCAACTGTTGCTAGACTACGGCCATCTCCCGGTAGGAGCGGAAACACCTTCATGTATCGAGGAGGTCCTTCTGGCATCCCATCGTGCATAGCGACCTCGCCTCGCTAGGAGGCACGTTTTGGCCTCTTTGGTCACGATCAACCTTTTGGCTGCAACCAAAGAGCGCGCCTCGTTCCTATAGCAACCGCCCCAGGTCCACGCCTAGACGGCGAGTGGCAAGGGTCAAAATAGATTTCGCCCAGTAGACGCCCTCGACCTGTTCGGTTCTCGCCTTCAGTGCGATAGACCTTTAAGCGTCACGTGACTCCCCTCGGGCTTGTCCCCGCCTCTTTCCCCTCCCCAGGCCCAGGCGAGCGCTGGTGTGGACGGGAAGCTCCCGGCCCGGCGAACTAACTGGAGCACGGACGCGGCAGCCGGTTGGGCTGGTGTACTTTCCCGGTAACTCCGTCCCGGCGTGACGCGCGGAACCGCGGACGCGGCGGGGCCAGGCCGACTCAGGGATTTCCCGTCAGTTCCTTCTCGTTTCCAGTCACTGCTGGCCCCGGGGGGAGCCGGGAGCCGACAGGGCCGGGCCCTGGGCTCTCGGAGGGCGGCGGGGGAGGGGGCTGTCTCCTGCAGGGTTGCGACCTCCGGCGGGAGCTCGAGGCGGGTCTTAGACCTGGAGCTTGTCTCTGGGAGCCTTTTCCTGGTCCTGGAGATGCTTCCCAGAAAGCTGGCAGCCTACCTGTTGGGCAGGTGTTTGCTGCTCCGAGGTCGGCGCCGTCTATCTCGCATGTCAGCGAAAGAACTTCCCAGACCGCCGCCACTTCGGCCTTCTAACTGGAAGGAACTGACACAGTTAAATAAGGCAGCGATCGTACTGCATGGTAGAAATAATAGCACTAACGACCATTTATTGACTGTTGACTCTGGGCTCGGTAAACCCTTTACATGCATTTAGTCCCCACGTGATGATCCTTCAAGGTATTCATTCCCATTTTATGAATAAGGACGCTGATGCTTAGTAAGTTTAAATAATTTGCCCAAGGTAATAAAGTAGTGGAGAATAGATCCCAGTCTTCAACCCATATGCTTAACCAGTAGCTACATCGCCTTCACATGTTTTGCAGGATATAATAGGTTGCCTTAACAAAGAAGAAACTGGTTTGTTTTAGGATTTTATTCAGCACGTATGCAATTTTAAACGTTGATCATCAGATTAGTCAATTTTGTGAGGACTCCCAGGCGGCATTAAATTTGCACTTACGGAAATCCACCACTGTTACAGCTTTGCCCCTCTTCAGTAAGGTGTCACAGTGGACACTTGAACCTTAAAACTGTATTAACTTATGAGAAATCAAGATAAATGTGTTCCTTGAAAAAAAAACATTGTAGGGTATAACAGCGATCATAATTGTGGAGTAAAAATATCTACGGTTCCTGCACTACCCTGTTCATTAACCAGCCAGGATTATTTCCAAAATTCACAATGAATTAAGTCACTGTACTCACCAGAGATGGAGCTTGAAACTTTTAACGACCACGCCTGCTATTTGGTCTTTGCCGTTAATTCTTCTTCACATGTAAAACTAAATTTTTTCTTGCCACTTTTTCTCATCTGAGGTTTCCATTAATAATGACCATATTGGCCGGCGCGATGGCTCACGCCTGTAATCCCAACACTTTGGGAGGCCGAGGCGGGTGGATCACCTGAGGTTAGGAGTTCAAAACTAGCCTGGCCAAATGGTGAAACCCCGTCTCTACTAAAAATACAAAAAATTAGCTAGGCGGGGTGACGCATGCCTGTAATCCCAGCTACTGGGGAGGCTGAGACAGGAGAATTGCTTGAACGTGGGAGGCGGAGGTTGCAGTGAGCTGAGATCCCATCATTGCACTCCAGCTTGGGCAACAAGAGTGAAACTCCTTCTCAAAAAAAAACAAAAAAAAAACAAACCATATTGCTAATGATTAAAGAGCAGCTTCTCATTTTCTTGTTTGAATGGGTGTGGTGAGAAAGAATAGAATTGAGGCATACTGCGTCCTAACTACACAGTTTTTTGAGAGTGTTTCACGTCCATGTTTGTACTTATTTAATGCCCAAGAATGTCACAACATCTCATTTTGTAGTTTCGTACATGGTAAATCTTACAGTTTCATGAGTTTGTTTAACATGTACTCAGTGAAGTATTCTTAACCCATTTATTTTCTTTATTCTTATCAGAATAAATGAAATCATGTATTTGAGAGGTAGTTGTCCTGATTATCCTATTTAGGTTTTCTCTCATTTATTTATTATTTCTGCATCCCATTCATTTTCATTCATTTCTAAAGCTTTTCTAGTCCAAGTATTCTGGAGAGTTGCTATTCTTATTACTCATCTTTTCATCTGTAATAGTTCTCACTTGTGATATTCCAAAGTAGTAGCGAGATTTTTATTTTAAGATATAGTTCAACAGCTTGACACTTTTCCTGCAAAATACCTTTTGCTGGTTTTGGTTTTCATCTGTATATCTTATACCTTTACCTAAAAAGCAAGACTGTCCAGGTTTCTGCCACTGAAACTCATTGCCTCTTCAATCATTTCAGCTCTGGAAAGGAAGAGAAATGGAAGTGAGAAAGTTGAGCATTTCCTGGCAGTTCTTGATAGTTCTGGTTCTGATCCTGCAAATTCTGTCTGCGTTGGATTTTGACCCATACAAAGTCCTAGGGGTCAGCCGAACAGCCAGTCAGGCTGATATTAAAAAGGCTTATAAGAAGCTCGCCCGGGAATGGTAGGTGAAACAAAGAAATAGAGGTTTAACATAAACTAAACAGTCTTAGCAGGGATGAAGTCTAAATTATGACTAGCTTTTATTTGTCTCTGTTTCTATGTTCAATATATATATCTGTCTAAAATATTTTACTCAGGAGAGCTAATGTTCATGTTCTATAATTGTTGGCGATAAGATCCAAAGCCTATGTTTACTCTGAAACTCCCTTTTAGGAATACTTTGGCTTAAAGAATTGCCTTAGATACTGTTAGCATATTTAATGTTAAAGTAAGAAGCTTTAATTTTAAAAAAATGTATATATAGTCAATAATGGATATGCTACCCTTCCCATAATACATTATGCATAAAGTAACTTTATGAGTGTAATTGCTAAACAGGAACACTATACAACCCTATTCTCTAAATTATTAATTTCTACACTTTGAAAAAAAGTTAAGAGTAATAGCCTTTTGCCTCCCAAAAAAAAAAAAAATTCAGAAACCAAGGATAGTTGTCTCTTGATATCCATGAGGTCTTGGTTCCACGATCCCCAGGGATACCAAAGTCATTGGATGCTCAAGTCCCTGTATAAAATAGCATAGTATTTGCATATAATCTATGCACATCCTCTCATATACTTTAAATCATCTCTAGCTTACTTATAATAGCTAATACAATGTAACTGCTGTGCAAATGGTTGTTATACTGTTATTGTTTAAGGAATAATGACAAGAAAAAAGTCTGTATGTGTTCAGTACAGATGCAGTTTTTTAAAAATATTTTTGAATATTTCAAAATAGAAAATATTATATTTTGGTTGGTGGAATCCATGGATGTGAAACCAACAGATACAGAGGGCTGACTATATATTACTTTAAAAAAAAATTGGCCTGGCATGGTGGCTCATGTTTGTAATCCCGGCACTTTGGGAGGCTGAGGTGGGAGGATCGTTTGAGCCCAGGAGTTTGAGACCAGCCTGGGCAACATAGTGACACCCCATCTCTATGAAAAAAAAAAAACCCAGAAGTTCGAGGCTGCAGTGAGCTATAATCACGCCACTGCACTCCAGCCTGGGCAACAGAGTGAGACCCATCTCAAAAAAAAAATCTTACAGAAAATTGTAATTTTGCCTGAAGTTATCAGGATAGCAATTAGCAGGGTAGCAATAAATCTAAAACTTTGGACAAATGTCATCAGTTTCTTCCACCAATGCCTTGGCCATGCCAAAGAAGCAGAAGTGTTGGATTATATAGATGGAGGGGGAGCAGCAGAAGGAGGAAAGGATGGAAAGGACACAGGTGACTCCAAGCTGGCTGTACCAACCATGAGGAATGGAAGAAAGTTTGGGAAAGGTACCATCACTGAGCACCTACCACATGCTAACCTCCTGGTTCTATGCTTTTTATCTCATTTAAACCTTATAATGAGCCTATGAAGGAGGGTATCAGTGTCTCTTTCTTTTTTGAGATGGAGTCTCGTTCTGTCACGCAGGCCGGAATGCAGTGGCACGATCTTGGCTTACTGTAACCTCTGCTTCCTGGGTTCAAGAGATTCTCCTGACTCATCCTCCCAAGTAGCTGGGACTACAGGCGTGCACCACCACACCCAGCTAATTGCTGTATTTCTAGTAGAGACAGGGTTTCGCCATATTGGTCAGGCTGGTCTCAAACTCCTGACCTCAAGTGATCTGTCCACCTCGGCCTCCCAAAGTGCTGGGATTACAGACGTGAGCCACCATGCTCGGCCAGTGTCTCTGCTTTATGGATGAGAAGATGGAGGCTTAGAGTTGGTAAATCTGTGGTACCTCTGGGTTCCGTAGTTTGACCCTCTGCATCAATAGTCCATTGCTTTATTGTTTTTTAATCATTTACACATCTAGGCATGAGTAAGGGTGAGTGAGCTAGGTTGGCTGGGGAGGAGCTAAATGCAAATAGGAAGTTATCCAGAAGCAAAACTGCCACATTGAGGTGATGCGTGATGCAGACTGCATGTGTGACTGCGCCTGACACTGTTCTGCTTCAGTGAACAAGTGTATTTTAGCATTAAACTGGTTGAAATAAAGGTAAAGATCATTGAAAATATATTTTTTAAATAAATATTTTAGACCATATTCCATGAGAAATCCAGAATTGGATGCCAAAAAAACAGTCTCTAATTATACATGACCTCCTTCCAGGGACTCTTTATACCAAGGTTGTTCTACATCATTTCAGACTCTTGCCTCTTTATGTTTAAAGCAAGATATATAAATCTGCAGCTAATTCATAAGGTAACAACATTCTTTTGGACAGGACATAGCCTTTGACAATATTTTAAGAACACAAATGACAGCTTGAGTATGTGGGACCTATTAAAATGTATAGCTTTGACTTTTCTGTCTTCCAGAGCTGAAAAGGGTGTTATGATATTAATTAAATGAGTCATATTCTTCTCTTTTTTAATTAGATTCTCTCTAGGAATGTATGGAATGTATGATTCTAGGAATCACCATAGAAATGTATTGAGTGTGTCATCCAGTAAAAGTCTAAAATTTTACTTTATGTTTTTAATTTTGCT
The DNA here is from genome assembly GCF_028885625.2 of Pongo pygmaeus. Classification (NCBI taxonomy): domain Eukaryota; kingdom Metazoa; phylum Chordata; class Mammalia; order Primates; family Hominidae; genus Pongo; species Pongo pygmaeus. The sequence goes on along the minus strand of NC_072373.2, from coordinate 215,502,503 downwards.
CTACTGTTATTTTCTGCGGTTTTGGCTATGACAATGCTTTGTCACTTGGAATAGTTTAAGTTTTGCTTACTAATGGCTTGATGTACACTGAAAATAGCAGTGTTTCCCAGTTTGACTTTTCAGAATGAGCTATAGCAGGGGGAAGTGGTTACTTGTTGAATTGGATCTGGAGCCTTCCTCTGATACATTTTTCTAAGTGTTTCTTAGACTGCTTAAGAATTTTCCTTTGCTTGGTGAAACCATTTGACCTTACTTTTTCCCTTAGGAAAACTATGTTTCTCTCCCAAAAATTAGGTTTTATTGTAGGTACTTTTTGTTTGTTATCCACATTAGCCAAATAAATAACTCCTCCCACCCAAAGAATGGCAGATTGGTGTGACATGGTTATGCAGTAAACTGAACAGTAAATTATTTTGTCTAATTCTTTGCTGTATTACCTTCTCTATCTTTGTTTTTATTCCTTTAAGAGGTAACTAGAGAGCCAGTAGATACTACATACAATATTTCCTCTACTTTGAATTTTAAAGATTGTGTATTATATTGCAGTTCCTGAAATAATTTCATATTAACTGAAAATAGCATTGGACAATACTTTCCTATGGCTGAATTTTTTTTTTTTTTTATGTTTTCAACCTTGTGGTGTCTTCCCACAATTAGGAAAGTATTCCGAATGAATACAGCTGAAAGTGCTGTGGTTTCCTCCCTGTTCTTCAGCCTTGCCCTCCTCTGTTTCAGGATCTGTGTTTTCTAACCTAGCTGCCCCAAGACTCTCTCTTGGGTTCATTCTCCTAAAAAGCCTCTTCCTACCCTTTTTCTACAGAGTTCTATGTGTTAAATCTTCATTTGTATGGTTGCATAATTTTTGATCCACTCAGTCGTCAGCCTGGTGGTTTGGTTGGTTGGTTGGTTTTGTTGGTTTTTTTGGGTTTTTTTATTTTGTTTTGTTTTTATCATCCAGAAATGCTTTGGAGTCTCCATCTCGTTTCCTTAAGTCATGCTGTTTTCATTATGACTAGCTGAGACTTTTTTTCCCCCACTAATACTTATAGCAAGGATTAAATGGTTAAGGAAGGAATGATTTTTAAACTCAACAGTCAACAATTTGGAGTTTCCTTATTTGTAGAGAAATCAGAATATGTGGTTAATTCATTCAAACATATTCCTGCTAGAATAAATCCATTAAGTTGTAGATTTTTTTTTTATTCCAATGTGCTTGGTGTGTCCTTAATAGTCGTTTGCTTCCCAGTGAATTGTTTTTCTTTCCAGAACCTATGTCAGAGGAAATTTACTGGAAGTCACCAAAAGTGATTATGTAAAGAATACTGTCATACAAAGTCTCTAAAAGTGAACATTGAAAAATCAGTCTGTATAAAACACTGATTTAGGTTTTAGGGGCTTTCAAGGAAGTAAACCTAGCCCTTACTCTCCAGAACTTTAAAATCTCCAAAGCTGGCCGGGTGTGGTAGCTCACACCTGTAATCCCAGCACTTTGGGAGGCCAAGGCAGGAGGATGGCATGAGTCCAGGAATTTGAGACCAGCCTGGACAACATGGCAAAAAATGTTAAACATGTGGCATTGAGGCCGGGCGTGGTGGCTCACACCTGTATTCCCAGTACTTTTGGAGGCCGAGACAGGTGGATCATTTGAGGTCAGGAGTTTGAGACCAGCCCAGCCAACATGGTGAAACCCAATCTCTACTAAAAATACAAAAATTAGCTGGGTGGTAGTGGCACAGGCCTGTAATCCCAGCTACTCGGGAGGCTGAGGCAGGAGAATCGCTTGAGCCTGGGAGGCAGAGGTTGCAGTGAGCCAAGATTGTACCACTGCATTCCAGTCTGGGCAACAGAGTGAGACCCTGTCTCAAAAAAAAAAAGTGGCCTTGAAATCTTTATCCAGGTAAAAGGCAATAGTAGGCAGAATGAGATAACCACAATAATAATGAAAAATGTTCTAATTTGAAAGTCAGGCACAAGTGCAGTTTGAAACCTGATTGTTACTGAATGAATTTAGTCTATCCTAAAAGCTATTTCTCATGTCTACCTGTGTTGTCAGAAGAAACAATAGCATTCTAGCATCCTGATATCATTCTAGCATTGGGATGAAATGTTGCCATCCTAGGAGAAGACATGGGTTCTTAGAGATAAATGATTTAGCCTTCAGCCAGCTTTAGCAGTGTTTGGGAGCAGTGTACAGACATGCACCATTTCCCACCTTCCTCTGTGAAATGCTGCAGTATTACATGGTGCTTTGAAAACGTGCCCCACTGGAGTGCTTTGGGAAAAAATTGCCTGTTTCAAAGTTTGATTGATTATAGTCACGTAAAGCAACTGATTGCCTCTATCATTTATTTTAAGAAACTTTCCTAACAAAATAGCCCTCCATTTGCCTCTGTAGTGAACTCTGTGGAAAAGGACATTAAATGACTGTGCATTAAAAGTTAAATCTGTTCTCACTGCCTGCCCGTTTGTGTTTCAGGCATCCTGACAAAAACAAAGATCCTGGAGCAGAAGACAAGTTCATTCAAATCAGTAAGGCTTATGAGGTATCGTGTCCAGCTTTGTGATGCATCCATTAGCTCTTATAAAATATGACTTAGGAGGTGATGAGTTTTGTAAAGTTCTCAGAAAGGTCATGTTCCCCATGCCCTTGACGCAGTTTCTAGATTATAATAGAGAGAACAAACTGGATGCAGTGGCTCACGCCTGTAATCCCCACACTTTGGGAGGCCGAGGTGGGTGGATCACGAGGTCAGGAGTTCGAGACCAGCCTGACCAACATGCTGAAACCCTGTCTTTACTAAAAATACAAAAAAAATTAGCCGGGCGTGGTGGCATGTGCCTGTAATCCCAGCTACTCAGGAGGCTGAGGCAGGAGAATCGCTTGAACCCGGGGGGCGGAGGTTGCAGTGAGCAGAGATCGAGGCACTGTACTCCAGCCTGGGTAACAGAGGGAGACTGCGTCTCGAAAAATAAAATAAAATAAAAAATAATAGAACATATTTGGCCACATCCAGTATATCGAAACAAGAGCCTGAACAGCTCTTGGAAAAACTGGCCTATTTTAAAGGCTTTAACTAGAATTGTAGAAGTACCCTGAGTATGTCTGTATGTGTCTCTATTGCCTTCTTAGAAATTTGCATTAAAGAATCACATACCAAATCGCCTATATTTATTAAAGTGGCGCAAGGTAACAAATACATTTAAACACAAGATTTTCAATAATTTTCCAATATGTCAGCTTAAGTAGATTGGTCTGGAATATGCATCAAAGAGAATTCAGTGGCTTTTTGATTTGTGTAGGGAATGCCCTTCAGCAGACAGTGCTTAGCTCATAGAATAACACATCATCATTCTAAAACAGATTCCTGAATTTTAGACTTCAAAGTTATTTTGTGAAACAAAGTCGACTAACAGACAAGGCACTAGACTATAGCTATTTGGTGTTCATAGCTTTTCTTATCTTGGTTTGAATTAGTCCAACTCACCAGATATGACCAGGTCAATTTTCTTGTTATTGAGCCCTGGTGATCAACATTATGTTACGTTGTATTTGTTTTGCTGAAGTGTTTAATGTTATGGTAGTTTGAAATCTTTAATGCCAAGATGAGCATGAGTACCTAAACTGAAATATTTTGGTCTTGACTGTTCTTTAATGTTTCTCTAGTGAAAGAAGAGTTTCTCATTCTTTTGAATGACTACATTTAGAATATCTAATCGGCTGGACCTGATGGCTGCTCACGCCCTGTAATCCCAGCACTTGGGGAGGCTGAGGCATGCAGATCGCTTAAACTCAGGAATTCAGGACCAGCCTAGACAACATGGTGAAAAATACAAAAATTAGCCAGGCGCATGGTGGCATGTGCTGATGGTCCTAGCTACTCAGGAGGCTGAGATGGAAGGTTGACCCTGAGAGATGGAGGCTGTAGTGAGCTGTGATCATGCCACTTCACTCCAGCCTGGGTGACAGAGTGAGACCCTATCTCAAAAAGAAAAAGAATATCTAATTATGTCATAATCTTTTTTCTTTTTTCTTAAGAGACAGTCTGTCTCTGTCACCCAGGCTGGAGTACAGTGATGCGATCACAGCTCACTGCAGCCTTGAACTCCTGGGCTCAAGCAATCTCCCACCCACCTCACCATCCCAAGTAGCTAGGACTATAGGCACGCACCACCATGCCTGGCTGATTTTTTTTTTTCTTTTTGTAGCAAAGTCTTGCTATGTGGTCCAGGCTGGTCTTGAACTCCTGGCTTCAAGGGATCCTCCAAACCTTGGCCTCACACAATTGTGTCATAATTTTTGCATTTATTTTATTTTATTTTATTTTATTTTGTTTTTTTTTTGAGACAGAGTTTCGCTCTTGTTGTCTAGGCTGGAGTGCAGTGGCACCATCTTGGCTCACCTCAACCTCCGCCTCCTGGGTTCAAGCAATTCTCCTACCTCAGCCTCCCAAGTAGCTGGGATTACAGGCATGCACCACCACTCCCGGCTGATTTTTTGTATTTTTAGTAGAGACGGGGTTTCTCCATGTTGGTCAGGCTGATCTCGAACTCCCGACCTCAAGTGATCCACCTGCCTCAGCCTCCCAAAGTGCTGGGATTACAGGTGTGAGCCACCGTGCCTGGCCGCATTTATTTTCTTCCTATGTCTTTCAAGCTGCTTACAAAAAAGTCTTTTGGATGAACCTTTTGTTGTTGTTTAGATTTTTTTTCCCTTCCTTTATAGATTCTTTCAAATGAAGAAAAGAGATCAAATTATGATCAATATGGAGACGCTGGAGAGAACCAGGGCTACCAGAAGCAGCAACAGCAGCGAGAGTATCGCTTCCGCCATTTCCATGAAAATTTTTATTTTGATGAATCCTTTTTTCACTTCCCTTTTAATTCTGAACGGCGGGACTCAATTGACGAAAAGTATTTATTGCACTTTTCACATTATGTGAATGAAGTGGTTCCAGATAGCTTCAAGAAACCCTACCTCATCAAGATCACCTCTGATTGGTGCTTTAGCTGCATTCATATCGAGCCTGTGTGGAAAGAAGTCGTTCAAGAACTGGAAGAATTGGGTAAGATAATTTTATTCATTGAAAGATATTTATATCGATGACTTTTTTTTTTCAAGATGGAGTCTCGTTCTGTTGCCCAGGCTGGAGTACAGTGGTGTGATCTCAGCTCACTGCAACCTCCACCTCCAGGGTTCAAGTGATTCTTCTGCCTCAACTTCCCGAGTAGTTGGGATTACAGGCACCCACCATCACGCCCAGCTAATTTTTGTATTTTTAGTAGAGACAGGGTTTCGCCACGTTGGCCAGGCCGGCTTTGAACTCCTGACCTCAAGTGATCTGCCTGCCTCAGCCTCCCAAAGTGCTGGGATGACAGGCGGGAGCCACCATGCCTGGCCCCAAAGCAAATTTTTTAAATTGCCTATTCTATAAACCCTTTTTGAAAATCTTTCTTAAATGTATTAGTCTGCTTTCTTCAGCTCTGTGACTCTGAAGCACCAATTTTTTTACTTATTGTGAGCTGAGCCTTGAAGGAGGTTGGAAGTCAGCTAAGGAATCTTTAGTCACACACTGGTAAAAACTAGTGTGTAAAAGCATCCAATGTTTAAAGAGAAGTGTGCTGTGGAAGAGGGCCCAGAATTAGCACCATCCCTGACCTTGAGCTCACCATTTGGTTGAAGAGGAAATATATACACAGAGAATTAACACCGACCTCACATTCGCAAGCACAGAATAATGTTTTGCTGAAGGAGTAGACAAAGATGACAAGAAATTCCTTCTATATTTTCTAACTCCTTGCCTATGAAACAGATACCTTTATTTGAAACTTTTTTCTCAGTCAACTTACATGTTCCAATTACTGTCTTAGACACTAAAGGATATATAATAATAATAATTTTTATTGAACATTTCAGTTCCCTTGCATTGTGGTAAATGCTTTCTGTGCATTATTTTTGTCCCCAAAGCAACTCAATGAAGGAGAGACTATTATTATCCCTATTTTACAGGTGAGGGAACTAAGGCATTGAAGGTTAAGGAACTAATTCATTATTACACTACCCATAAGCATCAGTATTAGGTTGGACCCAGGAGTCTGACCGTCTTAAACACTGCACTGTACTGCTTCAGAAATAAGTAAATCATGGTCCTTGTGCCCAGGAAACTCAAATAAGAAACATACCTCAATCATCTCAGCACCTTTAGTGCTTGCTGGAAGGTGCAGGCAGAGCTACCAGCGTGGCCCGGAGGTTGAGCATCTTGAAATCAAGTATCATTTTAGGGAAACTGGATTTGGATGATCAGTTAGTGATTACCTGGGTTTGGCAATTTATTCACCGTGACTTCCTGTTTAAAAAGAGAGACTGCTGGGCACGGTGGCTCATGCCTGTAATCCCAACACTTTGGGAGGCCGAGGCAGGTAGATCACGAGGTCAGGAGTTCGAGATTAGCCTGGCCAACATGGTGAAACCCCATCTCTACTAAAAATACAAAAATCAGCCAGGAGTGGTGGCGGGTGCCTGTAGCCCCAGCTACTGCGGAGGCTGAGGCAGGAGAATTGCTTGAACCCAGGAGGCAGAGGTTGCAGTGAGCCGAGATCATGCCACTGCACTCCAGCCTGGGTGACAGAGTGAGACTCTGTCTCAAGAAAAAAAATAAAAAGAAAAAAAAAGAAAGACTAATTCCTGTCCAGGCGCAGTAGCTCATGCCTGTAATCCCAGCACTTTGGGAGGCCAAGGCAGACAGATCACCTGAGGTCAGTAGTTCGAGACCAGCCTGGCCAAAATGCTGAAACTCTGTCTCTAGTAAAAATACGGAATTAGCCGGATGTGGTGGCACGTGCCTATAATCCCAGCTACTCGGGAGGCTGAGGCAGGAGAATCACTTGAACCCTGGAGTTGGAGGTTGCAGTGAGCCGAGATCACACCATTGCATTCCAGCCTGGGCAGTGAGCGAAACTCTGTCTCAAAAAAACAAAAAGAAAAGACTAATTCCTGTCTTTCAAGGATTTCTAAGTATATAAGAGTCTCATACTGTCTAGAAAAAAGGTCATCCTAAATACTGGCGAAAATATGCATTTTTCCGCTTTAGTTCTGTGTTCTTGATTTTGTTTCATTTCACGTTATTTTGCATCTTGTAGTTAGTGTACCAGCAGGTTTGTATTTAGCCACATATGAGTGGCATGTTCTTCCAGTTGGCTCTGTGCCATCCCCTAAGGCCTATTCAAAGGTGGAGAGAAAATAAATGTGTATGTGCAGCTGAGGAGGGAAAAGAACTTCCCTAAAGGATGTGATATGTGTTTAGGATTGCTTAGTGAGAGCTGTTTGGCATCTCAAATTATGGGTATGACAGATGTTTACTAGTGCATGGAAGACCCTCTCATAGCCTCAGTATAGTATTTTTAATTCCCCAGGGTATGCAAATTAGCCAGAAGCATCAATTTATATAAACATCAAATAATGTTTCTGAAATAAGTCACATATGCTTTGCTTTTTTGTTTTGTTTTGTTCTTTTCAGACAGAGTCTCGCTCTGTTGCCCAGGCTGGAGTGCAGTGGCGCGATCTCTGCTCACTGCAAGCTCTGCCTCCCAGGTTCACACCATTCTCCTGCCTCAGCCTCCCTAGTATCTGGGACTACAGGCACCCGCCACCACGCCCGGCTAATTTTTTTGTATTTTTAGTAGAGACAGGGTTTCACCGTGTTAACCAGGATGGTCTTGATCTCCTAACCTCATGATCTGCCCACGTTGGCCTCCCAAAGTGCTGGGATCACAGGTGTGAGCCACTGCGCCTGGCTTTTTTTTTTTTTCTTAAGAGACGTCATTCTGTTGCCCAGGCCAGGGTGTAATGGCACAATCATGGCTCACTGCAACCTCAACCTCGTGGGCTTAAGCAGTCCTGCTGCCTCAGCCTCCCAAGTAGCTGAGATTAGAGGTGCATGCCATTGTACCTGTCTTTAAATATCTTTTCAGGAAGAAAAATATCACAAATTGGCCAGGCATGGTGGCTCACGCCTGTAATCACAGCACTTCGATAGGCTGAGGTGTGCAGATCACTTGAGGTCAGGAGTTCGAGACCAGCCTGGTCAACATGGTGAAATCCCGTCTGTGCTGAAAATACAAAAATTAGCCAGGTGTGGTGGCGCATGCCTGTAATCTCAGCTACTCGGGAGGCTGAGGCAGGAGAATTGCTTGAACCCAGGAGGTGAAGGTTGCAGTGAGCCAAGATTGAGTCACTGCACTCCAGCCTAGGCAACAGAGCAAAACTCTGTCTCAAAAATAAAATAAAATAAAATCAAGGGCATGTTGGCTCACGCCTGTAATCCCAGCACTTTGGGAGGCCAAGGCAGGTGGATCACCTGAGGTCAGAAGTTCAAGACCAGCCTGACCAATGTGGTGAAACCCTGTCTCTACTAAAAATGCAAAAATTAACTGGGCATGGAGGTAGAGGTTGCAGTGAGCCGAGATTGTGCCACTGCAGTCTGGCCTGGGCGACAGAATGAGACTCCGTCTCAAAAAAAAAAAAGAAAAGAAAAAACCCCCACAAATTTAAAACACCAAATATTTATCGTTCTTTATTCTATTCCTCCAACCACAGCCTCCCAAGTAGCTAGGACTAGAGGCACACACTGCCATGCCCAGCTAACTTTTTTTTAGACTCATCACGTTAATCATCACAGATCCCAGAGCCAGACTTTCTGGGTTCACATCCCATCACCGTCACTTGCCAGCTCTGTCACCCTGGGACTTCACCTCTCCATGTCTCAGTTTTCTTATAGGTAAAATAGAGATGGTGAAGATTGGTCTTAAACTCCAGGAGATAGGAAAGAGATGGTGAAGGCTGGTCTTAAACTCCTAGTCACAAGCGATCCTCCCGCCTCAGCCTCCCAAAGCACTGGTATTACAGGCATGAACCACCATGCCCAGCCAACTTTTCAGTTTCTAATTCAGGTTTCTGTCCGTGCTCGGTCTGGTAGAAGGTATACTGAATGGCACTGTTACTAGAAAGGCATATTTCCCAGGATCAGTTCATAAATTGGCATTCAATCTATATAGCAATCCCTGGTAAGGTCATTTAGGGTGAGTCAGTCTCTGAGAAATTGATCCCTCTAATGTTCAGAACCTGGGGCAGAAGTGGTCATTGGAGGCAGTAAGAAGTCCAGGCTTTGTGGTCAGCTGGAACTAGATTCAGATCCTGGTTCCACTGCACACAAACCATGATGCCTCACCCTCCCCCAGCTTCAGTTTCCTCAGCCATAAAGATAGCAATACTTACCTTGCAGAGTGATTGTAAGTATGAAAAGTATAATGTATATAAAGCTCTAGGCGTGATAAAGAAGGCACTCAAGAAGTGATAATCCCTCCCTTGGGCCTTTGTCTTGTAGCCACTTGACCTCCCTAGGTGATGTCTCTTCTGTCTTTACGAATGACCAAATCTCCCAATGTATGTGCCTGCTTTATTCTTTTTCTTTCTTCTGCTCATGTAATTCTCTGTGCGCTTCCATTTATTGACATTGTTCCATAGTTATTTTTAATGACTGCAGTGTGATATAGTATACTGTACTTGGCTCTAGAGAAGAGCCAAGAATCCAATTTGGATTCTTGTTCTGCAATTTTGTCAGCTCTGCAACCTGGGAAAAGTCACTTTACCTCTCTGAACCTCTCTCTGTATCTGTAAAATGAGGGAAGCGAACTATTCAATTCCTAAGGCTCCTCATTTCCTGCCCTTGAGAGACTGCAACAGTCACAGTCAGGTAGCCTACAGAGAGCTTGGTTTAGTCTGCTCAGCAGTTTTAAAACATTAAGTTTGGGATCCCCGCCATTTACTCAGCAATTTCATTTTAGGAATTTACTAATTAGAAAATAAGCACACAGGAGCACAAAGATGTATGTACAAAGATGTACAAGGATGCCCGTCAGCATTCCTTATAATGTTAAGAATTAGGCTAAAAGCAACTTTTAATATTGTGCTTTATAATAAGAAATATATGTATATTTTGGTGTTTGTTCCCAGTTCCTGGCACAGATCTCCTAAAACCCTTGAGATTGCCTCATCAATAGGGGTGCTAAGATAATCTTTTGCTCTCGTATTTGATCTTTTACTCTGATTCCTGACACGCAGCTCCTAATCCTTGGAATTTCCTGCAGGATGGGAGCATCTTTTGTTCTACTGAGGCAACTCTTAGTGGGCCCCTGTGTGGGAGCTGGTCACCAGAAAAACCAAACCATGATTAGAAGTTTGAAAGTTTCACCCTCATCCACCAGAAAGAGGAGAGAGGCTGGAGATTGAGTTAATAATTGATCACGCCTGCATGATGAAGCCTTCATAAAAATCCCTGAACTCTGGCTCGGTTTCCTGGGGGGTGGGCTCAGTCTACACCACCTCCCCTCAGCCGAGCCTACAGTAGAGGGCCCAGGCATCCTCCCCTATGGGAGAGGCGTTTGAGTAAGGAGCCTCGCCTGGGGTGTCCTAGCCTCACATTTACTGGCAAAAAAATGAACATATATATATATTTAATCCCTGAACTACTGGGTTTGAGAGTTCCCAGGTGGCTGAACAGATGGAGGTGCCTGGAGGGTGGCGAGTCCTGGGAGGGCAGGATGCTCCCACCCTTCCATATACCTTACCATGTACCTCTCTTCCTTCTGGCTGATCATCTGTCTCCTTTGTAATATCCCTTATACCTAATGAGTAACCATAAGGAATGTTCCCCTGAGTTCTGTGAGCAGCTCGAGCAAGTTAGTTGAACCCAAGGAGGGTCATGGGACCCTTTGATTTATAGCCAGTTGGTTAGAAGTACAGGACACAACCTGGGACTTATGGCGTCTGAAGTGGGAGCAATCTTACGGGACTGAACCCTTCACCTGCGGGACCTGATGCTTCCTCTGGGTAGATAGTGTCAGAACTGAGTTGATACCCAATTGGTGTCTGCTGGAGGATTTATGGGGAACCCCCACCCCCACAGCATGTGGTGTCAGAAGGGAAGCATTGAGTTGGGCATAGTGGCACGTGCCTGGAATCCCAGCTACTCAGGTGGCTGAAGCAGGAAGATCGCTTGAGCCCAGGAGTTTGAGACCAGCTTGGGCAACATAGTGAGACCCCATCTCTTAAACAGTGAGTGTCAGGGAAAGCATTGTGTTGAGTGTGAGTAGGAAAAACAGTTTGGTTTTTACTCTCTCGCAACTTCAATGTGCAACAATAAATGAATTAAATAGATTGATGGCCCAGTTTCAGTGAGCTCCTACTATGTGCCAGGCTCTGGTCTGGTGTTGGGGATACATCAGTGGACTACAAAGGGATCTCTACCTTCATGAGGCTTACATTCTAGAAGGGGAGACAGACAATAAACAATTGACAGAAGGAAAGTGGGTGGTACCTTAGAAGATGGTAAACACTGCGGAAAAAGTTAAAGTGAGCAGGTTGTGTGTGGACCCTGAGTGTGGGGAGTACCGTTTTAAATATGGTGCCACGGTAGGCCGCATTCAGGACTTGAAGTTGGTAAAGAAGTCAGCCACACAGAAGTCAGGGAGATGCACACTTCAGGCTGAAGGAACAGCCAGCGCCAAGGCCCTGAGGCAGGAGCATCCACTGTCTTCACAGCACAGCAAGGACGCTGGGGACTGGGGAAGGCTGATGGAGGAGTGGAAGAAGAGGGCATGGGGAACCAGGGGCCAAACACAAAGGGTCTTGTTGGCCTCTGTGAGGATTGTGCATTTTATTCCAACTGAAATGGGTCTTTGCAGGGTTTGGGCAGAGGAGTGATGTGATCCTTTTTTATGTTTTAGAAGGAGCAGCCTGGCTGCTATGTTAAGAACAGACTGTCAGGAGACAGGGAGAAATAGGGGGAGAGCATTTAGGATATTATTGCAGCAACATAGGCAGGAGAGATAATGATGACTCAGAGCAGGGCATATAATGAAAGTGATGAAAAACAGTTGAATTCCAGACATTTTCTAAAGAGAAAACCAACAAGACTTGCCGTCAGATTGGATATGGGGTGCAACAGATAAGAGAAGCCAAAGATGACTCTTACGGTTTTTGCCTTGAGTAACTGGAAGGATGGAGCTGTCATCAACTGAAATGGCAAAGGCGTGGGTAGGACAGGTCTGTGGGAGGAGATTAGAGGTTTGTTTTTGGAAATGTTAAGCTTGAGAAGTCTAGTAGACATCCAAAAGAAGATGTACATTTATTGGCCTTTAATATTGAATGTGTCTCCAGTGTTAGCAGAGTAACTGGCCCTCCAAATATATGGTTGGATGAAGGAACAAGAAAAGTTGTTCAAGTATTAAGTGAAATAAGTATCAGATGACCCCATTTTGTTTTATGTATATGCGCGCGTGCGCGCACACACACACACACACACACACACACACACACACGTAGCTCTTCTTAGATATTGCCAGATTGCTCTGCAGAAAAACTGAACCAATCTAGAATTCCAGCAGTGAAAGAATGCTAGACAGTCTGTTAGGAAAGACATCTCCTATGAGGTCGGGATTTCAATTCCACACCAAAAAATTACTTAGCACTTTTTCCAGCTGCCATGGAGACATAAAAAGGCTTCACTTGGATCTTCCTTCTTTTCAGGTGTAGGAATTGGCGTGGTCCATGCTGGGTATGAGAGACGCCTGGCCCATCACCTAGGGGCACACAGCACGCCCTCTATCCTAGGAATCATTAATGGGAAAATCTCCTTCTTCCGCAATGCAGTTGTCCGTGAAAATCTGCGACAATTTGTAGAAAGTCTTCTTCCAGGGAACTTGGTGGAGAAAGTAAGTATCCGTCAAGGAAAACATGGCTGAGAAGTAGTTTAAGAGGTGCCTAGGACTGTTGATGGCACAGAACATTTTCTGTAGTCCTCTCAAACCTGAGTTTCATTGTGAGGAAGGCAAGCCACATATTAATTAATTATTCAAACTAAATCATGTAAGTGAAGTCTGTAGGAGACTAAAAATTGAAACATGAAGTACAGAGACTGAAAGAATTAATTCCTATTAATAACTATCTTGCAGATCTTACACTGTCATAGGAATCTGAGCCTAAAATGACAGTGCCTATTTTCTAAACAAAAAAATTCAATCACATGTTACATAGAATTAGGGATTTCTTTCCAGCTCATAAATTTGTTCATGTGAAGATATTTGTCTTTATTCAAATTTAATTATATTTGGTTATTTGTTTAACGATCGTATCTATGGAAAATGCCAGATTTCATGAAAGCAAATATTATTTTTGAAACTTCAGAAACTTACAGTGACAATAATATGAATGAATTTTACAAAGAAAAGGTTGACATAGAGAAGCCAGATAAAGTTCACATTGGTCTATTATTTCCATATTTAAGCACCTAATGTATTTTTTCAATATCTTAATTTAGGGATCAAAGTAACTAGGAAAAGACTCTCATTTTGCTTTAAATAATTCATTCTCTTAAGAATACAGGGAAAGTGAACATAAAAAATTTTCATCATATTTCTAGTGCTATTCCTAGACTGTCCTGCTGGGATCATTATCTATAGAAGAAATATTTGTTAGAGTTAACTTAAAAGGTCAGAGAGTATTGTAGGCTCCTAAAATGATAGCTTGTCCTGATAGATCTCAAACATTTATATAAAATATCTATTCTGTGCCCGGCATAGATTAATGTAGCCGTTTCAAGCAGCTCCCAAGCAGGTGGTTATTTCCAGTATGCTGGAGCCCATCCTAATGAGTTAGGAAAGGCTTCCTGGCAGAAGTGACCCTTGGACCAGGTTGGGTTGCAGGCAGGCAGAAATCTGGAGACATGAAATAGCCTGCTTTGTAAGAAGTTTTCATTGGTGAGCAACAGAGGAGGGGGTTGGAGAGGTTATTAGGAATCTCCCTGTGAGGGGCCTCAGAGCACCTTCATGCTCCTTTAAGGAACTTGGGCCTTGGCCCGCGTGGAGCCATTGTAGGGGTTTGAGCAGAGGAGTGAAATGATCAAATTTGAGTTTTATATAAATCATTCTAGATGCAGTATAGAAAGATAAACTTTTTTTAACGACTATGAAAAATTTCTAGCTAGATAATTTATTCATGTTTTTAATTTCTCTCAGTAGGAATATTTTAAGATATCAGTGGGGGAAAGTAACAATTCAGATAACAATAAATGAAATTATATAATGTATAGAGGGGGTGGACCACCTTATTTTTATTTAAGCCATTTAAAAGAGCAAGCTGGCCTAGAGTGGCGGCTCACACCTGTAATCTCAGCACTTTAGGAGGCTGAGGTGTGAGGATCGCTTGAGTCCGTAAGTTCAAGAGCAGCCTGGGCAACATACGGAGACCTGATCTCTACAAAAAATGCAAACATTCGCCAGGCATGGTGCCATGTGCCTGTAGCCCCAGCTATTCAGGAGGCTGAGGTGGGAGGATCACTTGATCCTGGGAGGTTTGGGAGGTTGAGGGTGCAATGAGCCATGATCATGCCACTGCACTCTAGCCTGGGCAACAAAGCAAGACCCTGTCTCAGAAAAAAGGGTGAGGGGCAAGCTGGGAGACTGAGGCGTGATAGATAGATGTGAGACTGAGGCATGATAGATAGATGATAGATAGATAGATAGATAGACAGATAGATAGATAGATAGATAGATACTGAAAGGGGCAGTTGTGCATTATTTTCTACTGGCTAGTATATTAAGAAGTATACTCTATAATTAACTAAGAACCAACTCTGGAAGCTCAATTTTTATAATATGGTCAGTAATTGTTTCAGACAGGATTATGATTTCAGTCTGTAAGAGTTCATTGAAAATAGGAAATCAATATCGCCATTCTTTTAATAGCTTTAGCCAAATGAAGACAAAAAGATTTGTTGTCTGCATTTTTATTTTTTGCAATAATTTTTTACACTTATTTGATTTGTTTATTTTCTCCTAATGGAGTATAATATAATTGTTAACAATTAAATATTGAGACTAACATTCTATTTTCAATTTAAGGTTACAGGTAAAAATTATGTCAGATTCCTTTCTGGCTGGCAGCAAGAGAATAAGCCTCATGTCCTTCTGTTTGACCAAACGCCCATTGTGCCACTGTTATACAAGGTACTTTCTATGCTGGGGGGTAATGGTTTCTTTTTCTTTTCTTCTCTCTTTTTTTTTTTTTTTTTTTTTAGCGGAAAGTAATCTCTGAGTTGGAACTTATAGCCTATTTGTCTTTTTTATAAGAAACAGTTTCTTCCATGAGAAATGTTTGAAGACCAGAAATTTTACATAACCAGCATACATTGAGTACCGACTAATGCCAGTTACTGTGTTAGTACTTTCTATGCACATATCATGTAATCCTCAGAAGAACCCAGTGATGGAGATACTATCCCTATTTCTTTTTTTTTTTCTCTTTTTTTTGAGACAGAGTCTCGCTCTGTCGCCCAGGCTGGAGTGCAGTGGCGTGATCTCCTCGGCTCACTGCAGCCTCCACCTCCCAGGTTCAAGTGATTCTTCTGCTTCAGCCTCCCAAGTAGCTGGGACTACAGGTGCGCGCTACCATGCCCGGCTAATTTTTGTATTTTTAGTAGAGAAGGGTTTCACCATGTTGGGCAGGCTGCTCTCGAACTCCTGACCTGACCTTGTCCCGCCCGCCTCAGCCTCCCAAAGTGCTGGGATTACAGGCATGAGCCACTGTGCTGGGGTTTTTTTTGGAGACCAAGTGTCACTCTGTTGCCCATGCTGGAGTGCAGTGGTGTGATCTAGACTCACTGCAACCTCTGTCTACCGGGTTCCAGCAATTCTTTCACCTCTGTCTCCGGAGTAGCTGGGACTACAGGCACACACCACCACACTCAGCTAATTTTTGTGTTTTAGTAGAGGTGGGGTTTCACCATGTTGGCCAGGCTGGTCTTGAACTCCTGACCTCAAGTGATCCGCCCACCTCGGCCTCCCAAAGTGCTGGGATTAAAGGCGTGAGCCACCATGCCCAGCCACTATCCTTGTTTCCATAGACCAAGATACTGAGGCTTAGAGCGATCATATAACCCACTCAAGTTCTCACTACAGCATGGTGAGCGCAATTCCCATTGACTTCAGACCTGCCCTCTGAATGATTCCGCCACTACACTCCCAGCCTACCTACACTCCCCACTACCTCTCGTGTCACTGTGACATGAGATGGAGAGGAAGGTGTGATCAGTGGCATGGTCACTGCCATCTTACCTAATTACAGTACAGGTAATCCCCAAACCCGTGCCTCCTGACCAGTACAGATTTCAAGAAGATGATTATTTTGCTTTAACTACGAAAAAGAAGAGAGTTGTTTGTAGTTACCTTGTTGCTACAGTTTTTGCACATGGAACACCATAGAATGGAAGTATACAAGGATACGGAAGACCCAGTGGAGCTGTATAAGCTGGCATGCGTCTCTGTGCTCAGTGATGTGAAAAAGCCCTACTTGATTTCTCATCTACATCCTTGCTGTAGTTTTATTTTCTTCCTCTCTGTTATGCCTTAACAGTTGACTGCCTTTGCATACAAAGATTATTTATCATTTGGATATGTATATGTGGGTTTGAGAGGGACGGAAGAGATGACGAGGCGATACAACATCAATATCTACGCCCCTACCCTCTTGGTCTTTAAAGAACATATAAACAAGCCTGCCGATGTTATCCAGGTACGTGAGGGTCACCTTGGTTAAGATTTTCTTCACATTTTATCCCAAGATTTTATGTAAATAAACAGCAAAATTGAACAAAGTGGCTGAAGGAAAGGATCTTCCTTCAGATGCACAAAATTTTTTAATGAATTTTTTATCTAACTTGGTACCGTTTGCTTTAAAATTTTTAATTTAAAATGTTTAAAAATTTTAACACCTTTAAAGGGCTCCTGTTGGAAAACCAACAATCTTTTTCCAAAATGAATTTAAAAGTTAAATGTAAAACAGTAATAAAAAGGAATAAGAAGAAGCCACAAACTAACTGAGAGAATGTACAGATGAATATTTATCTGATCTTAAGGTGGGAAAGGGTTAAAAAGCATTGGGGAAAAATCTTGGAAAATCTTAATAACTTGACTCTAAGTTTTATGTTTTTATGTAAATACTTTTAAATGTAAAGTTAAAAAACTGGGGAAATATTTATAACAAATATTAAAATATTGATATTTTTAATTTCTAAAGAGCTTTTAATCTAGAAAATCACAAAATTCTGAGAAGACTAATAACCATTTTTAAAAATTAAATCTCACAAGTAATCAGAGAACATTAACCTTTTTTCATCCATCCAACTGTCAAAGATTTTCTAAGTTAAAATAGTACCGTTGAGGGTGTAGAGAAACGAGTACTGTCTTGCTAGAGGAAGTAGGCTTTCAGAAAAAGAATTTGGTAATATTGTATTAATCGCCTAAATTCATGAGTAAACCTGAGTATTGTGTGTCAAACACTGTTCTGGGTGCGGGGGTACAGCATTGAATAAGATCAGCAGAATTCCCTGTCCTGTGTCCTACTGGGAAAGACAAACCAACAATATAATATAGTCTGTCACCATTTGTTATATAGTGATCAGTGCTGAGGAGAAAGATAGAGCAGGAAAGAGGAATGTGGAGTATTAGGGGAGAAAGGTTGCCGTTTTAAGGCAGAATGGCCTAGAAGGGCCTCATTGAGGGCTTAAACAAAGACCTAAGGGAAGTGAGACCATCTTTCAGGAATCTATACTAAGGGAATAGGAACTCAAACAAAGACTTAACATCTAAAGATGTTAAGCAATTTTCATAATAGTGAAAACTCGGGGGGAAGTGTAAGTATCCAACAATAGGATAACTAGGATTATTATTAGTACAGCCCATTAAGGGAATATTATAGAGCCATTTAAAGTGTCAATTTCAAGAATACTTTGTGATAGGGATAATTTTCATTGCATTATGTTAAAAAGCAACCAGGATGCAAAATTGTTTGTACAATTTAAACACTGATCTCAATTTTATAACATGAATACCTGTGTATGCATAGGAAGAACTGGAAATATTGGTACCAATGTTCTCAAAAGAAGTGAAAAAAAGAAAAAGAAAACAATACTGGAAAGCATTAGTAGTGATCATCTCTCAATGGTAAAATTATATATCATTTTAATCTTTGTGTTTTCCAAAATCCCTATAATGAACATATTTTATTTACAAGGACATTTTGACTGTCCTCCTAAGGAAGGCTAGAAAGAAGTTTTATAAAATTCTTTATTTCATTCATTCAGTAAACATTTCATTGCCTGCCTGCTGTGTAGCAAACACAGAGCCAGCTCTGACATCCAGAGTTAGTCTTTGCCCTCAAGCATCTCAGCCGGGAGGAGAGGGACCTAACCATCCACTCTAATGGCAGCTCAGGTGTCCTGTGAACACAGAAGAAGGGTACCTGAAACCATGGAAACCAGATGGGAAAGTGGACCGTAAAGAAAGAAGAGCAGGTTTAGGAAGATAAGAACTTTGGCTGTGGACGTATTGAATTAGAGCTGCCTGTAGGAAATAGAAGGGGAGAAGTCCTTTTTACAGTTGGGTATAGGAATCGAGATCTTAAGAAAGGCATACAGGCTGGGGATAGAAACTGGTGGATCATCAGTAAATGGTTAGTGGTTGAAGTCTTGAGTAGGGTAAGATCTTCCCGGCATAATACTGTAGTCTCCCCTGATCCACCCCACTTAACCCCTTTTTCAGTTTCTGAGGTCTCAGTTACCCACAGTCAATCAGGTCCAAAACATAGGCGACTACAGTGCAATAAGATATTTTGAAGCCGGGCATGGTGGCTCACGCCTGTAATCCCAGCACTTCAGGGGGCGGAGGCGGGCAGATCACGAGGTCAGGAGATTGAAATCATCCTGGCTAACATGGTGAAACCCCGTCTCTACTAAAAATACAAAAAATTAGCCGGGCGTGGTGGCGGGCGCCTATAGTCCCAGCTACTTGGGAGGCTGGGGCAGGAGAATGGCGTGAACCCGGGAGGCGGAGCTTGCAGTGAGCTGAGATTACGCAACCCACTGCACTCCAACCTGGGCAACAGAGCAAAACTCCATCTCAAAAAAAAAAAAAAAAAAGATGTTTTGAGTGAGGGGGACCATGTTCGCATCACTTTATTACAGTATATTTTTAGAATTGTTCTATTTTAATATTATTGTTGTTAATCTCTTGCTGTGCCTAATTGATAAACTTTATCATAGGTATGTGTATAGGAAAAAAACACAGTATGTATAGAGTTCAGTACTATGTGGTTTCAGGCACCCACTGGGGGTCTTGGAATGTATCCTCTGCAGTTAAGGGATGACTGCTGTATGTAAAGTAAGGCCAGAAGGAGGCCAGGGACAAAACTCAGAACAGCCACCGGCACATAAGACAAGGCGGTGCCTGATGGAGATGAGAAGGTGCTGCAAGTCAGGAAGAAAACAAATACCAGTGTCCGAATAGAAAAGAGATTATCTCAATCCAGGGTAAATGGATGAGGATTTCCTAAATTGGTTTTTTGGAACAGTTTATAGTTCTGAGAATTATATTTATTTATCCCACTGGGGAAAATTGTAAATCAAATACATTTGCAAAATTACTGGTAGAATGGCTGCTTTACCAGCTTGCTCTTTGTGGATATCAAGTATATGCTTAACAAACTCAATTTTCACAACAGCAGGTGGCTTAATGATCACTAGTAGCACCAGTGGTTTCCTGTTGCTCTAGGTAATTTGTTGTCATTGCTATATGGTATTTATGGCCATTATAATTTATTGAATCATTCTTCTGTTGGTGGACATTGGGGGCTTTGAGGAATAGTGTTGCAATGAATATCGTTACTAAGTACAGAGTTCTCTAGGACAGCAGTTTTTACAATGTGGTTGATAGACTCCTGGGGATTCTCAAAGATCCTTCAAGAGGAAGTCTGTGAGATCATACAAGACACGATTTGCCTTTTTCACTGTGTTGACATTTGCACCAATAGTGCCAAAGCAATAGTGGGTGAAGCTGCCAGCGCCAGTGCATGAATCCAGGCAGGGCACCAGGCCACCTACTATCATTTTGTGCTTCACCCCCAATCACTCACAGCAAAAACAAACCACTAGATTCACTTCATGTATTTTGTTTTCTTTTGTTTTTTGAGACAGAATCTCACTCTGTCGCCCAGGCTGGAGTGCAATGGCACAATCTCGGCTCACTGCAACCTCCGCCTCCCGGGTTCAGGCAATTCTGCCTCAGCCTCCCAAGTTGCTGGGATTCCAAGCAACTGCCACCATGCCTGGCTAATTTTTGTATTTTTAGTAGAGATGGGGTTTCACCATGTTGGCCAGGCTGTTCTTGAATTCCTGACCTCAGGTGATCCGCCCACCTCAGTCTCCCAAAGTGGTGGGTTTACAGGCGTGAGCCTCAGTGCCCGGCCTCACCTTATATCTTTGATGAAGCAGTAAGAAGTGTTAATTGTATTAAACCTTAAGCCTTGAGTGCATGTCTTTTTGATAGATTTAATATTCTGTGTGATGAGATGGGAAGTGTGCATAAAGCTGTCCTGCTGCACAACAAAGTACAAATGTCCTAAGGACAAGTGCTTACCTTGCCACTTTTCTTAATGGAACATCATTTTTACTCGGAGGAATGACAGACAACTATGGTCATTTAGACTCAGGAATTTGGCAGGCATTTTCTCTAAAACAGATGAAGTGATGTGGCACTTTAAATCAAACAACTGGTGGTATTTATTGCCAGTGATAAAATTCAGGCTTCCAAGAACATTAGAATTTCGAAAAATTTGTATTGGCCATCATGACAGCTTCTCAGAATTTTCTGATGAGATTGGTTCATCAAAGTGATGTGGGCTTTTTTGTTTTTGCTTTTGTTTTTGTTTTTTAGAGGATCTCACTCTGTCACTCAGGCTGGAGTGCAGTGGCACAGCCTCAGCTCACTGCAGCTCCGACTTCCTGGGCTCAAGTGATCCTTCTGCCTCAGTCTCCCAAGCAGCTGGGACTACAGGCATGCACCACTGGCTAATTTTTAAAAAAATTTTTTTACTGAGGCAGGCGTATCATCTGAATTGAGGAGTTCAAGACCAGCCTGACCAACATGGTGAAACCCCATCTCTACTAAAAATACAAAAAAGCCGGGTGTGGTGGCATGCACCTGTAATCCCAGCTACCCGGGAGGCTGAGACAGGAGATTCACTTGAACCCAGGAGGCAAAGGTTGCAGTGAGCCAAGATTGTTTCACTGTACTCCAGCCTGGGTGAGAATGAGACTCTGTCTCAAAAAAAAAAAAATTTTTTTTTGTTTGAGAGACAGGGTCTCACTTTGTTGACTAGGGTGGTCTTGAACTCCTGGCCTCAAGTGGTCCTCCTGCCCGGGCCTCCCAAAGTGCTGGGATTACAGGCGTGAGCCACTGCACCCAGCCCATTCTTTTAAAAAGTATAATAAAATATGTTGGCCAGGCGCAGTGACTCAGGCCTGTAATCCCAGTACTTTGGGAGGCCGAGGCAAGTGGATCATGAGGTCAGGAGTTCAAGACCAGCCTGGCCAATATGGTAAAACCCTGTCTCTACTAAAAAAAAAAAAAAAAATTAGCTGGCGTGGTGGCGTGCACCTGTAGTCCCAGCTATTCGGGAGGCTGAGGCAGGAGAATCACTTGAACCTGGGAGGCGGGGGTTGCAGTGAGCCAAGATCGCACCACTACACTCCAGCCTGGGTGACAGAGTGGGACTTTATTTCAAAAAAAAACCAAAAAGTTATTGTTTGGAAGATCAGTGGACCAATATTCACATACCCTGCATTCAGATGATCAGTGCAGGGTATTATGAAATAATACATGAGTAAAAGATCCATTATAAGTGCAAGGAACACAGATTTCTTCTTTTTTTTATTTTAATTTTTTTGTTTTTAATTTTTTTTTTTAATTCTTGTCAACAGGAATTCATCTTCTCATTTGTATATGAACCTTTTGGATGCCCTCACTATGATATGCCTACCTGTTATGTGTCTTTTTTTTTTGGAGACAGAATCTTGCTCTGTCTCTAAGGCTGGAGTGCAGTGGTGAGATCTCGACTCACTGCAACTTCCGCCTCCTGGGTTCAAGTGATTCTTGTGCCTCAGCCTTCGGAGTAGCTGGGACTACAGGCACAAGCCACCACACCAGGCTAATTTTTTTGTATTTTTAATAGAGACGGTTTCACCATGTTGGCCAGGCTGGTCTCGAGCGCCTGACCTCAGATGATCCGCCCACCTCGGCCTCCCAAAGTTCTGGGATTACAGGTGTGAGCCACTGCGCCTGGCCTATTAAGTCTTTTACCCATTTTTTAATTAGATTATCTGCCTTTCTGTAATTGATTTGTAGGGGTTATTTATATGTTCATCTCTTTTTTTCCTGTTTTTTTTCTCAGTCTTTTGTTTATCTCTGTGGCAAATATCTTCACCCATTCTGTGGCTTGTCTTTTGGTTTTTTTTGTT
This sequence comes from Pongo pygmaeus, assembly GCF_028885625.2. NCBI lineage: Eukaryota > Metazoa > Chordata > Mammalia > Primates > Hominidae > Pongo > Pongo pygmaeus. Next base: position 215,480,100 of record NC_072373.2, on the reverse strand, counting down.
TTGTTTTGTTTTGTTTTTTTGAGATGGAGTTTCGCTCTTGTTGCCCAGGCTAGAGTGCAGTAGTATGATCTCAGCTCACTGCAACCTCCGCCTCCCGGGTTCAAGCGATTCTCCTGCCTTAGCCTCCTGAATAGCTGGGATACAGGCACACTCCACCACGCCCAGCTAATTTTTGTATTTTTGGTAGAGATGGGGTTTCACCATGTTGGCCAGGCTGGTCTCGAACTCCTGACCTCAGATGATCCACCCGTCTCGGCCTCCCATTGGGATTACAGACGTGAGTCACCACACCTGGCTGTCTTTTTATTATTTTTATGATACCCACATTTTAAAATTATTTATCGACATGTAATACACATGCAGAAAGATGCACGAGTCAGAGATGTGAAGCTCAGTGAATTCTCACACAATGAACACATCCATGTGAGCTTCACTTGATCAAGAAACAAAATATTGTCATCAGCCCAGAAGGCCCCTCCCTCCCCCTACCTACTTGCCTCCTTCCCAAAGCTCAGCACTATCCTGTTTTCTAACACCATAGATTCGTCTTTGCATTTTTGAATTTTATCTAAATGGAATAATATAATGTATATATCTCGTATCTGGTTTCTCTCAGCTTATGTTTTTGAGATTCATACATGTCATTATTTGGAGTTTAATATTCATTCTTGTTGTGGAAAATTGCATGGCCAGGCACAGTGGCTCACACCTATAATGCCAGCACTCTGGGTGGTCGAGACAGGCAGATCATTTGAGCCCAGGAGGTCGAGACCAGCCTGGGCAACATGGCAAAACCTTGTCTCTACAAAAAATACAAAATTAGCTGGGTGTGGTGGTACACACCTGAAGTCCCAGCTACTTGGGGGGCTGAGGCGGGAGAATTGCTTCAGCCCGGGAGGTCAAGGCTGCAGTGAGCCGTGTTCGTGCCACTGCACTACAACCTGAGCAACAGAGCAAGACCCTGTCTCAAAACAAAAAGAAAGAAAGAAAATTGCATGGTAGGAATAGACTACGGTGTGTCTGTCCAGTCCATTCTGTTGTTGACAGAGCTTTTCCAGTTTTTGGTTGTTTGAATAATGATGCCATGAATATATTATTGTATTTGATGTCTTTTTGATGAACGTAAGTTCTTTTCGTATATTCACTCATAACAATATTTTCCTTTTTGATTGGTTCTTCGTTTCTATTTAAGACATACTTCCCCTACATCAAAAATCATGAAGATATTCTTCTCATGGAGTTTCTAAAAGCTGTATAGCTTTGCCTTTTATATTTAAGTATTTAAAATCATTTGGAAATAGTCTTGATATCTGATAGAACAAATCTCCTCACTTTGTTTTTTAGATTTGGGGAAAGGTTTTTTTTCCTTCAAAAGCATTATAGCTATTGGTCTTTTGTACTTTTTGTATATATTGGTCTTTTGTACATTTTGTATACATTTTAAATTCTGTCAAATTCCATCAAAACAAACCAACCCAAAAACCTACTGGTGTCTTATTGTGTTTATACTGATTCTTAAGTCGGTTTGGGGAGAATAGAGATAGTATAAAAGGCAAAGCTATACAGCTTTTAGAAGCTCTGAGAATAATACCTTCATGATCTTGATATAGGGGAAGTATGTCTTAAAGTGATTCTGTCCTTAGAAAATTGGGCCTTCCAACCTTTGAACATGATATATCTGTTTCATTTGTTTAGGTCTTCTGTAATATGTCTTCATAAATTTTATAATTTTCTCTGGAAAGAACATTTTTTTCAACTTATTTCTAGGTGCCTCCTATTTTTTATCCTATTAAAAAGCTTTTTTTTTTTTGATAGTTTATGCTGCAGAAAAAAAATTTTTTAAAAAGAATGTAGGCCAGGCGCGGTGGCTCACGCCTGTAATCCTCGTACTTTTGGAGGCCGAGGCGGGTGGATTGCCTGAGACCAGGAGTTTGAGATCAGCCTGGGCAACGTGGTGAAACCCCGTCTCTACTAAAATACAAAGAAAAAAAAATAGCCGGGTGTGGCAGCATGCTCCTGTAGTCCCAGCTACTCCGGAGGCTGAGACAGGAGAACTGCTTGAACTCGGGAGGCGGAGGTTGCAGTGAGCCAAGATTGTGCCACTGCACTCTAGCCTGGCTACAGAGCAAGACTCCATCTCAAAAAAAAAAAAGAGGCTGGGTGCGGTGGCTCACACCTGTAATCCCAGCACTTTGGGAGGCTGAGGTGGGTGGATCACGAGGTCAGGAGTTCGAGACCAGCCTGGCCAACATGGTGAAACTCCGTCTCTACTAAAAATACAAAAATTAGCTGGGCGTGGTGGTAGATGCCTGTAATCCCAGCTCCTCGGAAGGCTGAGGCGGAGAATTGCTTGAACCCAGGAGGCAGAGGTTGCAGTGAGCCGAGATCACGCCACTGCACTCCAGCCTGGGCAACAGAGTGAGACTCTGTCTCAAAAAAAAAAAAAAAAAAAAAAGGTAAGGCCAGGTGTGGTGGCTCATGCCTGTAATCCTAGCACTTTGGGAGGCCAATTCGGGTGGATCAGGAGTTTGAGGTCAGGTGTTCGAGACCAGCCTGACCAACATGGAGAAACCCCATCTCTACTAAAAATACAAAATTAGCTGGGCATGGTGGTGCATGCCTGTAATCCCAGCTACTCAGGAGGCTGAGGCAGGAGAATCACTTGAACCCGGGAGGCGGAGGTTGTGATGAGCCACGATCGTGCCATTGCACTTCAGCCTGGGCAACAAGAGCGAAACTCCATCTCAAAAAAAAAAAGCATGTAAAGGGAGCCGGGTGCAGTGGCTCACCCTAGCACTTTTGGAGGCTGAGGCGGGAGGACCACTTGAGCTCAGGAGTTCAAGACCAGCCTAGGCAACATAGTGAGACTTTGTCTTTTTTTTTTTTTTTTTTTTTTAATTTAGGAAAAAAGAATGAAGACAGTATCTTTTTATTGTTTTTTCTGTTTGCTGGTATAAGTAATACAGTTGTTGGTTTTTTGTTTTGTTTTAAGACGGAGTCTTGCTCTGTCGCCCAGGCTGGGGTGCAATGGCCCAATCTCGGCTCACTGCAACCTCCACCTCCCGGGTTCAAGTAATTCTCCTGCCTCTCAGCCTCCTGAGTAGCTGGGATTACAGGCATGCACCACAATGTCCCACTAATTTTTGTATTTTTTAGTCGAGGAGGGGTTTTGCCATGTTGGCCAGGCTGGTCTCAGGTGATCTGCCCACCTCGACCTCCCACAGTGCTGGGATTACAGGCGTGAGCCACCGCTCCCAGCCTTGATTTTGAAATAAAAACTTTGTATCATCCAGCAACCTTGCTAAACTCTTCTATTAACTTAATTTATCTGTACCATCTTTTAGATCAGCTAACTATATATCATATCATCTGAGATTAATGACAATTTTACTTCTTTTTTTTTTCCAGCCCTCATTTTATTTCTTTTTCTGACATTACTCCTGACAGCTGACATGATGTGGAATAGAAGTGTAGTAATCAGGGGCCGTCCTTTTTCTTGATTTCAAAGAGAGGGAAGGCTTTCAGCATTTCCCCAATAAGTGTGTTTGCAGAAGGCTTTTAAAATGTGGAGACCCTTTATCAGGTTAAAGAAGGTCCTTCTACTCCTTGTTGACTAAAAGTTCTAACCACAATTGGTATGATTTTTGTCAAATACTTTTTCTACATCCATTAGATTATTCTGATTTTTCTTCTTTAATCTTCTATATTGTGCTAACTCATATTAATTCATTCTCTAATGTTAAACCTAACTTGCATTCTTGAAATAAATCCAACAAGATGATGATTTCTATTATGCTTTTAATATGTTGTTGGATTCCATTTGCTAACGTTTTGCCTAGGACTTTGACACTCATGTTCAGAAATGAGATTGACTTCTAACTTTTCCTTATCGTGATACCCATGTGTTGCTTTTTCTCTTCTCAGGAAGACTTTATGTGAGATTGTCTTCCTTGAAAGTTTGATTGAAAGCATCTGTAATGCCATCTGGGCCTTGAGCTTGGGTTTCTGGGTTTCGCTTTAAGGAAAGATTTTTGACTACTGATTATTTAGGTTTTCTGTTTTAACTTCAGCATTGTAGGTAGTGATTCCTTCTTGTCATCTTTGAGAATGATTACTTTATGCCTTCTCTTTTGTTTTCATGGTTGGTTTTACCAGAGGCTTGTCAATTGTATTAGCTTTTTCAAAGAACCAGTTTTGTCTTTGTTAATTCTTCTTCTTATATTAATATATTCATTTCTTGTTTCATTAATTTCTATTTTTATCTGTATTATTTCCTTTCTACTTTTATATTTTTGCTGTTTTTGACTTCTTGACAGAGATGTTTATTTCATTAACTTCTTTTCTGTTATGTTAATTGTAAAATTCCCCTTCAAGTACTACTTTATATGTATCTCAGAGTTCTTATTAATAGTATTTTTCATCAGTCATTAAAGTTCAAAATATTTTCTAATATCTGATAGGCGTTCTTGTTTTGGTTTTTTTTTTTTTTTTTTTTTTTAGTTAGTCTTGCTCTGTCACCCAGGCTGGAGTGTAGTGATGTCATCATGGCTCACTGCAGCCTTCGCCTCCTACGTTCAAGTCATCTTCACCCTTCAACCTCCCAAGTAGCTGGGACTACAGGCACATGCCACCATGCCCAGCTAACAACTTTTTTTTTTCCTTTTTTTTCTTTTATGAGACAGGGTTTCACTCCCGTTGCCCAGGCTGGTATGCTCTCCCGGGCTCAAGCAGTCCTCCTGCCTCAGCCTCCTGAGTAGCTGGGACTAAGGCCACGCCTGGCTAATTTTTGTACTTTTAGTAGAGACAGGGTTTCACTATGTTGCACAGGCTGGTCTTGAACTCCGGACCTCAAGTGATCCACCCGCTTTGACCTCCCAAAGTGCTGGGATTACAGGCATGAGCCACCATGCCCAGCCTTTTTTTTTTTTTTTTTTTTCTTGAGACAGGGTCTCTGTCACACAGGCTAGAGTCCAGTGGTGTGATCCCAGCTCACTGCAGTCTCTTAAGTCTTGGGCTCAAGCAATCCTCCCACCTCCACCTTCCAGGTAGCTGGGATTGCAGGCATGCACCACCATGCCTGGGCTAATTTTTTTTTATTTTTAGTAGAGACAAGATCTCATTATGTTGCCCAGGCTGGTCTCAATCTTCTAAGCTCAAGCAATCCTCCTCCTTCGGCCTCCCAAAATTCTGGGATTATAGGAGTGAGCCACTGTCCCTGGCCTTTTGTTTGTTTTTAATTTTTTGTAGAGATGGGATCTCTCCATGTTGCACAGGCTGGTCTCTAACTCTTGGGTTCAAGGGATCCTCTTGCCTTGGCCTCCCAAAGCATTTGGGTTAGAGGAATGAGCCTCCATACCTGGCCATGTTTCTTAATTTCCAAACATAAAGGGAAATGTTTACATATCTGGTTTGCATTTTATATGGAATTCTAGGTTAATTACCTTGTGGTCAGAATACCTGCTGTCAATGATTTCAATCCTTTGAAATGTGTGAAAGTTAGCAATAAAATGGTCATACAGTTTTGTAACCTGCCTTTTATACTTTGCAACATTGTTGCTTTGGGATTTATTTTTAATTGCCCAGTTTGCTACAAATCCTGAATGGAAATAATTTTGCCTAAAATTCAAAATGATTGACTTTTTGTTTTGGGTTTTTGTTCTGTTTTGTTTTTTGTTTGTTTTTTTGTTTGGTTTTTGTTTTGTTTTGTTTTGTTTTTGAGATGGAGTCTCGCTCTGTCGCCCAGGCCGGAGTACAGTGGCGTAATCTCGGCTCACTGCAACCTCCATCTCCCAGATTCAACCGATTCTCTTGACTCAGCCTTCCAAGTAGCTAGGACTACAGACACACGCCACCATGCCTGGCTAATTTCTGTATTTTTAGTAGAGACGGGGTTTCACTGTGTTGGCCAGGCTGGTCTCAAACTCCTGACCTCGTGATCTACCCACCTCAGCCTCCCAAAGTTCTAGGATTTCAGACATGAGCCACCACGTCCGGCCATGACTGACTTTTTTAATTTGTCAGCATAAAACAGTGAATAAAAATTCTCCAGTGGAAAGTGTACTTGATCTTCCCTTTGACCTGAAATAGCTGCATCATTGCTTTCAGCCCTGCATTGCTGAAATAGACCACCACATGTTTATTCGCTCAAACAGGTCTGTCTTGTTTGGTTATATTACTTTAGCCAAGGTCAGCTACGTTTTTATTAAGCTGGTAAGTAAAGAAAGCCCATCTATTTGCATTGAGAACACTGCATAAAATCTAGCTGATTCTTGTTTTTTCTCTAGGCCCGAGGTATGAAGAAGCAAATCATTGACGACTTCATCACCCAAAACAAATATCTATTGGCAGCCAGGCTCACCAGCCAGAAGTTGTTCCATGAACTCTGCCCTGTGAGACGGTCGCATCGACAGAGGAAGTAAGGACTTAAGGCTTTGCCTCTGCTTGTTATTACAATAGAAGGATCATGATTCATTTTACTATAGGGTGACTAGACATCTGCCCTGTAACATTGAGAACTTATTCTTCATTTAACAAATACTGGGCCGGGCGTGGTGGCTCATGCCTGTAATCCCAGCGCTTTGGGAGGCCGAGGAGGGCGGATCACCTGAGGTCGGGAGTTCGAGACCAGCCTGACCAACATGGAGAAACCCCATCTCTACTAAAAATACAAAATTAGCCGGGCGTAGTGGCACATGCCTGTAATCCCAGCTACTAGGGAGGCTGAAGCAGGAGAATCACTTGAACCTGGGAGGCAGAGGTTGCAGTGAGCCGAGATCGCGCCATTACACTCCAGCCTGGGCAACAAGAGCAAAACTCTGTCTCAAAAAAAAAAAAAAAAAAAACACTGATTAGTGACTGTGATGGTAATCATACTAATATGATGTATTAGTCCAGGGCACTTTAGCACCAAACTGTCAGATGTGCCAGCCTGTCCTAGTGGTCAGAGGAGATTTCCCTAATATGTAGCATTTCAGCTGAGACCTGAAGGATGAGCACAGTTTAGCCGGGCGTCTGGGAGAGACTGGGTCACTTTACAGAAGCACAGAATATGGAAGAGTGACTGTCCCTACTAAAGCATTCCACACAGGGTGAGTCTTTGGAGGTCTTGGGAAGGAGCAAGGATAACGATTAAACAGTAGGGAAGTATAGAGTATTGAGGAGATGGATTGGTGGGAATCGGGAAGGCTAAGTTACATGTATTCAATAAAGTATGAAGAGTTATTATACAAAGTATCTAAAAAGTCTAGAAATTCAGGGAATATATTCATTACACCTTCTCAGGTGAATGAATCAGTAGCTTTATATTTAGGGCTGTTTCATCTGTAAAAGGTATCTGGATATGGAAGGAAAACATATCAATCATGTTACTTGAAAATATAAAACATAATTTCCCTGTGTGTCTAGGCTTTTCAGATTCCTTTATAGTCTTAAGAGCGAAGAAAAAAATGACTTAAATATAAAAAAAGAATATCCTGGACTGTAAGGATTGTTGTTTACACAGCCTTCAAAAAATATCGCAAATCCACACACTTCTCACTTTTTTTAACTACTGCTACCCTGGAACAAGCCACCATCGTCTCCCAGCGAGACCCCCCTGGCAGCCTTCTAACTAGTCTTTCTGCTCCATTCCACTCCTGTACCCTCCAGGCAGGTGTCCACACGTCAGCCAATGATGTTTGAAAATGCAAATCAGATCCAGTCACTTTCCATCCTGGGGTCTTTGCACTTGTAGTTGTCTCTACCTGGGATGCTCTGACCCCATTTCCTCTCATAACAATGTCACCTTTTCAGTTGGCACTTCCCTGACCAACCTGTCTGATGGAGCGTGGCTTCCACCCACTCTGGCCTCTCTCTGTCCCCTTTTCATCTTTTTTTTTTTTTTTTTTTTTTAATATATAGCACTTGTTGATACCTGTCATGATATATCTGTTTTCTATCTTCCCCACTGGAATATAAGCTCCATGAGGGCAATAATATTGTCTATATTACCTGGCATATACTAAGTGCTCAGTAAATATTTTTGGGAGCATGAATAGCTAAACTTTCCATTGGAACCTTGCAAAGGAAGCCCTTCAGAATGAGGCTCAGTGGCCTCTGGCCTGAGAGAGATTTGACCAGACCTCCCTATACTGGAAGAACTAGGACAAAAAGTTTCTAAAAGGCCCTGCCGGCCAGGAACGGTGGCTCGCACCTATAAGCCCAGCACTTTGGGGATCTGAGGCAGGCAGATCACTTGACGTCAGGAGTTTGAGACCGGCCTGGCCAACATAGTGAAAACCCGTCTCTACTAAAAATACAAAAACTAGTTGGGTGAGGTGGTGCACGCCTATAATCCCAGCTACTTGGGAGGCTGAGGCAGGAGAATGGTTGGAACTCAGGAGGCGGAGTTACAGTGAGCCGAGATCACACCACTACACACTCCAGCCTGGGCAACAGAGCAAGACTCCATCTCAAAAAATAAAAGGCCCTGCTGCATCAGAGATTCAGTGACCAACCCCTTAAATTCCTGGCAGGCACAATGGCTCATGCCGGTAATCCCAACACTTTGGGAGCCTGAGGTAGGAGGATTTTCTGAGGCCAGGAATTCAAGACCAGCCTGGGCAATATAAACAAAACTATATATAATTTCATATATATAAAATTTTAAAATTCGTAAATGTGGTAAAGAAGTTTGGTTTGGGAAAAACATCACAGATTGGGAAGAGAAACAGTTTGTTAATGACTTGGAAATCCTCCCTTAGTAGAAATGTCAGCTTTCATTGGGCACAGTGTATTCACTTCCGTAAGATGAGCTCCTTGTCTTCTTCACCTTCACTTGCCATTATAGGTGCTGGCCCTGCCATCAGGGATTGGTTATAAAGCTTTGTCTTTTTGTTGTGCAGGTACTGTGTGGTTTTATTGACTGCTGAGACTACCAAGTTGAGCAAACCCTTTGAGGCTTTCCTGTCCTTTGCCCTGGCAAACACTCAAGACACAGTGAGATTTGTGCATGTATACAGCAATCGGCAGCAGGAGTTTGCCGGCACCTTACTACCAGACGGTGAGGCGTTTCAAGGGAAATCAGCGGTGAGCCAGTCTCTCCTCATCCCAGGCTCTTCACAAGCATGTGGCACTTGATTCTGTTTCCTTCTTCCTTGAGAGTGTTGAATACAGACTCTAGGAAATCTGAAACTCTGAAGCCTATTTTCAAAGCCTACTCTTTTGTTTTTCCTTTTTCTTGATTTTTTTTTTTTCTTTTGAGACAGGGTCTCACTCTGTCTCCCAGGCTGGGAGTGCAGTGACATGATCTCAGCTCATTACAGCCTCGACCTCCCAGGCTCAAGTGATCCTCCCACCTCAGCCTCCCACATAGCTGGGACCACAGGCACACACAACCACACCTGGCTAATTTTTTGTATTTTTTTGTAGAGATAGGGTTTCGACATGTTGCCCAGGTTGGTCTCAAACTCCTGAACTCAAGCAATCCTCCCGCCTCCCAAAGTGCTGAGATTATAGGCATGAGCCACTGCTCCCGGCCTAAAGCCTACTCTTAAAACAGTCTTTGACCTGGTCCTTTTACATTCTGGATGTCAGCCTCAGGCCCCCACAGAAGCCATGTTTTCTATCAGTAAACGTTAAAGGTCATCAGTCCTTTTCACCAGTTTTTTACTAAGGCAAGTCTGGTCTTGCAGCATCCTAGATCCTAGATTTTACAAATCCTTAGGCCACTGGTAATGTGCTCTGGAAATTTCTGCCTCCCTCTGCCTCTTTAACTTCATCCTGGTTGATCTCTCCTGCCTTTCTCCTCCATTGTCATCACTCCCTATAGAAACAAGAAATTCTCCTCTGACTTTTCATCATTTTTGCAATCATGGAAAATCTCTCCAAAAAACAAAGGTTTTCATTAATATTAAGTCAAATATTATAGAGCAAAGTCTATTGAGAAAAAAGAGCTTTAACTTTTAACAAAAGCTTAGGAAAGTCACCATGAAAGTTATTTCTTGGGCCAAGCGCGGTGGCTCACACCTATAATCCCAGCACTTTGGGAGGCCGAGGCGGGTGGATCACTTGAGGCTAGGAGTTTGAGACCAGCCTAATCAACATGGTGAAACTTCATCTCTACTAAAAATATAAAAATTAGCTGGTGTGGTGCACACCTGTCTGTAGTCCCAGCTACTCAGGAGGCCGAGGCACAAGAATCGCTTGAACCTGGGAGGCGGAGGTTGCAGTGAGCCAAGATCGCGCCATTGCACTCCAGCCTGGGAGACAAGGGCGAAACTCTGTCTCAAAAAACAAACTGGGCCAAGTGTGGTCGCTCACAGCTGTAATCCCAGCACTTTGGGAGGCCGAGGCAGGCAGATCACGAGGTCAGGAGATCGAGACCATCCTGGCTAGCATGGTGAAACCCCATCTCTACTAAAAAAAAAAAAAATACAAAAAATTAGCCAGGCGTGGTGGCACATGCCTGTAGTCCCAGCTACTCAGGAAGGCTGAGCCAGGAGAATGGCGTGAACCCAGGAGGCGGAGCTTGCAGTGAGCCAAGATCACACCACTGTACTCCAGCCTGGGCGACAGAGAAAGACTCCGTCAAAAAAGAAAGAAAGCAAACAACTGTAACTTAACCATGCTTTTGAAACTTCTGATGTTTTTTCTCTACTTTTCTTCCAGGTGTCTATTTTAGAAAGGCGCAACACAGCAGGAAGGGTGGTGTATAAAACCCTGGAAGACCCTTGGACTGGGAGTGAGAGTGACAAATTTATCCTCTTGGGCTATCTCGACCAGCTGCGTAAAGATCCAGCTCTTCTGTCCTCTGAAGCAGTGCTTCCCGACCTGACCGATGAACTTGCCCCTGTGAGCATCGGGGCTGGGAAGGGTGGGACACCAGGAGGGCTTGTGAGTACACAGTGCTGGTGGCGGATTTCTGCTCAGAGCAGAGGCCCAGCAGCAGCACTGTGTTGCAGGGTAGAGGGACTCTCCCTTCCGGGTTTAGTCCTGACCATCATCCATTTTCTCCCTACATAGGTTTTTCTCCTTCGATGGTTCTACTCTGCTTGTGACTACATCTCAGACTGCTGGGATAGCATTTTTCACAACAACTGGTAGGGATATTGCCAGGCTGAATTTCTTTTTCTCTGTTAATACTGATATCACTGTTTTTCTTTTGAAAAGAGTTCATCATTATTAAATTTCAAGGTACACTTGATGGGGCAAGTGGAAGAAGATTTACACATTTTCTATTCCCCTTTTTCTTTCGGTAACTTCCCTTTTTTTATTTGTTACTTTTTTTTTTTTTTTTTTTTTTTGAGACGAAGTCTTGCTCTTGTCCCCCAGGCTCAATCTGGGGCTCACTGCAACCTCTGCCTCCCGGGTTCAAGCAATTCTCCTGCCTCAGCCTCCCGAGTAGCTGGGATTACAGGCACCTGCCACCATGCCCGGCTAATTTTTGTATTTTTAGTAGAGATAGGGTTTCACCATGTTGGTCAGGCTGGTCTCAAACTCCTGACCTCAGGTGATCTGCCCACCTCAGCCTCCCAAAGTGCTGGGATTACAGCTGTGAACCACTGCTCCCAGACATTTTTTATTTATTTATTTTTTTTTTTGAGACAGAGTCTCGCTCTGTCACTCAGGCTGGAGTGCAGTGGCACGATCTCAGCTCACTGCAACCTGTGCCTCCCGGGTTCAAGCGATTCTCCTGTCTCAGCCTCCCGAGAAGCTGAGATTACAGGCACCCACCACCATGCCCAGCTAATTTTTATGTTTAGTAGAGACAGCGTTTCACCATGTTGGTAAGGCTGGTCTCGAACTCCTGACCTCAGGTGATCCACCCACTTCAGCTTCCCAAAGTGCTGGGATTACAGGCGTGTGCCACCGTGCCCGGCCACTTCCCTTTTTTTATATTGGCTGACTGACCCTTTCCCACTGGCTAGGAAAGGATCACCCATGGCTGCCATTCTGGGCAGCAGAGCCTGGGACTGTCTCTTCATCAGGGAACCTCTGGTGCCCAGCACAGGGCCTGACACACATGGAGTCCAGTGTATAGATGTAAAAGGAATGAGTGAATTAACCTCAAGAGGGATACCTGCTCCCACCTACTGATAAGACCATGAGCCCCTGAAGGACAGAACCACATCTCATTCATGTTTGTGATTCCTGGCACCCAACACAGCACCTGACAAATGACAGCCTTTGATGGGTGTTGGTAGGTACATAAAATTTCAGAACACCAGTCCTAGATGAAATCTTGAAAGATCAATTTTATCTCCCTACTCCACCCCTCTGGGCTACGTCTGAATTTTTCTGGCCAGAAAAAAATCAGTAAAGTTGAGGAAATAATTCCACAATATCAGAAAATTCTTCCACGTTTACACCTTAAATCCTTTATTATCCTTTTTATTGTTTCCTCATGCAGAACTTATTGAGCACAGCCTATTATACTGAGATACAAAATCTAACTTTTAGAATAAGCTGTCTGTGAATTAGAACACTGAGCAATCTCTACCTTCCCCTCCACCACCTCCACCTGCCAAGAAAAGCTCTGTTTGCCTGAAATTAGTAAGCATTTATTGGTGTGAAGAGTTTTTGGTTTGGGATTTTTATTTTATTTTTTTTTTAGCTGGAGAGAAGAAACTAACTTGAGCTAATGGTTTGTTAATTTGGTTTTAGGCGGGAAATGATGCCCCTGCTGTCCCTGATCTTCTCTGCCCTCTTCATCCTCTTCGGCACTGTCATCGTTCAGGCTTTCAGGTAAATGTCCTGTGGCTTCTCGGTGCACCACCATGGTTGGTGTTTACACTTTTTTTGTAAAACTCCTTTTTTCTTACTTTAGCGACTCTAGTGATGAGCGAGAGTCAAGCCCTCCAGATAAAGAGGAAGCCCAAGAGAAGACTGGGAAGACTGAGCCAAGCTTCACCAAAGAAAACAGCAGGTTTCTCTAACAAAACACCAGACTCACCTCCCCGGCACCTGCCCCCCAGATGCTGTCATCTGATAACGCAGCACTGGAACATAGAGTGTAGAGAAGAACTCTCATGCACCTCCCCCCATGTAAACTGTGGCTACAGGGAAAAGTCACTGTGACTTGTGTTTACTAAGACCCTCTAGGTGTTTAGATGCCTTAGATTTCATAATGAAGGCAGAAGGAAAGAAGCCTATCAGGCAAGTGGTAGGTGAGCCAGAAGCAGGACGTGGTTTATCCCTGTAAGTGTCAATGAACGTGACCAGTCTTGTGCACACACACACCCAGCAGCAAGAGGCCAGGGTCTCTGAGACAAAGAACATAGACTGAATGATAGTTGTCTTCTTCATTCTGTCCTAGAGCAACTTGTGCACCTGAAAAGCAGCATCAAGCTGGGCACAGTGGCTCACGCCTGTAATCCCAACACTTTTAGGAGGCCTAGGTGGGAGGATTGCTTGAGCCCAGGGTTTGAGACTAACTTAGACAACATGGCAAGACCCTGTCTCTACAAAAAATGTATAAAATTAGCTGGATGTGGTGGCAGGCACCTGTAGTCCCAGCTACTTGGGAGGCTGAGGTAGGAGGATCACTTGAGCCCAGGAGGTCGAGGCTGCAGTGAGCCATGATCATGTCACTGCACTCAAGCCTGGACAACAGAGCAAGACCCTATCTCAAAAAGAAAAAGAAAAGCAGCACAGAAAGGCTGTTTGTAGGTCAGGGATTACCAAGTCAGGCCATCCCCATCCTACCAACGTGTTAGACTCAAGAATAGTGAATAACATACCTAGTCTGGTTAGAACGTATTTTCTTTCAGCTGTTTCTTTTCAAAGTAATGGCTTTCCCCTATCCTGACAGCATCTTAACTCCTCAATGTTTCTCCACAGCAAGATTCCTAAAAAAGGCTTTGTGGAGGTAACTGAACTCACAGATGTAACATACACCAGTAACTTGGTACGTCTGAGGCCAGGCCACATGAATGTGGTCCTCATCCTGTCAAATTCTACCAAGACCAGCCTACTACAGAAATTTGCTTTGGAGGTCTACACATTTACTGGGTAAGCGTGTGTGTGTATGCATGTATGTATGTGTGTGTGAGAGAGAGAGGCAGGCACACTGAAATTGCACGCTTTCCTCTTTGGTCTTGCGGGGCTTTATCCATGCAGCAAGATGCTGGCTGTGACCTTTCCAATCCAGACATCTGAGCCACTGTGACAGGGACCTCTTTTCCCACTTCACTTCGTGTTTTGTTGGTTCTGAACAGAAAAGCTTGAACTCAATGTTATTCCCTGAGCCTTTTCAGTTACTGTTCTCTAGGCCTTGTGTATTTTCCAGAAGAGCAATGTAAGTTCCACCGAGCAAGGGATGGGGGAATGGGTGGTTGAAGTGTCGCAGCTGCTGGAGAGGCACTGGCTCCCACAGAAGGCCTTCTTTTTCTCTGTGTTCAGGCCCCATCCAACACAAAGCATTTTCCTATTATTTTAAGTCTCACTGGGGTATTTATTTTCTCAGCAATTAAATGTGTCAGGAAATGCCCTGAGTCCTCAATTCTCTTCTTCCTACAGGAGCAGCTGCCTACACTTCTCCTTCCTGAGTCTAGATAAACACAGAGAATGGCTAGAATACTTATTAGAATTTGCTCAAGATGCAGCTCCAATCCCAAACCAATATGATAAGCATTTCATGGAGCGTGACTACACTGGTTATGTACTGGCTCTGAATGGCCACAAGAAATACTTCTGCCTCTTCAAGCCCCAAAAAACAGTCGAAGAGGAGGAAGCCATAGGGTCGTGCAGTGATGTTGACTCTTCCCTCTACCTGGGTGAATCTCGAGGGAAACCTTCCTGTGGCCTTGGATCCAGGCCCATCAAAGGAAAGTTAAGCAAGCTCTCCTTATGGATGGAACGCCTGCTGGAGGGCTCCTTACAGAGGTTTTATATCCCATCATGGCCTGAACTAGACTGAGAGGATTTTCAAAAGAGATTTGAACTCTTCAGACTTTTTAACATGCCCCTGTGAACAGGTATTTTCAGGACTCAAACTACCACAATGAACAGAGTATAGATTTTAGATTGCTCTTCTAGAACCATTGCTAGAAGAATCTTTCCTTTGTCCTCTTCTAACCTAGGAATGAAAAACACCACCAGTTTGAATCCCCTAGATCAAAATCTTTTCCTCTGGGTTTTATTTTTCCCCACTGAATGCCACACCATTGAAAATAGACTGCTCATCCCCTCTTCCTTTCTTGTCCCTGTCCCATGCTCACCCCACCCTCCTGTCCTGTGTCTTGGAGAAGCACAGGGCTCCACCCTGCAAGCGGCATCTGGCGGACCCTCATGAGCCTGTCGTGCAGGCCGGGTCATTGGCCCCTTCCCCAATCCCGGCCCTGCTGTGCTGCTGCCATGGCGCATGCTCCTAACCCTGAACAACCCACGGCAGCTTCTAGCCCCGCATCTGGAAAAAGGCCCCTTTCCAAGCAATCTCACATTTACTGGTTGTTCTGGGAGTAAGTGGCTAAACGTCTATTTTGGGGGTATCCCCCAACAACAGTTTGTTGGCCAGTTTGAAAAGGAAAGGAATAAACGGGAGTTCTGCATATGAGTTCTCAAGAAAAGGAAAGGGAGGCTGAGCAGTGGCTGAAGCGATGCAGCCTTGAGACACACTGAGCATCCCATCTGCCGCCCCAGCGCTGCTGGTAGCCAGGGGAGGGGTCTACACAGCGAGAAGTACTGTGATGACTTTGAGCCGTTGACACGTATGTTTTCAGATGCCTTTCTGCCTCTTTCGATTTTAGGGTATGGATATTAGGAGCCATAACTTGTAATCTTGTTCTCTGAACATAGAGATAAGCTGCTATAAAGCCAGTAGATGTTAAACTGAAGGGAAATTATTCCCACCTCCTGTGAGTCAGGCTCAAGGAACCTCTTCAATAGTGTCTCTTTAGTAAAATACCAAACATGTCTTTGTATCAAGGAACTTAAAATTTCTCAACAATTGTATTTTGAACACGGTTACCCTAAAAGTGCTGTCTCTTCAAGTCATCTTTTGCAGGAAGTGAGCCAAGACTTGTTTTAGACTCCCATTTTGCAAAAGGCTTACTTTCCACTTCTGGGCTATATTTTGATGTCTCATCTTCATTGTTTTCACTCTTAACTTAGAGCTGCTTCACCAGTATTGGGGTCAGACTGGCCATCAGCACCTGAGCGTGCTGAGCTCCAGGTATAGTGGACCCCAGGCTGGCTCATACCAGCCAGTTAGAGAGCATACCTTTTATTTTTCAGGGCAGAATGACCAATGGTTCTGAGTTTTAGTTTGGACAGCTTCAAAGAGTGGTCTGTTCAAATGTCAAAGCAAAGTGCCTTTGGTGGCTTTGTGAAGGATGAAAATCAGTGATGGGACATTTACTAAGTTACTATTTCTTTTTTGTTGTTGTTGTTGTTGTTGTTGAGACAGAGTTTCACTCTTGTTGCCCAGGCTGGAGTGAAATGGTGCGATCTCAGTTCACCACAACCTCCGCATCCCAGATTCAAGCAATTCTCCTGCCTCAGCTTCCTGAGTAGTTGGGATTACAGGCATGTGCCGCCATGTAATTAGCCCGGCTAATTTTGTATTTTTAGTAGAGACGGGGTTTCTCCATGTTAATCAGGCTGGTCACGAACTCCTGACCTCAGGTGATCCGCCTGCCTCAGCCTCCCAAAGTGCTGCTGGGATTACAGGTGTGAGCCACCACTCCCGGCTAAGTTAGTATTTCTTTAATCTTAATGCTTTAAACTAAGCCACTTGGATCCTGAATAATTTAAATCTTGAGCTACATTGGTAAGTAATAAATTATTTAAGGCCAGGAATTCCTATAGTTTTCATGGAGTCTGTAGCTTTATTAAAAAATAAATCACTGCCAGGCTTCATTCTTCCATATGATCCTCTAAAAATGGACACTTCCTCTGAATGCTGTATCTCATGGCACCTGGTCCAACTAGAAATGGTCAAGGAATTCATTTGGCTCCTTGATACATCAGTCCTCAATATTACTTTCTAGCTCTTTTATGGCCAGATTGCTTATATGAGTAGTCTTTTGGTTTCATAGTAGGTTTTTATTTTTAATTTCTGTACTAATGAAATTCCTGACTTTAATTTCTGAAAACCAAAAACTCTCCAAGTGTATTTATTTATATATTTTTTAATGGAGACGAGGTCTTGCTGTGTTGCCAAGGCTGGTCCCAAACTCCTGGCCTCAAGCAGTCCTTCCACCTTGGCCTCCCAAAGTGCTGGGATTATCAGTATGAGCCACCATGCCAGATTTGTTCATTTTTAAACATTTTTATCTCTTCAAGCATCTTTTGATCTTTTAAAAAGCACCTTCAAACAGCTGCACCTTCCATTTGCACTAGGAAACGAAAGTAGTGATGGGATTGGCAATGTTTCTGGCAGATGTTTCAGCCCAAAAGCTCTTCTACAGACCGGTTTAGAGCTGGTGCCCTATGAGAATATTAGGGAGCTTTTATTTTAAATTGAACTTTACCCTTGTCCATGCAAGGCATTCCTCCTGAATGCATCCATGAATTTGTTTACTTTTGTGTCAAACATATGAGCCATTGTCATGCTCAGCCTGTGCCACCATTGCTCTGTCTGATGTATGTAATCATACAAGACCCAATTTTGGTTCTAACACAGTGGTCTTTGACTATCAACATTGATGTTTTTAGAGATGGGTTCTTCTGGTTGATACAGACTATTCATTGCGTTTAGCAGATGAGGTAAAACTGGCCTAAAACAAGTCTTTGCAGAATACATGCCAATTTCCAAAAAAAAAAAAAAAAAAAAAAAATTTGTTGCTCAGGTGTTGGTTGCACAATTTTTATCTAACACTGAGGCTATCAGCTCCAACTAAACAACATTTCAGTGAGTGAGGCTGCTCTAACTTCCATTAGGGGCCATGGTCTCACTGCCATCACTTATTAGCCATGAGAATTTGGTTGTAGTTTTCAGGTAGGTTGGTTTCTTCCTCATTTGCAGCTTGTTGATACTTGTTCCTTTTTATTTATTAACATCCCAATCAATTTGCAGCTGCCATCATTACATAAATATTTTTCTGTTATAAAAAGAAGTGTGATCTGACTGTTTTTTCAGTGATTTCCTTTGTTTGGGAATAGAGATTGGAAGCACATACTCAGACCTGTTTTATTAACTAGAATTCTTTAAAAGCTGATGCCAAACATCTTTACAGATGAACTGTAGTTCACATCCACCTGTCTGACATTGTCCCCTAAAAACAAGTGCAGAGTGGCCGCTGCTGAATCTGTCTGTTCAGTTTGTCAAGGAAGATGGTTATACTTAGGAGAGATCTGAAAAGAAGGTGAATATTTTGCACTTTTGATACTCTTAGGAACAAATAACTTATTTGGCAAATTGTTTCTTTTTTATGTTTTGGGTGTTGTTTTTGTTTTTTGACTTTTTTTGTATTGTGAACAGGCACTGAAGCTGATGTTATTTTAAGATTACAGAATGGAAAAAGAAATAAACTATTTTAATGTGTGATAATTATGGGGTAGCCCTTGCATTGCAAGATGATGGTTTGATTATGGACACATTATCAACAGAATTGAATTTGCGTGGAACTCAACACACGCTTAAGATCACCACAGCTTAACTGCAGATTTCAGGAATTACAGTCATAGAGGGTACATCAATTTAAAGAGTAGATTGAGTCTTACAGGAAGTGAGTTACAATAAGTGACATTAAGAGCCCAGCTGCCAGCCTGGCCAACATGGTGAAACCCCGTCTCTACTAAAAATACAAAAATTAGTCGGGCGTGGTGACGCATGACTGTAATTCTAGCTACCCAGGAGGCTGAGGCAGCAGAATTGCTTGAACCCAGGAGGCGGAGATTGCAGTGAGCTAAGATCGGGCCACTGCACTCCAGCCTGGGGGACAGAGCGAGACTCCATCTCAGAAACAAGAAAAAAAAAAAAAAAGCCCAGCTGATGTTTTCCAGTTTTGTTTTGTTTTCTGGGTTTTTTTTTTTTTAGTAGAGACGGGGTTTCACCATGTTGGCCAGGCTGGTCTTGAACTCCTGACCTCAGATGATCCTCCCGCCTAGGCCTGGGATTACAGGCGTGAACCACCGGGTCCGGCCTGGTTTTTTTTTGTTGTTTTTTTTTTTTTTTTTAAGAAATGGAGTCCCACTCTGTCACCCAGGCTGGAGTGTAGTGGCATGACCTCAGCTCACTGCAACCTCCACCTCCCAGGTTCAAGCAATGCCCCTGCCTCAGCTTCCTGAGTAGCTGGGACTATAGGCACGCACCACCACGCCCAGCTAATTTCTGTATTTTCAGTAGAGATGGGTTTTCACCATGTTGGCCAGGCTGGTCTCAAACTCCTGACCTCAAGTGATCTGCCCGCCTCGGCCCCGCGAAGTGCTGGGATTACAGGCGTGAGCCACCGTGTCTGGCCTTAGGTTTTCTAGTTTAGAAGACATTTTGTGTACCCTTCTAGGCCTCTGAGCAAGAAGTTTCTTCATTAGGCTCTCCGTGTTATTTTATACTTTTTACTCACGTTCACAGTGGTCCTAAAACCAAGATGCAGCCCTAAGCACCTCATAGGAAGAGCTGTATTTTTTTTTTTTTTTTTTGAGATGGAGTGTTGCTCTGGCACCCAGGCTGGAGTGCAGTGGTGTGATCTCAGCTCACTGCAGCGTCCAAGGAGGAGCTGTATTTTAAAGGAAGATACTCAATACTCCAGGAAGCAGATCATCAAAATTTTAAAAAGCGGCTGGGCGCAGTGGCTCATGCCTGTAATCCCAGCACTTTAAGGAGGCTGAGGTGGGCGGATCACCTTAGGTCAGGAGTTCAAGACCAGCCTGGCCAATGTGGTGAAACCCTGTCTCTACTAAAAATACAAAAATTAGCCAGGCGTGGTGGCAGGCACCTGTAATCCGAGCTACTCAGGAGGCTGAGGCAGGAGAATCGCTTGAACTCGGGAGGCGGAGGTTGCAATGAACCGAGATCATGCCATTGCACTCCAGCCTGGGTGACAAGAGCAAAACTCTATCTCAAAAAAAAAAAACGTTTAAAAGGAAGATATAGAAATATGGAATGCTTATACAGTATTATTTTAAATGTCATGTTTCTAATGTTTAGATAATCTTGAAAGAAATTCTCCTCACTTCCCCTTTATCCTCCATCTTTCATCAAAGGAAAAAAAATCAAAGCAGTACAAGTACTCCTTTTTTTTCTCCCCCCAATTAATCCAAGTTCCTTAGAAATGTTGCTGTTTGGGTGAGAATTCTACTGACTATCCCGACTTCACAGCCAGCAATGACACTTGCAGCAGAAAGTTTTCTTGGCATAAACTCTTTAGTTCTCAGACTGCTTACTCATAAGTTCTTGAGAACTTGTCAGCGACGCAATCTGTTTTGTCTTGAAGAGCACAAGACTCAGACGGTTGTCACTTTGGGGAGAGCACACAGCATCTCAAACAGCAGGTTAGCCGCCAGCAGGGCTGTGTTCCCTACGAAAAAGTAAAACCTGACATGAATACCCTGCAGACCACCCCCTGAGCCAAGCCTTGGGACTCCTCAGCATTCTTCCCCTTGTGCCTCCTTTTCCAGAGCCCTGTCTTGTGCACCCCTCTAGGGTGCCCGCCAGCTGTGAACACGCTTGCTCAGGCTCTCTGCCTCCATCAAGCATCATTTGGGAATCATATTTTAAAATTCAGAAAGTTCTTTGTTTACTCTGAGAACAGATTTTTCCCAAAGGAGAACCTATAATAATGATATGTACTGTATTTGTTATCTACCCTCTGAGGTCGATAGGCCTAATTCCATAAGCTTGTCTACATTAAAATTATTGGGATGGCATCTGCTTTGAAGATCTTAACCAGCTAAGTTCTTATTTGATAAATATTAACATATTTATGCTTTAGAATTCACTTTGCAATGAAACATCCAAGGAGACGGGGATTGGACCACCCTGTCACTAGACTGCAGGCTGGTTTCTTTCTCTTCTGCTGATTGGTGGGCAAGCTAATGACACTTAACTACCTCCTAGGGGTTTTCTTAGGGTTAATGAGCTCATGTTTGTAAGGTGTGCAGTAATAGGTGTGTTTTCTTCACCACTGGACATGTTCAGCTGCTTCCCCAAGTCATATAAGGGACTCATCCTTTTTTTTTTTTTTTTTTGAGATGGAGTCTCGCTCTGTCACCCAGGCTGGAGTGCAGTGGCGCAATCTCAGCTCACTGCAACCTCTGCCTCCTAGGTTCTAAGCAATTCTCCTGCCTTAGCCTCCTGAGTACCTGGGATTACAGGTGTGTGCCACCATACCTGGCTAATTTTTGTATCTTCAGAGAGACGGGGTTTCGCCATGTTGGCCAGATTGGTCTTGAACTCCTGACCTCAGGTGATCTGCCCACCTTGGCCTCCTAAAGTGCTGGGATTACAGGCTTGAGCCACCACACCCGGCCTCACTTTCTACTTATTAACTAGCTTCATGTAATTTAAGCTACCAGCTGCCCATGGATCACAGTCTCCTCGCTTACTCACCAGAAAGATCATATGGTGGTGAAACTTCGACAAGATCACAGCCCACCACGTTCAGGCCTTGACAACCCCTGATGATCTCCAGAGCCTATTCAAGATCAAGACTGAGTTGTCCACAGTGGTAATCATTTACAATGAAAAGCACCCAGTAGAGCTTTTCCCAGCACACACCACCCTTTGACTTGGAATTGGCTTTCCCTCCATAAACATTTGTTGACTGCCAGGCACACTGGCAGGCCTCCCAGAGACACAGATAATGCGTACACAGTCCCTGCTCCTCAGGGCTGCATGGTGTGGTGATGGAGACAAGGAAACCAATCATTTCAATGTCATGCACCAAGGGCTTCAAGAAAAGCAAGCCCAGAATGGTATCAGCACAGGTAACAGACTGGAGAGGTGGGTAAGTCTTCCCCAAGGTGGAAATACCCAGTTCAAGGGATAGGCCAGGCAGCGGGAGAAACACAGGCAAAGGCACCAAGATGGGAAAAGTTCAGGTACTGAGATGTGGCCAGAAGACAGAATAAGTGAGGGAGACTGATGGGAAGAGAGTGACCTTGTCTGAAAGGGTTCCCATGCTGCAGATGAAAAGCCCAGAAGATTGCTAAGCAGAGGGATGAGGAATGTGTTTCAGAAATCCCTCATGAGAAGAGAGGATGGTTACGGCCATGTCAAGAGAGAGAGTTATGGCCACCCTCCTTTAAGATCTTAGAGGATGTAAGGTACTTGATTAGGTTTAAGCAGTCTTCATTCATTTACTCTCAAATGTCTTTGAGTGCCCACTATTTGTATCAGGCACTGTCCTAGGCTCCAAGGACAAGGTAGGGAACAATACATAGGTCCTGCCCTCAGGGAGCTTCTAGTCATAACCATTCTGCCCCCGTGCATTTACTCCCAGCACACATTATTGGAGCTTTATTTAGGTGTTTCTAAAACTCTTGAGCTTACCTTGGCAGGTAATTGTGCCATTGTATGCACTTTATTTATTTATTTATTTATTTATTTATTTATTTTTGAGACAGGGTCTCTGTCACCCGGGCTGTAGTGCAGTGGTATGATCACAGCTCACTGAAGGCTTGACCTGCCAGGCTCAGTTGATCCTCCTGCCCCAGCCTCCCTAATAGCTGGGACTACAGGTGCACACTAGCACACCAGACTAATTTTTATTTTTATTTTTAGTAAAGACGGGATCTCACTATGTTGTCCAGGCTAGGCTCAAACGATCCATCCACCCTGGCCTCCCAAAGTGCTGAGGTTACTGCCTGAGCCACTGCGCCTGGCCCATTGTATGCACTTTTATTTAAATTTAACCCTAAAAAGATAAGTTTAGTGTTTTTGTTTATTTTGAGATGGAGTTTCGCTCTTGTTGCCCAGACTGGAGTGCAATGTCACGATCTCGGCTCACCGCAACCTCAGCCTCCCAGGTTCAAGTGATTCCCCTGCCTCAGCCTCCCGAGTAGCTGGGATTACAGGCATGCACCACCATGCCCGGCTAATTTCGTATTTTTAGTAGAGATGGGGTTTCTCCATGTTAGGCTGGTCTCAAACTCCCAACTTCAGGCGAACCACCCGCCTGGTGCCTTGGCCTCCCAAAGTGCTGGGATTACAGGTGTAAGCCACCGCACCCGGCCAAGTTTAGTGTTTTTGTTTGGTTGGTTGGTTTTTTTTTTTGAAGTGGAGTCTTGCTCTGTTGCCCAGGCTGGAGTACCGTGGCACGATCTCGGCTCACTGCAACCTCTGCTTCCAGGGTTCAAGCAATTCTCCTGCCTCAGCCTCCCAAGTAGCTGGGATTACAGACGCCTGCCACCGTGCCCGGCTAATTTTTGTACTTTTAGTAGAGACAGGGTTTCACCATCTTGGCCAGGCTGGTCTCGAACTCCTGACCTTGTGATCCACCCGCCTCGGCCTCCCAAAGTGCTGGGATTCCAGGCGTGAGCCACGACACCTGGCCAAGTTTAGTGTTCTTTTTTTTTTTTTTTTTTTTTTTTTTTTGAGACGGAGTCTCACTCTTTCGTCCAGGCCGGACTGCAGTGGCTCTATCTCGGCTCACTGCAAGCTCTGCCTCCCGGGTTCATGCCATTCTCCTGCCTCAGCCTCCTGAGTAGCTGGGATTACAAGCACCCGCCACCGCGCCCAGCTAATTTTTTTGTATTTTTAGTAGAGACGGGGTTTCACCGTGTTAGCCAAGATGGTCTCAATCTCCTGACCTCATAATCCACCTGCCTCGGCCTCCCAAAGTGCTGGGATTATAGGCGTGAGCCACCGTGCCCGGCCAAGTTTAGTGTTCTTAAGAGAGGATACTATAATGTTGTTCCCATGAACTGTTGTTTTCATGACAGATGAACTGAAGGCAGGAAAAGCAAATAAAGGACAAAATAAGGGACTATTATATCCCAGATAGGAAATGAAGGCCCTTGCCAAAATCAATCACCCTTCAGTAAGAGGGTATTCAAACTTATCCTCAGCCCAGAGAACAGAAGAGGCCTAGGTGCTCTGCTCTTATAATCCTACCTTGGCAGCCAGGCGCGGTGGCTGACACCTGTAATCCCAGCACTTTGGGAGGCCGAGGTGAGTGGATCACTAGGTCAGGAGTTTGAGACCAGCCTGACCAACATGGTGAAACCCCATCTCTACTAAAAATACAAAAATTAGCCGGGCGCAGTGGCGTGTGCCTGTAATCTAAGCTACTCAGGAGGCTGAGGCACGAGAATCGCTTGAACCTGGGAGGCGGAGGTTGCAGTGAGCCGAGATCGCACCACTGCACTCCAGCCTGGGCGACAGAGTGAGACTCCATCTCAAACAAACATACAAAAATCCTATCCTGATTCCTAAAGATTCACTTCAAGTCCCAGGAAAATGGGTGTTAAGTGTCTCCACCCCCACGATCTTCACTGGTGGAATCTCCTTACCTGACTAGGAGTGAGACCAGCAATTTCAGGTGTTCCTGTCCCTGGCGCATAGGCAGGATCCAGAGCGTCAATATCAAAGCTGATATAAATGGGTTTGCCTCCCATCTGCTGCCTGACTTCCCCCATCAGAGGAACCAGCGACTTCATCCAGCAGTCTTCAGCCAGGACTACCCGGAAGCCCTGTGGAGACAGGGACTGAGGTTTCTGCCTGGCAGCATTTACAGGGCATTTCCTGTTTGCCAGCCCCATGCTCAGCTCTGTGTGCACTGACACTTGACCCTCCATCTCCATGAAGAGGGAACTATCCTATTTTACAGGTGAGGAAGGGAGGGACAATGAGTGGTAAGGAAGCAGGGTCAAAGCTGACTGATGGAGTTGGAATCAGAGAGAAGCTTTGCTAAAGCAAGAGTGGGAAACAGCAGCTCACGCTAGCACCTTTTGAAATGCTCTGTCCAGAAGACTGGCCTTGGCACACTCTAAAAGCAAGGGATTTGGGTCTTTCCCATTGGGGTCTTGTCATACATGTCTATCTGAGAACCATTCTGCCTAGAGGGTATGAGGACCAGAACTAAGAAGGTGGCAACTCATCTTGGGTCCGGACCTCCTCCCCCTTTTTTTTTTTTTTTTTTTTTTTTGAGATGGAGTCTCACTTTGTCACCCAGGCTAGAGTGCAGTGGCGCGATCTCAGCTCACTGCAACCTCCACCTCCCACATTCAAGCAATTCTCCTGCCTCAGTCTCTCGAGTAGCTGGGATTACAGGTGCACACCACCACACCCGGCTAATTTTTGTATTTTTAGTAGAGACGGGGTTTCATCATGTTGGCCAGGCTGGTGTCGAACTCCTGACCTCAGGTGATCCGCCCATCTTAGCCTCCCAAAGTGCTGGGATTACAGGTGTGAGTCACTGCGCCCAGCCTCCTCCCCTCTTCTAAGCCAGCACCGTCCGAGGAGTTGGTCGATTTCTGCTTGTCTCCCCACCCCAGCAATAGACTTCCCATGGCCCATAAACCAACCTCCTCACTCCTGTGCTCCATATGCCCCTGATGATGCAAACTCAGCCTTTTATCCCTGCTTTCAGACTTGATTAGTAAAGCCCCTGCTGAATCCCTGGTTGCCACTGGTGAGGCAACGGAGAGGAAGGCATTTTGAGGGGCAA
Organism: Pongo pygmaeus; assembly: GCF_028885625.2. Classification (NCBI taxonomy): domain Eukaryota; kingdom Metazoa; phylum Chordata; class Mammalia; order Primates; family Hominidae; genus Pongo; species Pongo pygmaeus. The sequence continues at coordinate 215,454,571 of NC_072373.2, read as the reverse complement.
GGGTGGGGGGCATTCGGTCTGTCACCTGGCTCCGGTTGTATCTGTAGGGATCCAAGGTCGTGGAAGAGCCCCGGATGCCAATCTGCACCACACGCTTACAGTCCAGGAGACCCTCATCCACACACCGGCGGAAGGGCGCCCCGTGGTAGAGCTTCTCTCCTAGGGCCTTGTCGATCGTGTCCGTGTGCGCATCCACATGCAGCAGCCCCACTGGGCCATGCCTGATGACAACAGGGCAGCTCAGAGGCCAACCCTCCCTGTGGGGCCCTAGCACAGCCACCCTTCAGGCCACCAAAACTTGGTGACAATTCACAGCCACAAAGGGGAGACCTGGCATCCGTTTTCTGCCTTGCAACTGGTTCCTGTCTTCTTGAGATCACTTAGCATCTCAGAGGAACAATAAACTCACAGAAGTCAGGCAGGAAATAGACATGTTTTGGCTGCCACCCACACCTATCACCCAGAATTTGCTTCATTTAGAGACAGGATGAGAATCAAGGGTGGTGCACACCTATCACCCAGAATTTGCTTCATTTAGAGACAGGATGAGAATCAAGGGTGGTGGCACAGGCGAGCTTGGCTGAAGGCTTAACCAAGACACACCCTTTCTCCAACCGAGGAAGAGGAAGCTTCAATCCAGCTCTCTCCATAACCTCCATCAACCCCTGCCAGCCACCCAAAATAAACATCTGATCCAAATCCGTGAGGAATAAATGCAGCTTTGAGCAAAGACCTGCACCCTCCCACCTCCAACCAGAATGCCACCTACATGTGCTTCCATAGACACATTCTGGAGCTGCCACCCTCCACCCTGGTCCTTCTGTCTCTTTCTCAAACTAAATTAGCCAAAGTCGGCCAATCCCGGGTAGACTTCCACTACTGGCAAATCAGTCTTTTGATTGGGAAAGGTGCCCTTTCAGGAGGAAACAAGGGCCCCTCAGCAAGCTCCACCATTGTGCCTGTCAGTGTTTGTTTTTGGCCACTGAAGCAAAACAGAAACTGAAGTTAACTGAGGTTGTGTATTTCACTAGAGGCTCATCTTCCAAAAACAGAAGCGAGTTGAAAATGCTGAGCACACATACCAGGACAGATCTAGGGCAAGGGAGGGTGGCCAGAAGTGTTAATAATAAATTGTCTTGGCTTCTAGCTGGTGACTGACAGAGACACCTGGAGCTCAACCTTAATTTTGATCCCCAGAAGCAGCTCATAACCTGAGCCAGCAGCAGTCACCTAATGCCACCAAACAGCAAATAACTCATTCCCTAGCTTCTGGCTTTTGAAACCTTGCTGGGCCCAAGCCATTTGAGACTTACTTTTTTGCCATTGCTTGCAATATGGGATATGTGATTGTGTGATCTCCACCTGCAAAGAGGAAGAAGAAAACATCTGGAAAGTGAATTGGAGGATTACATAGAATAATCTCTCTCTCTCTTTTTTTTTTTTTGAGATGTAATTTTGCTCTGTTGCCCAGGCTGGAGTTCAATGGCACAATCTCGGCTCACTGCAACTTCTGCCTCCCAGGTTCAAGCGATTCTCCTGCCTCAGCCTCCGGAGTAGCTGGGATTACAGGTGTGCACCACCATACCTGGCTGATTTTGTATTTTTAGTAGAGACGGAGTTTCACCATGTTGGTCAGGCTGGTCTCAAACTCCTGACCTCAAGTGATCCACTTGCCTTGGCCTCCCAAAGTGCTGGGATTACAGGCGTGAGCCACCGTGCCCAGCTGAATAATCTTAACCCAATTTTCACCCGTTCAGACTGGGGAGCTATAACCGCAGCTACAGTAAGATCTTATCAAATGGGCAGGATGCTTAATGAGCCTGGGAAGTCAAGGCTGCAGTAAGCTGTGATCGTGCCACTGCACTCCAGCCTGGGCGACGAGTAAGACACTATCTCAAAAAAATGAATAGCTTGCCGGGCACGGTGGCTCATGCCTGTAATCCCAGCACTTTGGGAGGCCGAGGCGGGCAGGTCACCTGATGTTGGGAGTTCAAGACCAGCCTGACCAACATGGAAAAACCCCGTCTCTACTGAAAATACAAAATTAGCCGGGCATGGTAGCACATGCCTGTAATCCAGGCTACTCTGGAGGCTGAGGCAGGAGAATCACTTGAACCCAGGAGGCGGAGGTTGCGGTGAGCCGAGATCACGCCACTGCACTCCAGCCTAGGCAACAAGGGTGAAACTCCGTCTCAAAAAATAAAATAAAATAAAATAAATAAATAAATAGCTTGAGCCTAGAAGTTTGAGACCAGCCTGGGCAACATAGCAAGACTGTGTCTCTAAAAAATAAAAATAAAAATAGACCAGGCGCAGTGGCTCTCACCTTGGGAGGCCAAGACAAGCAGATCGCCTGAGCCCAGGAATTCAAGGTCCACCTGGGCAATACATTAAGACCCCATCTTTGCAAAAAATACAAAAATTAGCTGGGCATGGTGGCAAACGCCTGTAGACCCAGCTACTCAGGACACTGGAGTGGAAAGATCACCTGAGCCCAGGGAGGGCAAGGTTTCAGCGAGCCATGACGGCACCACTGCACTCCAGCCTGGGTGACAGAGTGAGACCGTGTCTCAAAAATAAATAAATAAAAGAGGAAATTAGACAAGTTAAGAGCTACTCTAGGAATTGCCTTTTCAGAGTATTCTAGGAAAATGCCTAGAATAGCTCTGTTCAATAGAACCTTCTATGATGATGAGAATATTCTATCTGCACTGGCCCATATGGTAGCCACTATCCACATGTGACATGCATGTGACATACATGTAGCTAATATGATGAAGAAACTGAATATTTTATTTTAATTAATTTGATTTAGGCCGGGCGTGGTGGTTCACGCCTGTAATCCCAGCATTTTGGGAAGCTGAGGCAGCGGATCACCTGAGGTCAGGAGTTCGAGACCAGCCTTGCCAACATGTTGAAACCCTATTTCTACTAAAAATACAACAAATTAGCTGGGCGTGGTGGCAAGCGCCTGTAATCCCAGCTATTCAGGAGGCTGAGGCAGGAGAATCGCTTGAACCCAGGAGGCGGAGGTTGCCGTGAGCCAAGCTGGGCAACAAGAGCAAAACTCTGTCTCAAAAAAAAAAGAATTTAAGTAGCCACATGTGGCTAGTGGCTACCCTGCTGGACAGCACAGACTGAGGAAAGTTTTCTTTCTGATAATAATAATAGCTAACATTTATTGAAGCTTAAGATATGCCATGCATAGGTCGGGCACGATGGCTCACGCCTGTAATCCCAACACTTTGGAAGGCCGAGGCGGGCAGATCACCTGAGGTCAGGAGTTCGAGACCAGCCTGACCAATATGATGAAACCCCGTCTCTACTAAAAATACAAAAATTAGCAGGGCATGATGGCGGGCGCCTATAATCCCAGCTATTCAGGAGGCTGAGACAGGAGAATTGCTTGAACCTGGGAGGCGGAGATTGCAGTGAGCCGAGATCATGCCATTGCTCCAGCCTGGGCAACAAGAGTGAAATTCCGTCTCAAAAAAAAAAGATATGCCATATTTGATGCTGGGCATTTCATGTGCACTTTCATTATATGCCCCGCACAACATGCAGTGAAGTAGGTGTTATTGTGATCATTCCCATCTTACAGGTGAAGGTGTGAAGCATCAAGCACGGTATACAGCAACATTGCTAGGGAGAAGTGCAGCTGAGACTTCAAACCATCCATCCGGAAACCACACTCCTCCCACTATGCCACGCAGGCTAGGCTCTCTAATTTGGCAAAAATGAATTTGGATATTTAGGAAAAGATCCCTGTCATTTTAAGTATTTGTGAACAAGAGAAAAAGTGAGAGTGGGTCAGGGGTGAGGATAAGAGGAAAGCTGCCCTATAGGTTGATGTAGAACCTAAGCAGGACAAAAACACCCTCTTTGCAGTTCTCCTCGCAAATAAAGTCATTAGAAACATCATCTTGGCCGGGCGCAGTGGCTCACGCCTGTAACCCCAGCACTTTGGGAGGCCAAGGTGGGCGGATCACTTGAGGTCAGGAGTTCAAGACTGGCCTGGCCAACATGGCAAAACCCCGACTCTACCAAAAATACAAAAATTAGCCAGGCATGGTAGTGGGCGCCTGTAATCCCAGTTACTTGGGAGGCTGAGGTAGGAGAATCGCTTGAACCCAGGAAGTGGAGGTTGCAATATGCTGAGATTGCACCACTGCACTCCAGTCTGGGTAACAGAGTGAGACTGACACACACACACACACACACACACACACACACACACACACACACACGTGAAATATTCTCTCCCCAGGGATTAAAATCAATGAATTACAATGCTCTCTTTCCTACTGTCTGCACATTTGCAGTGACTTGCACGGGAGAAGTAGCTGTACTCAAGCCCCTGATAAATAAACCCTGAGTGCAGGGAACTACTCTGGCTCTTGCAGACTGACATTACCCAAGGTCAGAGGAATACAGCCAGCTGCTACAATTTTCTCATAGGCCTCTTGAATTCGCTGGCAGCTGTCCTGAAGGTTGTAAAGATTGACATTCACATCGCCTAGGTCTGCAACCATGAGGGACTGGAAGGGGAGGGCCCCCGTGCTAGGATTGACTGTCCGAAGCATCACTGATTCTTCCCGGATGCGGCGAGGTCCGAATCTGCGGAAGGAAGAATCGTCCTGTCAGCCATCTGCAGAGATTTCAGGCTTTGCTTAGACCAGGGCTTCTCAGCCTCAGCAATTTGGGACCAGATGATTCCATGTTGCGGTGTTGCATAATGGAATGTTTAGCAGCATCCCTGGCCTGTACTCACTAGGTGCCAGTAGCATCCTTCCTCCAAGGTGTAACAACCAAAAATGCCTGCAGATATTGCCAAAATGTCCCCTGAGTGCAAAACCGCCCCACTTGAGAATCACTGATCTAGGCTATATATCGAAGAGACTAAATAAGTGTACTAAATGGCATTAGCCAATTTCATGATCTGCCTGAGTCTCGGTTTCCTAATTTGTAAAATATTTACCTTGCACTGTAGTAAGAATTAAATGAGGTAATCATGCAAAGCACCCTGCACTTAGAAGACATTTAGTAAGTGCTGGCTTTCATAGTTCAGATCAGTACGGTCAGATATAGTGTTGCTGAACTGAATCAGAAATTGCTGATGTTCAATAATTAGGAAAATGAATTTTGCTTCCTCCGACTTGATCCTAGGAAAATTGCCTTCATTTGAGCATTTCTTGAGTCAGATGACATCCACAGATTTGGGGAAGGGGCAGCCAGTTTCTGCTCTCAAATGCAATGTCACCTGCCACTGTAAGTTGGCGAGAGGAGAGGAGAGGAATCCACAGCAGCCATCCCAGCAAGGCCCCAGGATGGGGACACAGAGAAGGTTCAGGCTCCAGAATCCCTTCTTTTTTCTTTTTTTGAGACGGAGTCTCACTCTGTTGCCCAGGCTGGAGTGCAGTGGCCCGATCTCAGCTCACTGCAACCTCCGCCTTCCGGGTTCAAGCAATTCTCCTGCCTCAGCCTCCCGAGTAGCTGGGATTACAGGCCCTGGCCACCACTCCCGGCTAATTTTTTTTTTTTTTGTACCTTTGTAGAGACGGAGTTTCACCATGTTGGCCAGGATGGTCTCAAACTCCTCACCTCGTGATCCGCCCACCTCGGCCTCCCAAAGTGCTGGGATTACAGGCATGAGCCACCGGGCCGGCCAAAATCCCTTCTTGACCAATGATGACACTAAGATGTGGGAGGCCACGCCCATGTTGAGCCCTGGGGTTGCTTGTTGAGAGTCCAGGGAACTCAACCATCTCAAACCATAAGGGGCATTTTGGAGCCGGCCACCAGCTTCCAACTCGACCCGGGGCCAGCAGGGGTGCCTGCCCCGGTGCTTTCCATGCCCGACAGCCAGCAAGCAGTCCCTCCACGTGTACCGGGCCCCCGTCCTTCAGGCCTTACCTCGCCCCAGGCCGGTTGGAGGTCCCAGTATCCAGGGGCACCCCGATGAAGGCAGCGTCCAGCCCCTCGGGTGAGGTCTGCACCGGCAGGCGCATCATGGAGCAGACGCCCACCGGCCGGGCCACGAACTCGGGGCTGGGGGGCTGGTTCCGGGGAGCGTCGGAAGCCTGGCGGCTCTGGCGGCGCCCCGGGTGGCAGAGCCCTGCGGCAGGACGCACGCCCACGCCGGGCCCCGGGCCCCGGGCGCACCCGGACGCCAGCAGCCTCAGCATTGCCGCGCGCGGCCCCGACCTCACCGACCAGACCGCCCGCGAGGCCGCCGCGATCTGGCTGGTCCCTAACGGCGAGGCGAGTGTGCACGCGCCAGAGCCGGAACCCGAGCCGGCTCAAAGGTCAGGGACGCCCTGGAATCAAGGCGGGGGAGGGGCCCCAGGGACCTGCCGCTCTCCCCTCAACCCCTCTGGACTTCAGCCTCTGGCAAAGAATCAGGCTGGGGGTGCCCACTGGCCGGCACTGTGCCAGGGGTGTCTGCGCCCTGCTCCCCGCTGTGGCCTTCAGCAGGCTCTTCTCCCATTCAGAGTATTCTGTTTATTTTTATAGAGACGGGCTCACTGTGTTGCCCAGACTGGTCTCGAACTTCTGGACTCAAGTGATCTTCCCACCTTGGCCTCCCAAAGTGCTGGGATTACAGGTGTGAGCCACAGCAGCCACCCCAGAGTAATATTTTTAAAGCCAGAAAGATATAAAGGAAAATGATCTTTCTCTAAGCCAGAAAAATAGGAAATGCATTTTTTTAAAAAAAATAATGTATTTTTAAATGTGCAGGGATAGGAGTCTCAAGAAGCAGTAAAGTTAGTTAGCTACTTAGCTAGCTAGCTAGTTATTTTGAGACAGGGTCTTGCTCTGTTGCTCAGGCTGGAGTGCACTGGCACAATCATGGCTCACTGCAGCCTCAAACTGCTGGGCTCAAGCGATCCTCTCACCTCAGCCTCCCCAGTAGCTGGGACTACAAGCGTGAGCCATCGCGCCTGGCCAGTAAAGTCTTTTTAAATAACCTTGTTAAAAAAGGACTAGAGGCCGGGGGCGGTGGCTCACACCTGTAATCCCAGCACTTTGGGAGGCCGAGGCAGGCGGATCACGAGGTCAGGAGATCGAGACCATCCTGGCTAACACAGTGAAACCCCATCTCTACTAAAAGTACAAAAATTTAGCCGGGTGTGGTGGCAGGTGCCTGTAGTCCCAGCTACTCGGGAGGCTGATGCAGGAGAATGGCGTGAACTCGGGAGGCGGAGCTTGCAGTGAGCCGAGATCATGCCACTGCACTCCAGCCTGGGAAACAGAGCAAGACTCTGTCTCAAAATAAATAAATAAATAAATAAATAAAGGACTTAGAGGCAAGCTGTAGGGAAGGGCACAGTACCAGAGAACCTGCTACATCCTCTTTATTTCTAAGCGGAAAGAAAAACACACTGGGGAAAGAAAGAAGTGATTTGTAATGGAATTATGTGAGCCATTTAGCGGTATTATATATATTATTTTTTCTGATCTCTAAATGTTGAGATTGAATGGAAAAGGCTCCCATTTGCATTTACGTTGCAACCTCTACACAAAGGTTGCACATTAGGCCAAGCGCGGTGGCTCACACCTGTAATCCCAGCACTTTGGGAAGCCGAGGTGGGCGGATCACGAGGTCAGGAGATCGAGACCATCCTGGCTAACACGGTGAAACTCCGTCTCTACTAAAAATACAAAAAATTAGCCAGGTGTGGTGGCGGGCACCTGTAGCCCAGCTCCTCGGGAGCCTGAGGCAGGAGAATGGCGTGAACCCGGGAAGGCGGAATTTGCAGTGAGCCAAGATTGCGCCACTGCACTCCAGCCTGGGCAACAGAGCAAGACTGTCAAAAAAAAAAAAAAAAAAACCACCAAAAAAAACAAAGGTTGCACATTAAACCCCACACCACTCCAGCCTCCACTCTGGAGTGGAGCCTCCACTCTGCAAGTCGGGACAGAGTTTCCTAATGGTCAATAATCAGTGCTCAATGTTGGCGTTGGAGCAGGTCCCAGCCATTTTCTGGAACAAATGCAACAATCTCTCAGTTTTGTTTTTCTTTTTTTTCTCCCTTATGCCACTTAAAGGGTCTCAGTTATTCTCTTGACTCCCAAATTCAACTGCTATTTCTTTCATGTTGCTCGTCCTGAATGTATCATGTTCTTACTCCGGGTTTTTCTTTCATTCAGCTCACAAATATTTATTGAGTGTCTGCTATGTGCCAGGCATTCCAGTGAGGTCTCCCCATCATCCACTACTGCTGAGCACCCTCTCTCCTTGAAACGTTCCTCAGGCGGCCTCTTGCCTGGGACTCCCCTGGTCTCCTTCCATCTTGGTGACTCCTTCTTGGCTGGCAATCCCTTTTAATATGGAGGTGATGATTTTCACCCATAGGCAGGTCAACCACAAGCCCAAATCCCAACCTTGAGCTCCAGGCAACCAATTTCTAACTCCGACCTGGATGCTTGACAGCACCTGGGGTGGGCTGCAAGTTCAGCCCGCGACTTTCCACCTCCCTGTCTTTGATCCTGCTCTATGCCCCCAAATTTAAGAAGTCCTGATGGTTGCCTGCACCCAAGCCTTCTGCTCATTTCCTCTGCTGCTACTCTGGTCCAGGCCTTCCCACCCCAGCTTTCCAGCTGATCTCACTCTCGCTAGTATCACCATACATATGCCTGCCCAGTAATGCTTCCTAGAGCCAATCCTTCCTGTGTTTTCCCTTCTGCAGCTTCACGGGCTTGTTCTTCCAGCCCATGGTCAGCTGTGTCAGCCCCACTTTCTTGCCTCCTTTCCTTTGTTCATGCTTTTCTGTCTGCCTAGAGTGCTCCACCCCGGCCCTCAGCTCCACATGTCCAATGTTCAGTAGAAGCCCACCCTCAAAAGATCCTGATTTTTTTTTTTTTTAAGGGAGATAGAAGTCTCGCTCTGTGATGAAGGCTGTGGTGCAGTGATACAGTCATAGCTCACTGCAGCCTCTACTTCCTGGGCTTGAGCAATCCTTCTGCCTCAGCCTCGCAAGTAGCTAGGACTACAGGTGCACACCACCATACCCAACTAATTTTTGTATTTTTTGTAGAAATAGGGTCTCGCTGGATGCGGTGGCTCACGCCCGTAATCCTAGCACTTTGGGAGACAAAGGCAGGTAGATGGCTTGAGTCCAGGAGTTTGAGACCAGCCTGGGCAACATGGGGAAATCCTGTCTCTACAAATAATACAAAAGTTAGCCAGGAGTGGTGGTGCATGCCTGTAGTCCCAGTGTATCGAATTGGTGGGTTCTTGGTCTCACTGACTTCAAGAAATGAAGCTGCGGACCCTCACAGTGAGTGTTACAGTTCTTAAAGGTGGTGTGTCCGGAGTTTGTTCCTTCAGATGTTCAGATGTGTCCGGAGTTTCTTCCTTCTGGTAGGTTTGTGGTCTCGCTGACTTCAGGAGTGAAGCTGCAGACCTTCGCGGTATTACAGCTCTTAAAGGCGGCGCATCTAGAGTTATTCCTTCCTTCATCAGGGTGGGTTCACGGTCTCACTGGCCTCAGGAGTGAAGCTGCAGACCTTTGCGGTGAGTGTTACAGTTCATAAAGGTGACCCGTCCAGAGTTGTTCATCCCTCCCAGTGGGTTCGTGGTCTCGCTGGCTTCAGAAGATAAGCTGCAGAACTTCGCGGTGTCACAGCTCATGAAGGCGGCACACACCCAAAGAGCGAAAGAACAAGGATTAGAACCAGGTTTTCACAACATGAAGGAGTACCTCACCGAGTAAACGCTAATGGCGCTGGTGGCCTGCTTTTATTCCCTTATCTGGCCCCACCCACATTCTGCTGATTGGTCCATTTTACAGAGAGCTAATTGGTTCGTTTTACAGATTGCTGATTGGTCCATTTTGACAGAGTGCTGTTTGGTGCGTTCACAAACCTTTAGCTAGACACAGAGTGCTGTTTGGTGCATTTACAATCCTTTAGCTAGACACAAAAGTTCTCCAAGCTCCCACCCGATTAGCTAGACACAGAGTTCTGATTGGTGCGTTTACAATCCTTTAGCTAGACAGAAAAGTTCTCCAAGTCCCCACCTGACCCAGAAGCCCAGCCGGCTTCACCTCTCACCAGCTACTCAGAAGGCTGAGATGGGAGGATCACCTGAGCCCAAGGAGGTAAAGCTGCAGTGAGCTGTGATCGCACCACTTCATTCCAGCCTGGGAGACAAAGTGAGACCCTGTCTCAAAAAAACTAACCAAAAAAAGAGACGGTGAGTCTCACTACGTTTCCCAGGCTGGTCTCAAACTCCTGGATGCAAGCAATACTGCTACCTCAGCTTCTCAAAGTGTTGGGAATACAAGTATAAGCCACTGCGCCCAGCCTTTTTGTCTTTGCTGTGTGTGTGCCTGTTTTAATTTATAATCCTGTATATATCAACAGATATATCCCACATAACAAAAGCTTTCTGAGATCCTCAATAATTTTTTTTAACTTTTTTTAGAGACAGGGTCTGGCTCTGTCTCCCAGGCTGCAGTGCAGTGGTACTGTCGTGGCTCACTGCAGCCTTGAATCCTAGGACTCAACTGATCCTCCCACCTCAGCCTCCTGAGTAGCTGGGACCACAGGCTCACGTCACCTCAACTGGCTAATATTTTTTAAAATTTTTTTGTAATTATGAGGGTCTCACTATGTTGTCCAGGCTGGTCTTGAACTCCTCAAGGGATCCTCCCACGTTGGCCTCCCAAAGTGTTAGGATTACAGGTGTGAGCCACCACACCTGGCCTCAATAATTGTAATAGTGTAAAGGAGTCTTGAGATTTAAAAAAGCAAAAACATCTGAGAACTGCTAGCTTCAGTCAGTGGTTTCATAGTATTGTTTGTGAGAAACATTTACATCGATTTCCTGGAGTGTCTGTTAAAATTCAGATTCCTGGACCCCATCCCAAACTACAGAATTAGAATCTATCAAATGTTTTCAGCTGGGTGTGGTGGCTCACACCTGTAATCCCAGCACTCTGGGAGGCCGAGGGTGGCAGATCACTTGAGGTCAGGAGTTCAAGACCAGCCTGGCCAAGGTGGTAAAACCCCATCTCTACTAAAAATGCAAAAATTACCGGGGCATGGTGGCAGGCGCCTGTAGTCCTAGCTACTCAGGAGGCTGAGGCATGAGAATCACTTGAACCTGGGAGGCAGAGGTTGCAGTGAGCCAAGATAGTGCCACTGTACTCCAGCTGGGTGACAGAGAGAAACCCTGTCTCAAAAAAAGAAAAATGTGTTTAGCTGGGTGTGGTGGCTCATGCCTATAATCCTAGCACTTTGGGAGGCCAAGATGGCAGGATTGCTTGAGACCAGGAGTTTGAGACCAACCTGGGCAATATAGTGAGACCTTATCTCTACGAAAAAATCTTAAAAAAAGTTAGCTGGGCATGGTGATGCATGCCTCTTGTCCTGGCTACTCAGGAGACTGAGGTGGGAGCATTGCTTGAGCCCAGGAGGTAGAGAGATGCTGCAGTGAGCCATGATCGCACCACTGCACTCCAACCTGGGCAACAGAGTGAAACTCTGTCTCTAAATAAATAAATAAAAATCCAGACTGGGCCAGGCGTGGTGGCTCACACCTGTAATCCCAGCACTTTGGGAGGCCCAAGGCAGGCAGATCACGAGGTCAGGAGTTCGAGACCAGCCTGGCCAAGAGACTAGCCTGGCCAATATGGTGAAACCCCATCTCTAATAAAAATACAAAAATTAGCCAGGTGTGGTGGCAGGCACCTGTAATCCCAGCTACTCAGGAGGCTGAGGCAGGAGAATTGTTTGAACCCAGGAGGCAGAGGTTGCAGTGAGCCAAGATTGCGCCATTGCACTCCAGCCTGGATGACAGAGCGAGACTCCGACTCAAAAAAATAAAAATAAAAATAAAAATAAATAAATAAAAATCTGACCAGGTGCGGTGGCTCACACCTGTAATCCCAGCACTTTGGGAGGCCAAGGCGGGAGGATCACAAGGTCAGGAGTTTGAGACCAACCTTACCAACATAGTGAAATGCTGTCTCTGCTAAAAATACAAAAATTAGCTGGGCATGGGGGTACACGCCTGTAATCCCACCTACTCAGGAGGCTGAGGCAGGAGAATCACTTGAACCCAGGAGGCGGAGGTTGTAGTGAGACGAGATCGCACCACTGCACTCCAGCCTGGGTGACAGAGCCAGACTCTGTCTCAAAAAAATAAAAAATAAAAAATAAAAATCCATTCATGTTATCACAAGAAATTTCAATTGTACATTTGTTAATGAAAGAAAAGACAGTTTCAACTTTTGTAACTTTTTGAATTTAACATTTATTTTAGGATTTGTATTACCTCCTTGAGCTCAAGGCTATCAAGAATTTGAAGAGATCATTCTTTTAAAGTTCTGATTATTATTGCATGTAGCAAATATGCAAATATCAAGCATAAAACTTGATATTGGTCCAGGCATGGTGGCTCACGCCTATAATCCTAACACTTTGGGAGGCCGAGGCGGGCAGATTACCTGAGGTTAGGAGTTCAAGACCAGCCTGGCCGACATGGTGAAACCCCATCTCTACTAAAAATACAAAAAATTGGCCGGGCACGGTGGCTCATGCCTGTAATCCTAGCACTTTGGGAGGCCAAGGCGGGCAGATTACCTGAGGTTAGGAGTTCAAGACCAGTCTGACCAACATGGAGAAACCCCATCTCTACTAAAAATACAAAATTAGCTGTGCGTGGTGGCACACGCCTGTAATCCCAGCTACTAGGGAGGCTGAGGCAGGAGAATCACTTGAACCTGGGAGGCGGAGGTTGCGGTGAACTGAGATTGTGCCATTGCACTCCAGCCTGGGCAACAAGAGTAAAACTCCGTCTCAAAAAAAAAAAAAAAAAAAAAATTTAGCCAGGGGCAGTGGCACGCACCTGTAATCCCAGCTACTCGGGAGGCTGAGGCAGGAGAATCGCTTGAACTTGGGAGGCAGAAGTTGCAGTGAGCTGACATCACGCCACTGCACTGCAGCCTGGGTGACAGAGCAAGACTTTGTCTCAAAAAAACAAAACAAAACAAAACCTGATATTAAACAGCTACCTTCACAGAAAAGCTAAAACTTGGCCAGGTACAGTAACTCACGACTATAATCCCAGCACTTTGGGAGACCAAGGAGGGAGGACCTGTTTGAGCCCAGGAGTGCAAGACCAGCCTGGTCAACATAGCGAGATGGGAGACGCCATCTTTTTGTTGTTGTTGTTTGTTTGTTTGTTTGAGACAGTCTTGCTCTGTCGCCCAGGCTGGAGGTCAGTGGTGCGATCTTGGCTCACTTCTACCTCTGCCTCCCGAGTTAAAGTGATTCTCCTGCCTCAGCATCCTGAGTAGCTGGGACTATAAGCACGCGCCACCATGCCTGGCTAATTTTTGTATTTATTATTTATTTGTATTTACTTGTATTAATTTTTGTATTATATTAGCTCAATATTTAATGCTTTCCCTAATAATTTGATTTCTTTCCAAATCATAATTATACGATATGTAGAAAATATCAATTTTTTTCACCAAATCCGATAGGGATCCAAACTCCCCCCAGTTAACTTCAGTGAGAGATACAAACTGTATCATTTTCTATGTATGCCATGACAGGAAGAAGGTTGGGAAGTACCCGTCTAGTAAACTATAATTTCCAATATCTACTTCAACATTTTGGGTGTCCTCCAAGGGCAGTACCTTGTAAAACACAAGGAATAAATGTTTTGTGAGTGGCTGAATGATTGAAAAGATCTTCTAGAACTGCGAAAAGCAGCTCTGGGGTGATGACTATCTCAGTCAACAAAACTGGCAGCCTGAGTGTGGGGAAAACACCGTGTGCATTTCAGCCGTCTGCATGGATTGATTCCCTTTGGCCTGCTGAATGGTGAGGTAAGGGCTCTGCAGAAGGAGTCAACGCTGAACTTGTCTGTGCTTGTGGAAGCTCAGAAATGACCCTGCTGCAACTCTAGCCTCCCCAGGCTGCCTGGCTGGGGACTTTCTGTGACACTCATTCACCTTGCTACAACCTCAACACTCATCTTCACCTTCTTTGTCCCCTAGCCCTAAATAAAAATATATTGTTTAGCATGTTCAGAATACTTTCATCTGTTAAAGGAAAAAATTAGCTGGCCGGGCACGGTGGCTCACTCCTGTAATGCCAGCACTTTGGGAGGCCAAGGTGGGCGGATCATCTGAGGTCGGGAGTTGGAGACCAGCCTGGCCAACATGGAGAAACTCTGCCTCTACTAAAAATATAAAAATCAGCCAGGTGTGGTGGTGTGTGCCTGTAATTACTCCCAGCTACTCAGGAGGCTGAGGCAGGAGAATTGCTTGAATCCAGGAGGCGGAAGTTGCAGTGAGCTGAGATAGTGCCACTGCACTCCAGCCTGGGTGACAGGGTAAGACTCTGTCTCAAAAAAAAAAGAAAAGAAAAAAAAGAAAAAGAAAAAGAAAAAAATTAGCCTGGGCAACATAGTGAGACCCTGTCTCTAAAAAAAAAAAAATTTTTTTTTTAATTAGCTGGGTACAGTGGCACACACCTATAGTCCAGCTACTCAGGAGGCTGAGGTAGGAGGATTGCTGGATCCCGGGAGGTGGAGGCTGCAGTGAGCTGTGTTTGCACCACTGCACTGCAGCCTGAACAACAAATCGAGACCCTGACAAAAAAAAAAAAAAGATAAAAGAAAAAAGTATCTAATGATCCTTGTTAAAGCATGGTAAGGAAAACTATCCAGGACCCTTGAGGTAGGTATAGTGACCACTGCAATGAAATCTTGTAGTTGAGGAGAGCGACTGGGCTCTCAACCCAATATAGTGTGAAAGGAAAAGAAAATCCCAGGACCCCAGACTCACTATGCCAAAGGGAAAAGTTAAGCTTGGGAACTGAGTATGTAAAACATTGTACTTTTTTTCGTTCCTAAACAGGTAGCTGCAAGACAGAGGCCATATACCTCCCCAGGTGACCTCCCTCATCCTGACAATGTAAATTAACAGCTTATTTTCACAAGTAAGGGACAAAGATAAGACTGGGGATCATTCCCCCGACCCCCACCCCCACCAACCCGGAGACAAACGCATATTTGACTTCTTCCTCTACTCTATGTTTAGGTTATTTAATGTAAAAGGTGGATTTTCTGAATAATTCTATGAACAATTGACTGTTCCTCTTTCCCCTCCTGCCCGATTTTCCCGTTTAAATACCGAAGTTCTCAAAATCCTCTTGGGAAAGAGCGCAGGCCACAGATACCACTGTAGCTTGTGTCTTTCCCAGACACATCCTCAACCTTGGCGAAATAAACTTGCCTGAGACCTGTCTCAGACACTATTTGGTTTACAACGGCATGGCAAGTGGGAATTTATAGCCAAAAAGCCAGGTGGGGTGCTAAAGTTTGGCCAAGCAAAGAATCTTTGTGGCCTGGCACGGTGGCTCACGCCTGTAGTCTGAGCACTTTGGGAGGCTGAGGCGGGTGGATCACTTGAGGTCAGGAGCTCGAGACCAGCCTGGCCAACATGGTGAAACACTGTCTCTACTAAAAATACAAAAATTAGCTGGGCATGGCAGTAGATGCCTGTAATCCCAGCTACTCGGGAGGCTGAGGCAGGAGAATTGCTTGAACCTGGGAGGTGGAGGTTGCAGCGAGCTGAGGTCACACCACTGCACTCCAGCCTGGCCAACAGATGGAGACTCTAACTCAAAAAAAAAAAAAAAAAAAAAGAATCTTTGTGACATTAAAGCTTGTCAGAATCCCCAGTATTCTATTCATTTTGCCTATAAAGTTATCAGCTGGGCACGGTGGCTCAAGCCTGTAATCCCAGCACTTTGGGAGGCCGAGTTGGGCCAATCCTTTGAGGTCAGGAGTTTGAGACCAGCATGGCCAACATGGTGAAACCCTGTCTCTACTAAAAATACAAAAAAGTAGCTGGGTGTGGTGGTGCATGCCTGTAATCCCAGCTATTTGGGGGGCTGAGGCAGGAGAATTGCTTGAACCCAGGAGGCGGAGGTTGCAGTGAGCCAACATTTCACCACTGCACTCTAGCTGGGTGACAGGGTGAGACTCCCTCTCAAAAAAAAAAAAAAAAAAAAAAAGCCAGGCGCAGTGGCTAACGCCTGTAATCCCAGCACTTTGAAGGCCAAGGCGGGTGGATCATTTAAGGTCAGGAGTTCGAGACCAGTCTGGCCAACATGGTGAAACCCCCATCTCTACTAAAAATAGAAAAATTAGCCCAGCAGGGTGGTGCGCACCTGTAATCCCAGCACTCTGGGAGGCCAAGGCAGGCAGATCTCTTGAGGCCAGGAGTTTGAGAACATCCTGGTCAACATGGCGAAACCCATCTCTACTTTAAAAAAAAAAAAAAAAAATTAGCTGGGCGTGGTGGTACGTGCTTGTAATCCCAGCTACTGGAGAGGCTGAGGCACAAGAATGGCTTGAACCAGGGAGGCAGAGGTTGTGGTGAGCTGAGATCGTGCCACTGCACTCCAGCCTGGGCAATAGAGTGAGGCTCCGTCTCAAAAAATAATAAAATAAAATAAAATAAGCCTCCTATGGGCAGGAGAGAGGAAGGGGAGAGCATGAATTTATCTCAGAGACCCACCCAGTGAGGCTGAATGTTATGCAGTTTCAGAATCAAGCCAGGAGAGGGCACAGAAAACTTCTAATTGATCATCTAACAGAGGAAAAAAGATAATTCAGGAAATGGACAGAGTTCTTCAATTATTCAATCAGGTGACACAGTTTATGTCACCTCCTAAATCACCTGGAAAAAAATTTAGTCAATGTAATTTCATCCTGAAATCTCAACAGTTTTCTTATACAATGGGTATCATAATGTCATCTTTGTACTATTTAATTTTTTTTTTTTTTGAGACGGAGTCTCACTCTGTCACTCAGGCTGGGATGCAGTGGTGCGATCTCGGCTCACTGCAACCTCTGCCTCCCAGGTTCAAGTGATTCTCCTGCCTCAGCCTCCTGAGTATCTGGGATTACAGGCATCCGCAACCATGCCCGGCTAATTTTTGTATTTTTAGTAGAGACAGGGTTTCATATGTTGGTCAGGTTGGTCTCTAACTGCTGACCTCGTGATCCACCTGATCCACCCGCCTCGACCTCCCAAAGTGCTGGGATTACAGGCATGAGCCACTGCCCCCGGCCCTCATTTAATTTTTTATTGAAGAAAATATTCAGATTTCTTTCAAGCCCCAGCCAGTCACCTACACATTCTTTTAGATGGCTTTTCTCTTTGCCCAAGGAGGTCAGCTGCTTCTGAGTAGTCCTTCTTCCTCTGCAAAGTAGGGACTATAACCTTTCCTGACTTTCCAGTGATGTTCACCATCAACCTGGTCCTTAGAGAGGAAGGAAGCATTAGACAAATGCAAGAGCTGATTATTAATTATGAACTATATGCTCTGGGTACATAGATCTGACTCAAGTTATTAGTAAGAATGAATACTCGATAATTGATGATTAACAGGACTGTAGCTTAAAACCAAGGTTCTAAAGTGCACAAAGTTCAAGGACACGTGGAAAAATGCTGTTTAGACAAATCCAAATATAAGCCAACTTGTGCTAGGCAATTAAAACCAGAAAAACGTTATTAAGCACTTTTGGAAGATAACAATGCTTGAAGTGCAGATATAGACATCTCATACAAATAAAGCATGTATGATACATTTCCTATAGCATAACATAAATGGTTTGATAAAGCATTTGTTCTTTTTTCTTCTTCTTTTTTTTAGAGACTTGGTCTCTAAAAAAAAAAAGCTCAATGATCAATCATTTCATTAATCATGCTTATGTAATGAAACCTTCAACAAATCCCGACAGAATGGGGTTCAACAAGCTTCCAGGTTGGTGAACATACAGAGGTGTGGGGAGGGTGGTGTGCCTGAGGAGGGCACGGAAGCTCCAGATCCCTTCCCATGTTCCTTGCCCTATGCAGCTCTTCCACTGGCTGTTCCTACGTTCTATTCTTTCATAATAAATGGCAATCTGGTTAGTAGACCGTCCTGAGTTCTATGAGCTGTCCTAGCAGATGATCAAACCCGGAGAGGAGGGAATGGTGGGAACTTCTAATTTATAGCGAGTCTGCAAGAAGTACAGGTGACAACCTGGGACTGGCACCCGGTGTCTGAAGTGGGGGCAGTCTTAAGGGACTAAGCCTGTAACCTGTGGAATCTGATGCTATTTCCAGGTAGATAGTGTCAGGATTGAGATAAATCGTAGGACACTGCTAAAGTTTGGATGTTGATTCCCTACAAATCTCATGTTGAGCGTTTATCCCCTAATGGCAGGTGTGTGGGTCATGGGAGTAGATCCCTCATGAATAACCAATGCCTTGTTGCGGGGAAGGGGTCAGTGAGTTCTCACTCTTTTCCCTCCCACAAGAGCTGGTTGCTACAAATAGCCTGGCGCCTCCCCTGTCTCTCTCTCTCTCTTGCTGCGTGATCTCTGCACACACTGACTCCATTTCACCTTTTGCTATGAGTGGAAGCAGCATGAAGCTTTCACCAGATTCTCCATCTTCCAGCCGGCAGAATTGTCAGCCAAGTTAATTTCATTTTGTTGTTGTTTGTTTTGTTTGTTTGTTTGTTTTTTGAGATGGAGTCTGACTCTGTCCCCAGGCTGGAGTGCAGTAGCACGATCTCAGCTCACTGCAACCTCCGCCTCCGGGTTCAGGCAATTCTCCTGCCTCAGCCTCCCGAGTAGCTGGGATTACAGGTGCCCACCACCACACCCAGCTAATTTTTTTGTATTTTTAGTAGAGATGGGGTTTCACCATGTTGGCCAGGCTGGTCTCAAACTCCTGATGTCAGGTGATCCACCTGCCTTAGCCTCCCAAAGTGCTGGGACTATAGGCATGGTAATTTGATAAATTACCCAGCCTCAGGTATTCCATTACAGCAAGAGACTGACAGACACCCTCCTAAGGTCTGCAGAGAATTGTAGAATTTTTTGGTGTGAACCCCCATGCCCCACCACCACCACATTAGGAGCCAGTGGAGAAGGAAATGGAATCTTCCCTTTCCATCAAATAAGCCCTTTTTCTCTTGGAATCGCCCTTTGATTTTTCTGTGTTAGTCTTTCTTTTAAAATCTTTACTGTTTTCCTGATTACACCTAATACATATGTATTGTACAAAGTATAAGTTGACCATAGTCTGCTCCTACTCCTGCTCAAGGTTTTTTTTTGTTTTGTTTTGTTTTGTTTGAGATGGAGTCTTGCTCTGTTGCCCTGCCTGGAGGGCAGTGGTGCAATCTTGGCTTGCTGCAACCTCCGCCTCCTGGATTCAAGAAATTCTCCTGCCTCAGCCTTCTGAGTAATTGGGATTACAGGTGCCCACCACCACACCCAGCTAATTTTTGTATTTTTAGTAGAGAAGGGGTTTTGCCATGTTGGCCAGGCTGGTCTCAAACTCCTGGCCTCAAGGGATCCACCCACCTCAGCATCCAAAAGTGCTGGGAAAAAAGTGTGGGGATTACAGGCACCTGGCCTCAAGGTTGTACTTTAATTCATATGAGACTTTGGAAAAAGTACGGGTTTCTCCTTTACAAATTGGTTGGCAATGTGTCATTTTTTCACCTTAAAATGCCTGGAAATCTTTCAGATAAGCTTTTTAAAAAAGCTTTTTTTTAGGTGTAATTTACATACCACAAAATTCACCCATTTTTAAGTGTACAAGTTAATGATTTTTAGTACCCTTGTGCAACCATCACAACTCGGTTTTAGAACATTTCTATCACCCCCAAAAGTTCCTTCATGCCTATCAAAGCTTTTTAAAGGGTGCATTTTTGTGGATAATTACAATCATGAGTAACAAGTCCCAGAAATGTCCATTTTTCCTGGCTTTCTTTTGCTGCCGGCAGGCAAAAAGAAAATTGCAAAAGCCCATCAACAAATGTTGGAAGAAAACACCATAAGCTGATCAACAGCTGTCTGCTAAAAATAGTTTATTCATGCTCTCCAGCTTTTAGTGAATGTCAGCCAAATGCCAGGCATTGGTTAAGTCTGTTAGGGATATCAAGACAGGATAATAGCTTCCCCTGGAAGTAATTGGATGTGAGTTCAATAGTATACAACCTCACTGAAAACAGTTTCCATATTCAACGGTTTGGGGTGGTAAAAGTGTGCCAGGTGGGTGTGATATTTGGACTTCCACTTCCAGAACTGAAGATAAACAAGGGCTAGATTTACTTTCCCACCTAAACAACCAAAATATGGATCCCCAAAATGTAAGAAATGGTCTTCAAGACACCGGATATCACGCAACAAAGGACAGAAATCCCTGAAAAAAGTACAACAAATGGCTGGGCGCGGTGGCTCACGCCTGTAATCCCAGCACTTTCAGAGCCGGAGGCGGACGGATCACAAGACCAGGAGTCCGAGACCAGTCTGGCCAATATGGTGAAACCTCGTCTCTACTAAAAATACAAAAATTAGCCGGGTGTGGTGGTACACGCCTGTAGTCCCAGCTACTCGAGAGGCTGAGGCAGAAGAATCGCTTGAACCCTGGAGGTGGAGGTGGCAGTGAGCTGAGATCGCGCCACTGCACTCCAGCCTGGGCAACAGTGCCAGACTCCGTCTCAAAAAAAAAAAAAGTACAACAAGTGAAGTGAGCCCTATTATTGCTCCAGCTTACTGCCTTGAGAGTTTCCGGGCTCTACTGCAAAAAGAGCAAAGTGAGGAAGAGCCTGGTGGAATCCCGGAGCTGAGGAGAGGGAGCTGAGTCCAGGGAGACCAAGGTAGCCAGATGGAAAGGACAGAGTACCAGAGAAAGGGAGTTGTTCAGACAGAACCCAGAGATCTGTAAAAGGTCCCCGCCTCTAGCATTCAGCAGAGTACTGTTGAGGATACATAACGTAAGAAAACTACACAAGGCTGGGTAAAGAACCACGTAAAAGGATTACTACAGCAGTTCCTAACCTTTTTGGAGTTTCGGGATGAAACTCTTCCACCTCAGTTAATCAGACGTTCGTTAGATTCTCATAAGGAGTGGGCAACCTAGATCCCTCACGTGCACAGTTCACAATAAGGTTTGTGCTGCTATGAGAATCGAATGCTGCAGCTGATCTGACTGGAGACAGAACTCAGGCAGTAATGCTCGCTCGCCTGCCACTCACCTCCTGCTGTGCGGCCCGGCTCCTAACAGACCACCAACTGGTACTAGTCCGCGGCCTGGAGACTGGGACCCCTGGTTTAGAAGGAATAGTGCCTACTCCTATGATCCAGATTGGAAAAACTCATAATGTGTGGGGCATTGGAAAGAGTACTTATGAAGGTCTTGCCTCAGGGGAATAATTAGCCCTAGAGTTGACATTGCTCTGGTCCTGCCTAACAAATCTCTTTTTTTTTGAGACGCAGTCTCACTCTGTTGTCCAGGCTGGAGTGCAGTGGCATGATGTCCGCTCACTGCAACCTCCACCTCTGGGGTTCAAACGATTCTCCTGCCTCAGCCTCCCGAGTAGCTGGGATTACAAGCATGTGCCTCCACGCCCAGCTCATTTTGTATTTTTAGTAGAGATGGGGTTTCTCCAGGTTGGTCAGGCTGGTCTTGAACTCCCAACCTCAGGTGATTCGCCTGCCTTGGCCTCCCAAAGTGCTGGGATTACCGGCGTAAGCCACAACGCCCAGCAGTTAAAGACTTTCTAACAACAAAAAGCTTAATACTTTTTTTTTTTTTTTTTTTGAGATAGAGTCTCTCTGTCGCTCAGGCTGGAGTTCGGTGGCGCAATCTCGGCTCACTGCAACATCTGCCGCCCAGGTTCATGTGATTCTCCTGCCTCAGCCTCCCGAGTAGCTAGGATTACAGGTGCCTGCCACTGCGCCCAGCTAATTTTTGTCGTTTTTATTAGAGATGGGGTTTCACCATCTTGGCCAGGCTGTTCTTGAACTCCTGACCTCGTGATCCACCTGCCTTGACCACCCAAAGTGCTGGGATTACAGGCGTGAGCTACTGCGCCGCCGGATACTTTTTTTTTTTTTTGAGATGGAGTTTTGCTCTTGTCGCCCAGGCTGGAGTGCAGTGGTGCCATCTTGGCTCACTGCAAACTCCACCTCATGGGTTCAAGCAATTCTCCTGCCTCACCCTCCCGAACAGTTGGGATTACAGGCGCCCGCCACCATGCCCGGCTAGTTTTTGTATTTTTAGTAGAGATGGGGGTTTCACCATGTTGGCCAGGCTGGTCTCAAACTCCTGACTTCAGGTGATCCACCCGCCTCGGCCTCCCAAGTGCTGGGATTACAGGCACGAGCTATCACACGCGGCCAGCTTGATACTTTTAAGCCCATTATTTCCAATATTGTGAATTATCAGATTGTCAAGTAATAAAATAAGCAAAATGAATCCTTAATAAAAATTCTATCTTGGCAACGCTATTTGTCATTTCCATCCTATGACTTTCTCTTCATATGTAACTGAAATTTCATAAATATTAAGAAATTGTTGTTTGGGCATAAGAATCAGATATGGAAAGGAGGCAATTGTGCTATTAACCGTGTCACTTAGGGCCACTGCTATTTGAGGCGTGCATCACACCAGCAGAATCATCTACACCTGGCAGCTTGTCAGAACTGCAGAAATTCTCAGGATCTGCTCCAGACCTAATGAATCAGAATATACAGTTTAACAAGATTCCTGGCCGGGCGCGGTGGCTCACGCCTGTAATCCCAGCACTCTGGGAGGCCGGGGGAATGGATCACGAGGTCAGGAGTTCAAGACCAGCCTGGCCAAGATGGTGAAACCCCGTCTCTACTAAAAATACAAAAATCAGCCAGGCGTGGTGGTGTGCACCTGAAATCCCAGCTACTCAGGAGGCTGAGGCAGGAGAATTGCTTGAACCCAGGGGGCAGAGGTTGCAGTGAGCCAAGATCGCACCACTGCACTCCAGCGTGGGTGACAGAGTGAGACTCCATCTTAAAAAAAAAAAAAAAAAAAAAAAAAGATTCCTAAGTGGTTACTACACACATTTGAGAAGCACTGGCCCTCTCCATGCAATACATTGAGGAAATACAGTCACATGTCACACAATCTTTAGTCAACAACAGACTGCATATAAGAGTGGTCCCATCAGATTACAATATTGTATTTTTATTGTACCTTTTCTATGTTTAGATACAAAAATATCAACCATTGTGTTACAATTGCCTCCAGTATACAGTACAATAACATGCTGTAGAGATTTGTAGCCTAGGAGCAGTAGGCTGTATCATACAGCCTAGGTGTGTAGTAGGCTATACTATCTAGGTTTGCGTAAGTACACTCTATGGGCAGGGCTCAGTGGCTTATGCCTGTAATTCCAACACTTTAGAAGGCCAAGGCAGGAAGACTGCTTGAGCCCAGGAGTTGGAGACCAGACTGGGCAACAGAGGGAGAAACCCTGTCTATACAAAAAAATTTAAAATTAGCCAGCTGTGGGTCTAGACATGGTAGCTCACGCCTGTAATCCCAGCACTTTGAGGGGCTGAGGCAGATGGATTGCTTGAGACCAGGAGTTCGAGACTAGCCTGAGAAACATAGCAAGACCCTTTCTTTATAAAAAGAAAATTAAAATATACAAAAATATATAATTTAATTTTAAAAAATTAGCCTGGCATGGTCATGCAGGCCTGCAGTCCCAGCTACTCAGGAGGCTGAGGCAGAAGGATCACAGCAGATCGAGGTTGCAGCGAGCTGTGATGGCACCACTGCACTGCAGCCTGAGCGACACAGCAAGACCCTGTCTCAGAAACAAAACAAAACAAACAAAAAAACTCTATGATATTCCAATGATAGAGTCACCTAAGATGCATTTCTCATATCTCTGTTAAACAATGCATGACTGTAATTTCTCCAGTCATGTTTCCTTATGTCTGAAAAAAAAGGGCACTGAAACCTGTTTGTTCACTTTAGTTCACAGGCTGATTAGAAAAGTAAGTAAAAGCCAATCCAAATATAAATTAAATACACGTGAAATACCAAACCCTCTAATAAACAGCGAGCTACATACAAGTCCCAGACACTCCACGACCATTTCTAGATTGAAAATCCTAGGCCAGGCGCAGTGGCTCACACCTATAATTCCAGCACTTTGGGAGGCCGAGGCGGGTGGATCACGAGGTCAGGAGTTCAAGACCAGCCTGGCCAAGATGGTGAAACCCCCGTCTCTACTAAAAAAAAAAAAAAAAAAAAAAAATTAGCTAGGCGTGGTGGTGGGCGCCTGTAATCCCAGCTACTGGGAGACTGAGGCAGGAGAATTGCTTGAACCCAGGAGGCGGAGGTTGCAGTGAGCCGAGACCGCGCCACTACACTCCAACCTGGGCGACAGAGCGAGACTCCATTTAAAAAAAAAAAAAAGAATATTTAAGTCTTTTCACTTCTGGGAATACACACATATATACACACACACACACACACATATATATCTAATCGAAACACGTCACCTTTCACTCAACAGCTATTAAAGACACAAACCATTTCGGGTAAGCAGACTCCTACAGTGTCCCTACTGCACATTTCTCCTCGGTGGCCAAAGCAACAAAACCTGAACTAAGCCACAAGGTAGCTGTAGGAAGCTCTATGCCTGGGACCACTACAGGCAGGCACTAGTTTCCCTGTCCAACACTGCCCGAAATGGAGCCGGGCCCGGTTCTCCTGAGCCGAGCAGGCCAAAGCAGGGAGCCCGTGAGTGGACCGGGCATAGCCAGAGCGACGCCGCAGCACCCCAGCCGCAGGGTCAGCCCCAAAAGCAGCAGGGCCCGCTTGATCGCGGATGCCGGGACGCCCTCGTGCAAGCCTCGAAGGGGTACTGCCACCCCGAACATTCGCCAGAACGAAAGCGGCAGCCAGTAGCCCTCGCAGGTGCTGGAGGGATCCAAGCGCTTGAGCCGAGTCCGAAACTCGCACAGCAACCTCACGAGGATAAACTCCAGCAACCAGAATCGGGTTGGCGTCGCCTAGCAACCAGGAGCCAAACGCGCGGACGCCAGGCATTGGTCTGCACTTGTCACGTGAGCCAGCGCCGCTGCCCAGTGGGAGATTACGCCGCAGGCACGTGATGCGCGCAACCGCCCTTTGGCAGAGCTTTTCGCGAAGGCAGTTGTGGCGCTGGGCGCGGAGGCGAGGTATTCCCGGGGTTTCCGCCCTATCCTTTTACAAAGTCCTGGCTTTGGCTGGTGCGACCAAAGAGAGGAAACCGGCGCTTGAGACTTGTATGGGCTGGCTATGGTGAAGCAGTGAAACGGTGCAGAATTGTGTCAATGAGGCTAGTTCAGTTGTGCAAGAGCATTTCCTCAAAGTAAGACAGAAGCTTTTAGTTACGTCAACACCTGCAAATGTTAGGCTGGCCAGAAATTTCCTGACAAATAATGGGTGAAGGTCGGGCGCGTGGTCGCTCATGCCTGTAATCTCAGCGCTTTGGGATCACTCGAGGTCAGGAGTTCGAAACCAGCTTGGTCAACATGGCGAAACCCCATCTCTACTGAAAGTACAAAAATTAGCCGGGTGTGGTGGCGCACGTCTGTAATCCCAGCTACTCTGGAGGCTGAGGCAGGACAATCGCTTGAACCCAGGAGGCGGAGGTTGCAGTGAGCCGAGATCACGCCACTCAAAAGAAAAGAAACGAAACTTTGCTGGTGATGACCATGTGGTGATGAAAGTGAGCGTTTTGGAGCACAGCAAGGTGACTCCCCATGTAATTAGTATAGGCAGAGAGTTTGTGCTTTAAAGGTTAGAAATAAATGTTTTCGGAGTGGTGGCGCATGCCTGTAATCCCAGGACTTTGAAAGGCTGAGCCAGGCGGATCACCTGAGGTCAGGAGTTCGAGACCAGCTTGGCCAACATGGTGAAACCCGTCTCTATTAAAGATACAAAAATTAGCCAGGCAGAAGAAGTCGCTTAGCTCTTCGTTGGTTGTCACACGTCCGGAGGCCGAGCCGTCGCCTACCTAGGATACCTGGAAGCCGAAGCCACACCTCCCGCATGGCCCCTCCGGCCAGCCGGGCCCCTCAGATGAGAGCTGCACTCAGGCCAGCACCAGTCGCTCAGCCACCAGCAGCGGCACCCCCATCTGCAGTTGGCTCTTCTGCTGCTGTGCCCCGGCAGCCAGGTCTGATGGCCCAGATGGCAACCACTGCAGCTGACGTGGCTGTGGGCTCTGCTGTGGGGCACACACTGGGTCATGCCATTACTGGGGGCTTCAGTGGAGGAAGTAATGCTGAGCCTGCGAGGCCTCTCATCACTTACCAGGATCCTCAGGGAACCCAGCCGGCACAGCAGCAGCAGCCTTGCTTCTATGAGATCAAACAGTTTCTGGAGTGTGCCCAGAAGCAGGGTGACATCAAGCTCTGTGAGGGTTTCAGTGAGATGCTGAAACAGTGCCGACTTGCAAACGGATTGGCCTAATCAAGAAGTTCAACCTGGAGAGATGGAAAATCAGCTCTGATAACTAAGTTAATTTAGTATAAAAATAGAATTGATAGTGAGGGTATAAAGTGTAACCATCAGTTAAACTTCTGTCATTCCTAGCTTCCTTGCTTCAGAATTGAAATGGAAGAGGGGGTGTTCCTACTCTGTAGAATCTGGGACTGAGCAAATGTTTGTGTGGCCTCCTTAAACTAGCTGTTATGATTTTATTCTTTGTGAGTTAATTAGAATAAAGTCATTTTCTTCCAAAAAAAAAAATTAGCCAGGCATGGTGGAGCATGCCTGTAATCCCAGCTACTAGGGAGTCCGAGGCAGGAGAATCGCTTGAACCTGGGAGGCAGAGGTTTCAATGAGCCGAGATCGTGCCACTGCACTCCAGCCTGGGCAACAGAATGAGACTCCGTCTCAAAAAAATCAACAAATAATAAATATTTTCACTCCACAACTGTCTTCCAATTTGGAGAGTCTGCCATTTACTAGCTATGTGAACTCGTGTACATTAATTAAAATCCCCATGCCTCAGTTTCTTTATCCATGAAATGGGAATGATGACTAACAGTTCCTATCTCTGAGGACTTCTAGAAGGATGAAGTGAAGTCTTACGTGTAGCAATATAAACTGGTGGTGAGGACTGAGCTTGAGTCAGATTACCTGCTTTGAATCGTTGTGCTGTCATGTACTGCTTGTGTATCCTTAGGCAAGAGACTGTCCCTCCTCTATCCTTCAGTTTCATCTGTAAAATGGAGATAATACCTCCTAGGATTTCTGTGAGAATTAAGTGACTCAATACACATAAAGTGCTTAGAAGAGTGTCCGGCACCAAGTCAACATTCAGGAAATGTTAGCAATCATTTGGAAAGTGCTTGACACAGAGCGTTGATCAATAAATGGGACCTATTCTTCTTGGTAGCACTGCTGGTCTAGAGCAGGATTCTGGGTTCTGAGCTCTCCCTGCTCTCAACCTCCACTCCACCCCATCCTGACTTAAAATTAAGGACTGGAAATATCTCTAGCCATTTATGGTCACAGGTAATGGAGGTTCAAAGTGTGTCTCATAGAGTGATGAGAAAAGTAGGAGTCTACACTCTGAGCCAGATCCCAAGAGGCTATTGAGCAGAGTCCAAAAGGGGTGAGGCCCAAGAGGAAAGCAGCTGAGGGGCAAAGAGCTGTGGGAACTGCTACAGAAGTGATTCTCTTAAGAGAGGCAGGGGGTGGTGGGGAGAGTTCAGTGAGCAGAACTATGAGCAGGCGGGTCTGCCACATAAGCTTGTTGGATCTAGGTGGGAGGGTGTTGTAAAATATCCTAAATCCAACCCTAACCCATTCCAAGGAGTTGAATCTTGGATCTGAATCCTAGTACAACACAGAGTACATCTTGGATACGGGGATTTATTGATCATGTATCATTTCTTGGGTTTACTTTCCCTCAACTCAGAAGTCATTCCTCCCTCTCCCTCATTCTCCAGGTCCAACCCATTGGCAAGTCCTGTTGACTTTTCAAAGTATCTCTCTAATCCACCTGCTTCTCTGTCTTTTGTCGCCACCTTTCTAGCCCCATAAACATTTTTGTGTTTCTCCTTTTGCCCAGTACAACCCATTCTCCACTCAGCAGCCAGTGTGAACTTTTCAAAACTAATTTTTAACAACTTTATTGAG
The DNA here is from genome assembly GCF_028885625.2 of Pongo pygmaeus. Taxonomy (NCBI): domain Eukaryota; kingdom Metazoa; phylum Chordata; class Mammalia; order Primates; family Hominidae; genus Pongo; species Pongo pygmaeus. Next base: position 215,426,567 of record NC_072373.2, on the reverse strand, counting down.
ATTAAATCACGTATCACAAAATCACCCATTTAAAATGTACAATTCAGCCGGCACGGTGGCTCATACCTGTAAACCCAGCACTTTGGGAGGCCAAGGCGGATGGATCACCTGGGGTCGGGAGTTCAAGACCAGCCGAACCAACATGGAGAAACCCTCTCTCTACTAAAAAATAGAAAAGTAGCCGGGCATGGTGGCACATGCCTGTAATCCCAGCTACTAGGGAGCCTGAGGCAGGAGAATCGCTTGAACCCAGGAGGCGGAGGTTGCAGTGAGCCGAGATCGGGCCACTGCACTCTAGCCTGGGCAACAGAGCGAGACTCTGTCTCAAAAAATAAATAAAATGTACAATTCCATGGTTTTTGGTATATTCACAGGTGTGTGTAACAAACACCACAAATCAATTTTAGAACATTTTCATCACTCCAAAAAGATATTCTATACCCATTAGCAGTCACTTCCCATATACTGCCATCCCCCGATTCTCCACAAGCCCTAGGCAACCACTAATAAACTTTGTCTGCCAGGTGCGGTGGCTCACACCTGTAATCCCAGCACTTTGGGAGGCCGAAGCAGGTGGATCACCTGAGGTCAGGAGTTCGAGACCAACCTGGCCAACATGGTGAAACCCCTTCTCTACTAAAAATACAAAAAATTAGTCAGGTGCGGTGGCGGGCGCCAGTAGTCCCAGCTACTCAGGAGGCTGAGGCAGGAGAATGGCGTGAACCCGGGAGGTGGAGCTTGCAGTGAGCCGAGATCGCGCCACTGCACTCCAGCCTGGGCAAAAAAAGCAACACCCCATCGCAAAAAAAAAAAAAAAAAAAAAATTACCTGGGCGTGGTGGCAGGTTTTATTTTTTTTTCCTCAAAAATAAATAAATAAAAAATAAATAAATAAATAAAATAAACTTTGTCTCTTATGGATTGCCTTTTCTGGATATTTCATATAAATGAACTCATACAGTATATATCTCTTGTTACTGGTTCCTTTAAATTAGCATAACATTTTCATGGTTAATCTACATTGTAGTATATATCAATACTTCTTATTTTAAAAGGGGCTTTCCAGTGAAGACCAGAAAACCTGCTAGACAAATTCTTTTTTTTTTTTTTTTTTTTGAGATGGGGGTCTCACTCTGTCACCCAGGCTTAAGTGCAGTAGCACGATCTTGGCTCACTGCAACCTCTGCCCACCGAGTTCAAGCGATTCTCCTGCCTCAGCCTCCCGAGTAGTTGGGATTACGTGCACCTGACACTGCACCCGGCTAATTTTTTTGTATTTTTAATGGAGATGGGGTTTCACCGTCTTGGCCAGGCTGGTCTTGAACTCCTGACCTTGTGATCAACCCACCTCGGCCTCCCAAAGTGCTGGGATTACAGGCGTGAGCCACCGTGCCCGGCCCTGCTAGACAAATTCTAAAAGAACTGTAGCACTAATACTTCTTTTTCGGTTGCCAAATAATATTCTTTTATATGGATATACCACATTTTATGTATCCATTCATCAGTTGATGGATACTTGTTTCTACTTTTTGGCTATTATGACTAATGCTGCTATGAACATTTGTGTACAAGTTTTTGTGTGGATGTATATTTTTATTTTTCTTGGGTATATTTTTTGGGGTAGAATTTCTGGATCATTTGGTAACTCTTTGTCTAAGTTTGTTTGCTTGTTTATCTGTTTTTTAAGACAGGGTCTTGCTCTGTTGCCCAGGCTGGAGTGCAGTGGTGCAAGCTCGGCTCCCTGCAAACTCCACCTCCCAGGTTCAAGCAATTCTCCTGCCTCAGCCTCCCAAGTAGCTGGGACTACAGGCGTGTGCCACAACACCCAGCTAATTTTTGTACTTTTAGTAGAAACAGGGTTTCACCATGTTTGCCAGGGTGGTCTTGAACTCCTGACCTCAAGTGATCCACCTGCTTCGGCCTCCCAAAGTGCTGATATTACAGGCGTGAGCCACTGCGCCTGGCCCCCACACCTTTTTTTTTTTTTAAGAAATGGGGTCCCACAATGTTAACCAGGCTGGTTCCAACTCCTGGGCTCAAGTGATCCTCCCACCTCAGTCTCACAGTGCTGGGATTATAGGCATGTGCCACTGTGCCTATCCTGTATGTCTAACTTTTTGAGGAACTGCCAAACTTTTTTCCAAAGTGGCTGCACCATTTTACATTCCGCCAGCAGTCTATTAGGGGTTCCTATTTCTCCACATCCTCATCACCACTTGTTATCATCTGCCCTTTTTTTTTTTTTTTTTGAGTATCTTTTTGGACAGAGTCTCCCTCTGTCCCCCAGGCTGGAGTGCAATGGCACATTCTTGGCACACTGCAACCTCCACCTCCAGGGTTCAAGCGATTATCCTGCCTCAGCCTCCAGAATAGCTGGAGTTATAGGCACATGTCACTACAGCCGGCTAATTTTTATTTTTTTATTTTCATTTTTTTTGAGATGGAGTCTCACTCTGTCGCCCAGGCTGGAGTGCAATGGCGCAATCTCGGCTCACTGCAACATCCACCTCTTGGGTTCAAGCGGTTCTCCTGCCTCAGCCTCCCAAGTAGCTGGGATTACAGGCACACACCACCATGCCCAGCTAATTTTTATATTTTTAGTAGAGATGGGATTTCACCATGTTAGTCAGGCTGGTCTCGAACTCCTGACCTCGGGATCCACCCGCCTCGGCCTCCCAAAGTACTGGGATTACAGATGTGAGCCACTGCACCCGGCCTAATTTTTATATTTTTAGTAGAGATGGGGTTTCACCGTGTTGGCCAGACTGCCCTTGAACTCCTGGCTTCAAGTGATTTGCCTGCCTTGGCCTCCCAAAGTGCTGGGATTATAGGTATGAGCCACCACGCCCAACTCTGTCTTTTTTATTATAGCCATCCTAGTGAGCATAAAGTGGTATCTCATTTTGGTTTTACTTTGTATTTTTGTTTTATTATGCTTATAGTTTCTGTAGGTCAGAAATTCAAAGGGAATACGGTGGAGACAGCTCCATGATGTCTGAAGCCTCATCTGGAAAGACTCATAAGTTGGAGATGATTCAACATCTAGGGGTTGAAGTCTTCTGAAAGTGTCTTCACTTCTGTGCTTGGTGGGTTTTCCCACTAATCAGCTTTCCTCTCAGCTGAGCAGCTTTCTGGAACAACCACGCGTATTTTCTCCATGCGGTCTCACCGTGTGGTGTAGTTTGGGCTTCCTCACAGCATGGCTGCTGGGTTCCAAGAGCAAGCGTTCCAAGAGAAAAATGGAGAAGCTGTATTGACTTTTTTTTCAGCCATTGATTTATTTTTATTTGCAGTTTGTATTCAATACAAATCAATTTCATAACAAGTTACTATGAATCAAAGCATAAACACACAAATATACAATCCAAAATAGATATACAGCATTTCGGCATGGAGCAAAAGGGAGTGTTCATTCACACACACAGTGGAGTGGATTCAGATCTGTTCCATCTGCTGTTCCCGTGTAGGTTTCTAAAGATGGGGAAAAAAAGACTACTGTGGCCATACTAGATGCTGGAACACCTAAGCATCAGTGTGTGACCTTGTGAACAAAGGACTTCAGGGAGTGTCTATTTTTAAAAAGGTTTTTATGTGTCAAGATAGTTGTAAACATTTTTATTACAGAATCAAGCCTACTTTACGGTTTAGGACCAGGTTCTAACTATCTAAAAATATTGACACAACAAAATGTGTTTCAAACAGGGCATGATGGCTCATGTCTGTAATCCCAGCACATTAGGAGATGAGGTAAGAGGATTGCTTGAGCCTAGGAGTTCAAGAACAGCTTGGGAACATAGAAAGACCCCTATTTCTACAAAAAGATAAAAATTCGCTGGGAATGGTGGCACACACATGTAGTGCCAGCTACTTGGGAGGCTGAGGCAGGAGGATTGCTTTAGTCCAGGAGGTTGAGGCTGCAGTGAACTCTAGCCTGGGTAACAGGGTGAGACCATGTCTCTTGGAAAAAAAAGGCCCCAGCCGGGTGCGGTGGCTCATGCCTGTAATCCCAGCACTTTGGGAGGCTGAGGTGGGCAGATCATGAGGTCAGGAGTTCAAGACCATCCTGGCCAATGTGGTGAAATGCCATCTCTACAAAAAATACAAAAATTAGCCAGGTGTGGTGTTGTGCACCTGTAATCCCAGCTACTCGGGAGGCTGAGGCAGGAGAATCACTTGAACCTGGGAGGCGGAGGTTGCAGTGAGCCAAGATCACACCATTGGCACTCCAGCCTGGGCGTCAGAGTAAGACTCTGTCTCAAAAAAAAAAAAAAAAAAGTCCCAAAATGTGTTTTAAATGCAGCTATTCTGATCCACAGTTGTTGTTTGCAAAAAGCATTTACAGAAAAAGAGTATATAGCCTGTGCACGGTGGCTCAGGCCTGTAATCCCAGCACTTTGGGAGGCTGAGGCAGGCGGATCACCTGAGGTTGGGAGTTTAAGACCAGCCTGACCAACATGGAGAAACTCCATCTTTACTAAAAATACAAAATTAGCCAAGCGTGGTGGCACATGCCTGTAATCCCAGCTACTCAGGAGGCTGAGGCAGGAGAATCACTTGAACCTGGGAGGCGGAGGTTGTGGTGAGCCAAGATCGCGCCATTGCACTCCAGCCTGGGCAGCAAGAGTGGAAATCCATCTCAAAAAAAGAAAAAGAAAAAGAAAAGAGTATAAAAGTTTTTGTGACTTTAATGCAAGTTAACTTTCAGTCTTTACTTTCCAAATACTTGATATACAGTTTTTGGCTCCTTTAAATTTTTGCCCTTTTAATTTCAAGGTTTACAATTTTACCTTCAAAACAGATCTTTTTTTGTTTTTTGAGATGGAGTCTCACTGTGTCTCCCAGGCTGGACAGCAATAGCATGATCTCGGCTCACTGCAACCTCTGGCTCTAAGGTTCAAGCAATTCTCGTATCTCAGCCCCCAAGTAGCTGGGATTACAGGCGCACCACCATGCCCAGCTAATTTTTGTATTTTTAGTACACACAGGGTTTCATCTTGTTGGTCAGGCTGGTCTCAAACTCCTGACCTCAAGTGATCCGCCCGCCTCAGCCTCCCAAAGTGCTGGGATTACAGGGGTGAGCCACCGCACCCAGCCCCTTAATGAATCTGGTGTCCTTGTTGAACGGAAATAGGTGAAATGAAATGCCTACCATTTGACTCTCTAAGGATAAACAAGAGTTATTGATGATGCTTGGACTTGGGGGTAGATTGCAGTCTATCATTGCCCTGGCACATATCAATTACTACATAAAAGTTAAAATGCAATGTCAAATCCAAATCCTCAGAGGAAAAAGAATTCAGTTATCAAAAGAACAGTGATAGCCTAACAATGTAAAACTTAATATATTGGCATTAAATTAGTACTGCTGAAACAATACATTGAGGATTTATAGAATGATGGAAGCTTTTTTTTTTTTTTTTTTTTGAGACAGAGTCTCACTCCGTCTTCCAGGCTGGAGTGCAGTGGTGCGATCTCAGCTCACTGCAACCTCCACCCTCCAAGTTCACACGATTCTCCTGCCTCAGCCTCCCGAGTAGGTGGAATTACAGACGCTTGCCACCGTGCCCGGCTAATTTTTTGTATTTTTAGTAGAGATGGGGTTTCACGATCTTGGCCAGGCTGGTCTTGAACTCCTGACCTTGTGATCCACCCGCCTTGGCCTCCCGAAGTGCTGGGATTACAGGTATGAGCCACTGCACCCAGCCAATGGAAGCTTTTTTAAACTTTAAGACAGGATCTTGCTCTGTCACCTAGGCTGGAGTGCCATGATAATGGCTTACTGCAGCCTTGACCTCCAGGGCTCAAGCGATCATCCCACTTCAGCCTCTGGAGTAGCTGGGACCACAGGTGTGTGACACCATGCCCATCTCTTTTTTTAAATTTTTGCGCCAGGCACGGTGGCTTACACCTGTAATCCCAGTACTTTGGGAGGACGAGACAGATGGATCACCTGAGGTCAGGAGTTTGAAACCAGCCTGGCCAACATGGTAAAACCCCATCTCTACTAAAAATACAAAAATTAGCTAGGCATGGTGGCATGCTCCTGTAGTCCCAGCTACTCAGGAGGCTGAAGCAAGAGAATGGCTTGAACTTGGGAGGCGGAGATTGCAGTGAGCTGAGATCGTGCCACTGCACTCCAGTCTGGGGGCAAGAGTGAAACTCTGTCTCAAAAAAACAAAAAAAGAGATTGTATCCAGGTGCAGTGGCTCATGCCCGTAATCCCAGCACTTTGGGAGGCCCAGTGGGTAGATCACCTGAGGTCAGGAGTTTACGACCCACCTGGCCTACATGGTGAAACCCCGTCTCCACTAAAAATACAAAAATTAGCCAGGTGTGGTGGTGGGTGCCTGTAATCCCAGCTACTCGGGAGGCTGAGGCACAAGAATCACTTGAACCTGGGAGGCAGAGGTTGCAGTGAGCTGAGATCGCGCCACTGCACTGCAGCCTGGATGGCAGAGCGAGACTGCATCTTAGAAAAGAAAAACAAAAAATAAAAATTAGCGGGGCATGGTGGTGCAGGCCTGTAATCCCAGCAACTTGGGAGGCTGAGGCAGGAGAATCACTTGAGCCAGGGAAGTGGAGGTTGCAGCAAGCTGAGCTTGCGCCACTGCACTCCAGCCTGGGCAACAGAACAAGACTCCATCTCAATAAATAAATAAATAAATAAAATTAAAATAAAATTTTTTTGTAGAGATGGGGTCTCACCCTGTTGCCCAGGGTGGTCTTGAACTCCTAGGCTCAATCGATCCTCCTGCTGTGGCCTCCCAAAGTGCTGGGATTACAGGTATGAGCCACCCCCACTCCTGCCAATGGAAACCTTTTATTTTACTGGTTTTACTGCCGTATAGACTTAATGAACCAAATGAAAACTGAATCTCCACTCCACATTACATCTTTATTTCCAGACAAGATAAAATCTATTCTTTATTATTATTATTATTATTTATTACCCAAGTTTTGTCTCAGGATCTACTATTCTTATTTTCAAGGTAGTTTTAAGTGTCCACATTTCTTAAGCCACATTCAAGAAATAATGTCTTCAATTTCGGATGTTGCCTCTCTTCATCTTGTACATGACTGAAGGGGGTGGGTCGCCCCTTCACAGCTGTGGGTGTTTCTCGTTGGGTGGAACGAGAGACTTGGAAAAGGAAAAGACACAAAGTGAAGAGAAAGAAATAAGGGGACCCAGGGGACCAGCGTTCAGCAGATGGAGGATCCCACTGGCTTCTGAGTTCCCTTAGTATTTATTGATTACTTATCGGTGTTTTTTAGAGAGGGGGATGTGTCATGGTCACAAGACAATAGTGGGGAGAGGGTCAGCAGACAAACACGTGAACAAAGGCCTTTGCATCATAGACAAGGTAAAGAATCAAGTGCTGTGCTTTAGAAATGCATAGACATAAACATTTCAATGCTTTGTTAAGCAGTACTGCCGCCCACATGTCTCACCTCCAGCCCTAAGGCAGTTTTTCCCTATCTCAGTAGATGGTACGTACAATCGGGTTTTATACCGAGACATTCCATTGCCCAGGGAGAGGCAGGAGACAGATGCCTTTGTCTTGTCTCAACTGCAAGAGGTATGCCTTCCTCTTATACTAATCCTCCTCAGCACAGACCCTTTATGGGTGTCAGGCTGGGGGACGGTCAGGTCTTTCCCTTCCCACGAGGCCATATTTCAGACTATCACATGGGGAGAAACCTTGGACAATACCTGGCTTTCCTAGGCAGAGGTCCCTGCGGCCTTCCGCAGTTTTTGTGTCCCTGGGTACTTGAGATTAGGGAGTGGTGATGACTCTTAAGGAGCATGCTGCCTTCAAGCATTTGTTTAACAAAGCACATCTTGCACAACCCTTAATCCATTTAACCTTGAGTTTGACACAGCACATGTTTTAGAGAGCACGGGGTTGGGGGTAAGGTCACAGATTAACAGCATCTCAAGGCGGAAGAATTTTTCTTAATACAGAGCAAAATGGAGTCTCTTATGTCTACTTCTTTCTATACAGACATATTAACAATCTGATCTCTCTTGCTTTTCCCCACACATGACATTTAAGCAGATTTAATATTGGCATCCATCATCTAGTCAAACCCTTCACATGTTCTTCAAAGCAATTAAACCTTTTCTTTCTTTTTTTTTCTTTCTTTCTTTTTTCTCAACCTTTTCTTTCTTTCTTTCTTTTTTTTTTTTGAGATAGAGTCTCACTCTGTCGCCCAGGCTGGAGTGCAATGGTGCGATCTCAGCTCACTGCACCCTCTGCCTCCCGGGTTCAAGCGACTCTCCTGTCTCAGCCTCCTGAGTATCTGGGATTACAGGCAGACACCACCACGTCTGGCTAATTTTTGTATTTTTAGTAGAGACGGAGTTTCACCATGTTCATCAGGCTTGTCTTAAACTCCTGACCTTGTGATCCGCCTGCCTCAGCCTCCCAAAGTGCTGGGATTACAGATGTGAGCCACTGCGCCTGTTCTTTTTTTTTTTTTTTTTGAGACAGAGTTTTGCTCTTGTTGCCCAGGCTGGAGTGCAATGGGGCAATCTCGGCTCACTGCAACCTCTGCCTCCCAGGTTCAACCAATTCTCCTGCCTCAGCCTCCCAAGTAGCTGGGATTACAGGCATCCGCCATCACATCTGGGTAAGTTTTCTGTATTTTTAGTAGAGACGGGGTTTCACCATGTTGGCCAGGCTGGTCTGGAACTCCTGACCTCAGGTGATCCACCTGCCTCGACCTCTCAATGTGTTGGGATTACAGGCATGAGCCACCGCACCTGGCCAGGTTCTCAACCTTTTCTGTATCAGTAAAAGAAGGTGTGAAATTAATAGATTTGATGAAGACCCGCTTTTTTTCTTGCCACACTGGACTCCTAGATGCCATTTGGAATGGGTTTAGAAGACACGAAGTATACATGTTTCTTAACAGTAGAAATATAGAAGAGAAAGCAAGACCATGAGGAGACTGGCAGTTGACTGCAGGGCACAGCCAACTGCCTTGGTGGTGGCATTAGCTGGGTTTGGGGCAGACAAGGTACCCTGGGAGGAGTTACTTGAAAACATTACAATAGTTTGATTTGAATAAATCTGCATGAGTAGGAGCAGTGCCAGAAGCAGCAGCCCCAGCCTGAGCCTGTCCACCATTGCTCTGTCCCCTCCATTGGTGTCTGGCATATATTGCTGGATGCTGGGTGAGAACTGCTGGCTCCAGGTGGACACAGGCAAGACCTAGCCTTAAAAATCACACAAAGTGGCTGGGTGCGATGGCTCACATCTGTAATCCCAGCACTTTGGGAGGCCAAGGTGGGAGGATCACTTGAGGCCAGGATTTGGAGATTAGCCTGGTCAACATAGCAAGGACTCATCCCTATTTTTTTAATTAAAAATAATGTAAAATTATAATAAAAATGAAATCAAGCCTGGGCAACATAGCAAGATCTCATCTCTACCAAAAAGAAATTAGCTGCACGTGGTGGTGCACACCTGTAGTTCCAGCTGCTGGGGAGGTTGAGCTGGAGGGATCACTTGAGCCCTGGACATTGAGGCTGCAGTGAGCCATGATCATGCCACTGCACTCCAGCCTGGGTGACAGAGCCAGACCCTGTCTTGAAAAAAAAAAAAAAAGGAAATTACATAATGTCACTTATGCCAGAGTTAGTCTGCCGAGCCATGATTCAAAGGGAGGGACATTCACCCCACTTCTTAATGGGAGGGTTGTCACAGTCACGTTGTAGGAAGAGCATATAGGATGGGAGGCACTGTCATGGTCATCTTTGGAGAACAAAATCTGCCAGACCTGGGAACCTGAGCACCACTAAACCAAATATAACAATTAATCAATGATTCCAGCCTCAACTGATTCCTTGATACCACCACTGGGCAATCCTAGAACATTTCTCAGCTAAACTTGCTTCAATTTGCAATGGTTATTTCAAACATTCACTGTAGAAGGCACTGTGTATGTCTTTCCTAATACCCATTCCCAGCCCCCCTTTTCCCTATTTATGTCCTTTAGGCAAAGCTAAATACTTGCGTTCCTAGCCTCTCTCGCATCTATGTGACACAATTCTGTCCAGTGAGATGTAAGCAAAAATGTGCACAGGGACTTCTGGGCAAGCTTTTTCCTTGAATAGGAAAATGATGCATGGAGTGGAGGCAGCCAGCCATATATTGCAACCCTCAGGAAAAGGTCAAAATAATTACAGAAGTATTGGCCCTGATTTCAGTGAGCCACTCAACCAATGCTGTTGCTACCTCCAGGCCTTCTCTCCTGTGAGAAAATAAACCCTTGTTTGTTTAAGCCACTGATAGTCAAGCTTTCTGTTGCTGGTAGGGGATATAAGCATTCTCACTCCCCTGTGCCTCTACTTTCTCTTTTTTTTTTTTTTTTTTTGAGACAGAGTCTTGCTCTGTCTCCCAGGCTAGAGTGCAGTGGCCTGATCTCGGCTCACTACGACCTCCGCCTCCCGGGTTCAAGCGATCCTCCTGCCTCAGCCTCCCGAGTAGCTGGGACTATAGGTGTCCGCCACCATGCCCGGCTAATTTTTGTATTTTTAGTAGAGACAGGGTTTGCCCGGATAATTTTTGTATTTTTAGTAGAGACAGGGTTTGCCCGGCTAATTTTTGTATTTTTAGTAGAGACGGGGTTTCACCATATTGGCCAGGCTGGTCTCGAACTCCTGACCTTGTGATCCGCCCGCCTCGGCCTCCCAAAGTGCTGGGATTACAGGCGTGAGCCACTGCGCCCGGCTCCTCTAATTTCTCTTTGTAAAAGCCTTCAGCTGCTAATTCTCCCTTTCCTGCCAACAGCCTACTTACTACCTACTTACCTGCACCCACAGCCATCTTATTTGCTCCTTCTCTCCTGTTAAAATGGAAAAGGGCTCCCTACCATGGAGCGGGGAGTGGGAGTAAATGAAAAGATGCTAATCTGGCATCCATTACAAGTTCATCTTTTAGTTTTGGTTTTCTTACTCATCCGCACGTTAGTTCTGGGCCTCTACCACTCATCAGCTATGTGCCTTAAAAACAGGCCATTAAAATAGCAAATATTTATTGAGTAGATTCTAAGCTGTGCCCAAAAAGGCACTGCGCTAGGTGGTAGGAGTTGCTAGGGCTAGGAAACAGACATAGTCCAAGTAGAGAGAAAATTATTTACAAGACAAGGGCATGGAGCCTTGGAGGAACTGAGCTATGTGGCTGGGAGGGCAGAGAATGTGGGAAGAGCTAGGGAGAAGGGGCTGGGGAGGTAGGCGTGGGCCACAGCCAACTGGCTTCTATAGACTAGGGAGGGTAATGATTTTGGTTTCAATCCTAAATCACTAAGACAGGAAGTGAATTACTCTCTCGGAGCCTCAATTTCTACCTCGAAAAATGTTTTATTACTAACTCCTGTACTAGATTGAGAATTACGGAGAAGGATTTATCTTTTTATTCATTTCCGCATCGCCAGCGCCCGACACATGGTAGGCGCTTAATCAATGCCTGTTCGGTGAATAAATAAGACTGGGGACTCCTCCACAGACCTCTGTCATTAGAGTCAGCAGAGATTTCCTTCTCCGCGTTCCTTTCCTCCCCTCCCCTTTTCTCGCCCTTCCTCCCTCTCCTCTTCCACGCCCCCTTCCCACTCCTCCCCCTCCTATCCTCTCCTGGCTTCTTCCTCCCCTTCCCGGCCCTGCCCCCCGCTGCGCTGCGAAGGCGGGGAAGGCGAGGCGGGCTTTACGGCAGCCGCGTTGCGGCGGGGCGGGGCGCCGGGCGGCCGGCGCGCTTGGCGGCAGCCGTGGGAGGCAGGCCGGCAGGCAGACGGACTCGCAGGCGGGTGGCGGCGGCCGTGCTTGCTAGTGAGGGCGGGAGGGAGTGACTCACTGAGCGTGTGTGAGGGAGGGAGCGAGCGAGCGAGCAGCCCGCGCCGTCCTCCCGCAGCACCAGCCAGGCCACGCCGCCGCCTCTTCCCCTGCGCCCCGCGCCCAGGCCGGGCCGAGCCGAGCCGGGTCGGGCCCGGGCCATGCTGCTCACCGTGTACTGTGTGCGGAGGGACCTCTCCGAGGTGACCTTTTCCCTCCAGGTCGACGCCGACTTCGAGCTGCACAACTTCCGCGCGCTGTGCGAGCTCGAGTCTGGCATCCCCGCAGCCGAGAGCCAGGTACGCCGGGCAGCGAGCCGGGCCTGCCCCGGAGCTAAGCCCTCCCCGCCTCGGGGCCCCACTCCCTCCCTTTGCTACTGGTGAAGAATTGGGGGCTGGGGGGAGCAGGGATAGCCATTCTCAGGTCACCCCCGCATCCGGAAAGGAGCTGGAGAGCTGGCATCGGTAGCTGCCCTCACACACCCCGAGCGTGGGGTGGGGTACGAGGAGAGGGAGCGGAGAACCTGACCGCAGACGCACCCACTGCAGCGTGAGGGGCGCGTGGACTGTTGAGCAGCGCTAACCCTCCCCACCTTTGGCTCTTTGGCTCTTTCCTCTTTCTAATCCCGAGTGTAGGATATCGTCGTGGACCTCAGAAGCAGCCCTGGGTTTGCTAGGATTCATACATCCTGCAAACCAGAAATATCAGTTTGGATCACTGTGGTAGATAGATGTTTCTCTGCTTTTTTTTTTTTTTTTTTTTTAGAGAGGGTTTCTGCTTAAATATACGCAGTTTACCTTTAAATGCACAGATTTGCACTTCCGGTGAAAGAAAAAGTTTAAGACTTGCACTGCCTCATTTTGGGGTCTTTGGAAATGCTCTTTACCCACCACATGCGTTTCTGGTTAAATTCTTTTGAAAAACAGTACCTATTGGTTCAACTCAAGCTGTTTGTTTCTTTCGGTTCTACCCTGGTAGTAAGCTAGAAGGCCCTTTTTCTTTCAGGTCACAGTTCAGAGTTTGGGTCAGTTCAAAGCTCAATCCTTTAAAAGGATATTTGCTTGGAAACGGCCTAGTATCAGTGTTGTTTGGTGGTTTCATTTCCCTACTCAGCTTGCTGGAAAGAAGTTCAGCCTCTCATATTTTAACTAAGCAAAGTAATTCTCAAAATGCTTTGGGGCTGCCCCTAGTCTTTATCAAGCAGAATTGGTGACAATAACGCTGTAAACTTTACACTAAAACACTTAGATCGTGACTTAATAAATTTAGCCTGGAGGAAATAGTCTAAACATTAAGAAAATTATAGAGGTCTCCCAAGGCTCCATCAAGTAAATCTTGATTTTCTACTGCAGTTATGAAATAGTTTACAAAACGATTGCCCAACTACAGCTTGTTCTGCTGTCTTATGGTAAACACGTGTCAATACTTTGTTCAGAAGTATGATTCCTTTACACAATGTGAACTTTAGAACCTTGGCATAAAGCTGTTCAGAAAGAATTTAAAAAGTTAATCCACAAAAGCTCAGGAACCAGTTCTGTCAGTGAATGCCTCATGTGGAGAACTAGGAAAAGACTGTTTAAATAGAGAAAATCAACTCTTCAATTTTTTTTTTTTTCTTTTTTTGTTTTTGTTTTTGAGACGGAGTCTTGCTCTGTTGCCCATGCTGGAGTGCAGTGGTGCGATCTCGGCTCACTGCAACCCCAGCCTCCCGGGTTCAAGCGATTCTCCTGCCTCAGCCTCCTGAGTTGCTGGGACTACGGGCACGCGCCACCACGCCCGGCTAATTTTTGTATTTTTTTTTTTTAGTAGAGACGGGGTTTCACCATGTTGGCCAGGCTGATTTCAAACTCCTGACCTCAAGTGATCTGCCCGCCTCGGCCTCCCAAAATACTGGGATTACAGGTGTGAGCCACCGTGCCCGGACAACTCTTCAATTTTTGATAGTGGCTTTTTCTTTTCTTTTTTTCTTTTTTTTTTTTTTTTTTTTTTTTTTTTGAGACGGAGCCTCTCTCTGTCGCTCAGGCTGGAGTGCAGTGGCGCGATCTCGGCTCACTGCAAGCTCCGCCTCCCGGGTTCACGCCATTCTCCTGCCTCAGCCTCCCGAGTAGCTGGGACTAAAGGCGCCCGCCACCGCGCCCGACTAATTTTTTGTATTTTTAGTAGAGAAGGGGTTTCACCGTGTTAGCCAGGATGGTCTCGATCTGACCTCGTGATCTGCCCGCCTCGGCCTCCCAAAGTGCTGGGATTACAGGTGTGAGCCACCGTGCCCAGCCCGATAGTGGCTTTTTCAGTTGTTTTTTCCTCTAGCTGTTATATTACCCTGGTTATGATCACCGGCTGGTAGGGAAAATAAATTAAAATGTAAATTGGTTTTGTTGTTAGGGCTTGGGAAAAGACAGGTTGAGGTTGTTTCCATTCCTACGCTTTTTGTGATGGCTGAAACAAGAAATTTAAGTCAAAGGTATACCTGACACCCCCTTTAATTGACTTAAATTTCTTGTTACAGCCATCACAAAAGACGATTTATTGTGTGGTCAGCCAGACATTGCCCTCTGCCAGTTGGGAAAGTTAGGAATACCTTAGTAATTGAACGTAGGCTAACTCCAAATTATTTCTTGTTCATTACGTCAATGTTTCGGCATTTACTTCCTTCCCAAGCCAAATTAGCATATAGAAACTTGGGCTCCAACTGGTGTTAAGCCTGTATTAGATAGCCATAAACAGCTCTTGTTTTTCCAGTCTGTTCTGTTGGCTCCATTGTAACCTGACAACACAGTATCTATTTTAAGGTGTCTGGTGGTCGGTTGTCTTTCACTTGTTTGCCCATCAGGCAGGAACAAGATCCACCCTAGACACTTGAGTCATTTCCTGTCATCAAATCATAATAGTAAACATCATTATAGTTTTTACCCATAAATATATCATGTTTACTTACTTGAGTGTCCCCCCCCATTACCTCCCAGGGTTCTCTTATATTACTCATCTTCCCTTCCTTTCCTAGACTGTTTAACTCCTCCTCTTGTTTACCTTCTCCATTCCCATTCCTTCACCTCTCATTTCTGACTCCATTTCTTCAAGGAAATATATATATTTTTATGTTCCTGGCTATTTTTTCCTGCCACTATGTGTCCACACCACTGGTGTCCAAACTTTCATTCATGTATCCCTATCAGTAAAATGTTTCAGATTATGCTCCTGTTATGTATATAATACATTATATACATGAACTGATACGTTGTATGCATTATATATGGCCACATGTGCATATAATACACATAACGTGCATTATATGCATATATAATACATTATCTATAAAGTAACATTGTACATACACAAAATGGAACTTAAGGAAGGACGAACTAAAATAAATGGAAATGAAAATTCTAATATTTTCAGTTTCTTCCTCCACCCTTAAGGAATTGTCTTGCATGGCTGCCCTACATTGGTGATCACTGGTTTAGAATTCAGTCTTTCACCTGAGTGTCAATTGCGCATAAGCATATAGTTGGAAAAGGTGTTAATTTTTAACAGTCTGATTATAGTAGTTATAATGCAGTTATAGTAGTTATAATGCAGTGATAACAAATTTAGAACAAGCCATCTCTACTTGTACATGTGATTAAAGCTGGGCGTGTTTGGTCTCTTAATAGAAGTGTGGGCTTGGAAGCCAGTCATGGCTCTGTTTGATGCTTTGATGCAGACTTGCCTGGGTGAACTTCAAACAGTTATCAGAACTTAGCTTCACTTTAAATTAATGTCTTCATATTTTTGAAACATCATGATAATTTACCTCTGTAGATGGCATATGGAAAAAGTAGGCACAACATATAAGGACCCTCAAATGAAAGGCAAATAATAGCAGTAATTGTATGATCTTGGAAATGCACACAGCATGATTTGTGGTTTGTAAACCACTATTTTATCGTCTATGTGTTTGTTTTTTTGAGACAGGGTCTTGCTCTGTCACCTAGGCAGTAGTGCACTCAGGGGTCACACTGTATGTAGCCTCAATCTCCTGGGCTCAAGTGATCCTCTCACCTCAGCCTCGTAAGTAGCTGGGACTACAGGTGTATGCTACCACATCTAATTTTTTTATTTGCTTTAGAGATGGGGGTTTCACTATGTTGGCCAGGCTGGTCTCAAACTCCTGACCTCAGATGATCCGCCTGCCTTGGCCTCCCAAAGTGCTGGGATTACAGGCATGAGCCACCACACCTGGCCCCAAATTGATAATTTTAAAGGCTACATAATATACCATCATATAGATGTGTTGTAATTTATTTAGCAGTCTCCCTTTTGTTGAGCATAATACTGGGGAAAATTGGAAGCAGTTATAAGTAACATGCCATGAACATCCACATACTTAAGACTGTAGCCTCCATTTCTGTTTTCTCAGGATGAATTCTTAGATATGCAGTTGCCAGATCAAAGGCATAAAGTCTTTGAAAGGTTTTTAGTAAATTTAGATTATACAAGTCAAATTGGCTATTACATGGGGTAGTATATGTAGATAACTTGGTAGATATTGGGTATTTGATTAATGGTAATACTATTATGAAGCCAGTCAGATGTAATTCCAAGTGTTTTGTGGCCGGTTTATGGTCCTTATTTTATCTTTATTCTTTATGTTTTAGAGATGGGATCTTGCTCTCGCCCAGGCTGGAATGCAGTGTTGCAATCACAGCTCACTGTATCCTCAACATCTTGGGGTCAAGGGATCCTCCCAGGTAGCAGCGACTTTTTTTTTTTTTTGAGACTAGGTCTTGCCAGTGCTAGGCTTGAACTCCTAACCTCAAGCAGTTCTCCCGCCTCTGCCTCCCAGAGTGTTGGGATTACAGGTGTGAGCCACTGCACCTGGCCTACCAGTTTATGTTCTGTAATGCTAGAAATTTATTGTTAAGCTTTTTGTTAATAGAAGGCTCTCATTCAGAGACCAGAAAACACCTGACCTCATGCTTAAAAGTTCTGGAGTTTTATTAATTAGTCTATTGTTAAATGTTGATTAAGATTATAATTCAGTCTCTGGGGTGCCTCCTCTGGAGTAAGTACCAGCAGTTGTGCCAGTTTTGCTGATTAAGACTCATAGCTGTATACATTTTCTTGTTGTATGTTCTTATAACTGGCAAAACTTGAATTTTGGGCTTTGTAGCTGTTGAGTTGGGTAACATGAATGGTGGAAAGATCGAGAATGCCGGCAGCAGATCGCCTTTTGTTTTGATTGGTAGAGATTTGAAGCCATGTCTAATAGATACTGAATGTTCGGTTGGAAGATCACATGGATTTATTTTGGGACTTTTGCTGCAAAATAATTGTCTTTCTTGGACTCTTAAGCCTATTTAAACAAAAAGAAATCAGTTCTTTGTGGCAATTACAATTTTAGCTAAGCTTTAGTTGATCTCATTTATGTCCTTAGACTAAAATGGAGCACAGCTGCTGCTTCGTCAGTGTGAGGAACGTGTGCTCCTCACCCAGGTTCTTCAGTCTAGTGTTTCCAGGAAATTGGCACTGAAGCAACATTTCATATTTCATAGACATGCTCAATGTGGTGGTTATCTAGATTTTACATTTTTATTGTTAGATCATGCTGCGTTCCTTTAAAAAATGATATTGTCTGCTGAGGAAATATTGTGGCAACCAAGCAGTGATGGAGTGAAGTATGGCATCTGTGAAGTGGGAGTCAGAGCGGGCATTTGGTGGTGTTTCTTCATGTCCAGGACATGGGGATGCTTTGAGCAGTGGACAGTATTTTGATCCTCCTGGTGGATAGAGTCTCTTAGTGGCAATGGATGGCTTAGTAGTACTTGTTAAAATCACCCAGCTAATTCACCAGGCCACTTTGGGGTTATGTTTAGGAAAGCTGTATATGATACTACCCGAATAATGGGCTTTGAAATCAGACAGTTGCAATTGCAGTTTTCTTCTTCTTTTTTTTTTTTTTTTTTTTTTTTTTAAGAGACAAGATCTTATTCTGTTGCCGAGGCTGGAGTGCAGTGGTACAATCATAACTCACTGCAACCTCGAACTCCTGGGCTCAGGTGATCCTCCTGCTTCAGTCTCCCAAATAGTTGAGACTACAGGCATATGCTACCATGTCTGGCTAATTATTATTATTAGTAGTAGTAGTAGTAGTATTTTAGAGGTGGGTTCTTGCTGTATTGCCCAGGCTGGCTTTGCATTCCTGGCCTCAAATGATCTTCCTACTTAATCCTCCCAAAGTTTTGGAATTAAGGCATGAGCCACGGCACCCGGCCTGCATAGGATCATTTTGATTCTCCTGAGTTTGATTCCTCCTTGTAAATAAATAAATTTTCTCTTATAAATACAGTTAGTGGCTGGGTGCAGTGACTCACGTCTGTAATCCCAGCACTTTGGGAGGCCAAGGCGGGCGGATCACAAGGTTAGGAGATCGAGACCATACTGGCTAACGTGGTGAAACCCCGTCTCTACAAAAAATACAAAAAAAAAAAATTAGCTGGTCGTGGTGGCAGTGCCTGTAGTCCCAGCTACTCAGGAGGCTGAGGCAGGAGAACCCGGGAGGCGGAGCTTGCAGTGAGCTGAGATCCCACCACTGCACCCCAGCCTGGGCGACAGAGCGAGACTCCATCTCAAAAAAAAATAAATAAATAAATACCGTTAAAATGTGCCTCTGCTCCCAGGAGACTGTTCATGTATCTCTAAATATACTGATAGTTGAATCTCTGAAACTGGAAAATTAAAGAGTAGATTGTTGACAGTGGCTTCGCAGTGTTGATGCTATGCTGTAAGAGCCTGCCTACCTGCCATTTCTCTTGGCATGCCTCTTTTTTCTTGTTGCACACCTCAACCTGTGACGCTCATCACTTCTGGGTTATGTGTTTTTTCCAGGCAGTCTCACAAGTTATAATATGACTCTCAGTTGTTTTGCCGAAAATCTGTGTTGATGCTGATGTGCTTTTACTGTGAAATTTGTGTTTAAATAAGGGTGTGTGAATGGGATGATGGGAGTGACAGTTGCAGTCTATTGAAATGTGGTTCTTTTTTTGTTTTTGTTTTTTAAGAGACAGGGTCTTACTCTGTTGCCCCAGGCTGGAGTGCAGTGGTGCAACCGCAGCTCACTACAGCCTGGACCTCCTGGGCTCAAGCAATCCTCCTGCCTCAGACTCCTAAGTAGCTGAGACTACAGTCACATGCTACCATGGCTGGCTATTAAAAATTTTTTTTTTTTTTTTAGATATGCAGTCTCACTATGTTGCCCAGGCTGGTCTCAAACTCCAGGGCTTAACCCATTTGTGCTTAGCGTTCCAATGGAGCGCTAAGCTTCTGGGAGTTATATCCTGCCGCTCAAGGTCATTGCTAAGGTATGATTTTTTCACAAAAAAAAATTTGCAACCTCTGGCCTAAATGGGTTAAGCGACGCTCCCACCTCAGCCTCCCCAAGTGCTAGGATTACAGGCATGAGCCATCATACCAGATCTGAAATGTGTTTTAACTCGGCGAGTTGAGCCTTAAGAACTTAATAGTATTTTTTTCAAGTTATGCATAAAACTTATATAATTAGGCCTACAAATTTGCTCATATTCAGAAGAATTTGATTTTGGTAGGAACTCATTTTCCTGTTCTGTTCCTCATGTCTATAAATTCTGAGAGCAGATATGGCATAATGACTTTTTTTCCAGTTTAAATGCTGTGTTTTCAGTTTTTATTTCAGGTAACCTTACTATGAAAGCTGTAAGAAAACATAGAATGATAATGTTAGCGGAGAGAACTGGAAGGGACAGCTGTAATGATGATCTAGCCCACCTGCTTGCTTGACACATGGGAAGGGTGAGGCCTGGACTTGCTGAGTGTCATGCCCCTCTCAGGGAGTTACTGGCAAGGATAGAACTCATGTTCCTCAGTTCGCATGTGGCCTGGTGAAAAATCATTAGGAGGAAAACCTTTCAAAGCCTGAGTTTATTCTGAATGCCTTTCTGGAGTATGTAATAATGCAGGGCAGATTTTATGTTTTTTCATGATAAAATTATAGTGTACCTTTGTTCTTTCTACCTGCAACACATTATTTCATCTATTTGTGCTCTCAGGTTTTCTTCAGTTTGATTACACATCATAAAATATTATTTTTTATTAGTAGTACATTCCTAATTCTTTTTTCCACTTGTGTTTAGTTGTTATTTTCTTAGTTTCACTTTATTTTCCAGTCTCCCCCCTCCCCCCACCCCACCAAGATGGAATCTTGCTTGCCCAGGCTAGAGTGCAGTGGTGCGATCTCAGCCCTGCAACCTTCGCCTCCCAGGTTTAAGCAATTCTCCTGCCACAGCCTCTGGAGTAGCTGGGATTACAGGCACGTGCCACCACACTGGGCTAATTTTTGTCTTTTTAGTAGAGACGGAGTTTCACCATGTTGGCCAGGCTGTTCTTGAACCCCTGACCTCATGATCCACCCGCCTTGGCCTCCCAAAGTGCTGGGATTACAGGCGTGAGCCAGCGTGCCCGGCCCAGAGTGATAAAACTTTGGGGATGGTAGAAGAGAAGGAAGAATGCAGTGCAGGAAGGATGGTATTTGGGACCCTTTTGCCAGTGTACAAGATTATTTCAAAGTGCACACTTTATTTAATAGTACTGTAGTTAGTTAGCATACCCAGAATAAATCATTCCCTTTTCCTCCCTGCTAAAAATTAAATCTAAAATTATATCCATTTCCATAAATTCATTCATTCTTTAGTTCAACAAATATTTGAGCATCAGTTATATAACGGGCCCTGTTCTAAGCATTTATGATCTCGTGAATGAAACAAAGTCTTTGTCCTCAAATAGTTTACATTTAATGGAGCAGAAAGGACAATAAGTAAATATATATTGTGTTAGTTGACAGTACCTTTTAAATAACATTAGGGAAGAACTCTAAAGAGTAATGTTTGATCAGAGACGTAAAAGGAAAAAAATGAGTGGAAAAAGAACATTCCTCAGGTAGAGAAAACAAGAGAAACAGCCCTGAAGGGGAAGTTGATCCCTGTTGTTTGAGGAACAGCAGTCATAGTGAAAGGCAAGTCAGGAGAGCCAGGGGCCACATTGTTTGGTCCTGGTAGGTGACGGGAAGGACTGTGGGTTTTGTTCTGGATGTGGTGGGAGTCCACTGGAGGGTTTGAAAGAAGTGTGACATCTGATTCAGGGGAAAACTGGTCCTTCTGCTTTGCGCTTTGTTACTTCTCAGTGCTTTATACTGTTGTATATCTTTTCTTGTTGTAGATCGTCTATGCTGAAAGACCTCTCACAGACAACCACAGATCATTGGCTTCTTATGGCTTGAAAGATGGGGACGTTGTGATTTTACGACAGAAGGAGAATGCAGACCCTCGACCTCCAGTGCAGTTCCCAAGTAAGACATCTGGTGGTTGAGCATCCCCCAGCACAACCATCAGCAGGTAGCAGAGCATAGCGCCTCAGAGTTTTGGATTTGCTTTGGATTCAGACTACAGAATACAGATCCTGACTCTGCCTTTTCCCTGCCATGTAACCTTGAACAAGTATTTTAACGTCTCTAAATTGGTTTCCTCTTCTATAAGATAGGTGCCATAATTAACCCCAACTCCTAAAGCTGACGTGAGGCTAATGCATGTAAAATCTTAGCACATAGCAAGCCCTCAATAAATGTTAGCTTCTGTTATCAGTGATAATTATACAGTAATCTTTATCCTTGGGAAGGACTTGAAAGAATACATAAGCCTATGATTTTGCTACTTTGTGTCTGTCCTTCAGTGGCCAGCCTTTCTGGAGCATTTTATAGCCAGCCAGGCACTTGGAGCTGCATTTCACATGATCTCATAACTTGGTTGTGGGGGGATTTCATACTAATTTGCATAATAATTTATAATTATGAAGCTCAGATTTTAAATGCTGTCTTTAAAGTTACATAGCTATTATGTGAGGGCACAGGAATTAAAATTTGATGCTTTTTCCATTATGCTGAACTTGATAAACATTAAGCAGCTTGACCACCAAGTTGTGGTTCTTTCCCACCAGCTGTGTGAATCACATACAAAGAAACGTTTATCTATCTTTGATGCTCCTTTTATAATAGATGTTTATAGTCTGAAATCTGTGCATTGGGATTTAGTAGGTTCTATGTCACTGAAATAATATGCAGAATTGTGTGGATGTGAACGTGTGTGTGCACTGGATAGAGAGAAGGTCATAGCTTTGTTCAGATACTTGAAGTGGCTCATGATCCACAAAATGTTTATAAGGTCTTAATGTGAAACAGCTTGGTGAAATGTGTGGTTTTTTTCCATTCACTGCCATATTCAGATAGATTTTCTTAAATAGTGTTTAGCCTGTAGGTCACGAGTTTTAAAGTTTATGGTGACAGATGCTGGCAGAGTCTGGGTGATGACAGACTGACTGCAGTTTTAACCACAGTGTTTCCATTCAGCCTGAAACTGGAGCTTACTGAGACCATCAAGGACCAGCTCCACCAGATCTGGAAGACATTAGTCCCTTGGGGCCACAGTTAAACTTTAGAAAGAAGTTAAAACTTCTTTCTGAAGAAGTTAAACGTATTTAAACAACTGTGACAATCAGTAAAAACCACATCTTCCTTTGGTTAATTTGATGAGATTGTTAATTCCGGAATTCTTTTTTTTTTTCTCCTCTGTATTGTTGCTTATGGACAAGAGAGCCAACAGGTTGGGGCGGGAGTGATCTGGTCTATTAAGTAAACATGTTTTTGAGAATTATTCTGAAGTGAATGGACTCTCAAGATAATGTATAACAGGAGTGGAGATAAAATTTCTTGACCTGCAAAGAGGGCCCACCCATATATGTTTTTCTGGCTGGTATAGATTTACTACTTCACAGAGATCATCCTCTTCACTTCACCATTTCCTTGGTTGGGAGTTGAAGAAAGTGGCTAGTTGAACCCCTGCTAAAGGGTAGAAATGTTACATCATGAGTTTAAGCATTCTCTTTTTCTATCTGAGGTCCAAAAAGGCTTCAGGATAGTCCCAGACTTGAGACAAGTTTGTTTGTTTTTTGATTTTTTAGTTTATATAAAATCCTTAATAGTGCAAGGATTGTGCTGTAATTCCGATCACTGTGGAATTGCTTAGTGTACTGTCATTTATAACATTAAGCACAATTATCTTTAAGAAAAGTATTCAGTTGTTCAGACAAGTTTGACCATCAGATATATTTTTTGGAGCTGAAGGAATGTCAGTTGACTCAGGCCTAGCCCCTCATTCTGGCTGTCCTTGTTTACTTTTCTCTTCTTCAATTTTCTTTTTTAAATAACAGTTTTATTGAGATGCAATTCATGCATTTAAATGATTTTTTTTACTATATTCATGAGTTGTGTAACCATCACCACAGTCCATTTTAGCATATTTTCATTACCTTAAAAAGAAATCCTGTACCCATTTATAGTCATTTCTCATTTCCCCCTAGGCTCCGCAACCTAGACAACTACAAGTCTACTTTCTGTCTCTATGTATTTACCTGTTTGGAACATTTCATATAAATGGGGTCATACAATATGTGAGTCCGTTGTGTAAGGATTAAAATTCCGTTTTATCTTCCTTTCATTTTAGTAAGGTCAGTTCCGCTTGGCATATAGAACCTGGGAGTTGTAGCTTCTAAACTGTGGTAGCTTTTGGTGTACTCAGCACTGAGAACCTATGCAAGTCCCTTTTCTTCTTTCTTTTCTATAAAATGATGACACTTTTTAGCTCCCCAAGGGCATGAGAAGAGTTAGCAGAGATGCACAGATTAAAGTATAAATTCGGAGAACTATTAAGAACTTCCCTGAGCCAATACGTTTAGCACTGACTTGCAGAATTTAGCATCTAATATTTATGCTGCTCACTTGACATATATAATATCCTTTGATCCGGCCGGGCGCAGTGGCTCACATTTATAATCCCAGCACTCTGGGAGGCCAAGGTGGGTGGATCACCTGAGGTCAGGATTTCGAGACCAGCCTGGCCAATATGGTGAAATCCCATCTCTACTAAAAATACAAAAATTAGCTGGGCGTAGTGGCACACGCCTGTAATCCCAGCTACTCGGGAGGCTGAGGCAGGTGAATCACTTGAACCCAGGAGGCAGAGGTTGCAGTGAGGCAAGATCGTGCCATTGCACTCCAGTCTGGGCAACAAGGCAAGACTCCGTCTCAAAAAAAAAAAAAAATTCTTTAATCCAAGCGCCAAGGCTGTTTGAACCATATGTCAGACCAGAGTAGGATTTTTCTCAAGAACAACATCCAGACTTATGCAATTATATTTATTGAAACTAGCTTTAATTTTTTTTTTTTTTTTTTTTGAGACAAAGTTTCGCCCTTGTTGCCTGGGCTGGAGTGCAATGGCACCATCTCGGCTCACTGCAACCTCCACCTCCTGGGTTCAGGTGATTCTCCTGCCTCAGCCTCCTGAGTAGGTGGGATTACAGGCAACCGTGACCACGCCCGGCTAATTTTTGTATATTTAGTAGAGACGGAGTTTCACCATGTTGACCAGGCTGGTCTTGAACTTCTGACCTCAGGTGATCCAGCCACCTTGACCTCCCAAAGTGCTGGGATTACAGGTGTGAGCCACCATGCCTGGCCACTTTAATTATTTAAAAACATAAATTAAAAACCTGATGTCTATTGTGAGATATTTTATAAGCTAAAAATTTGGGCTTACTACCATCACCTTCCCCCTATTTTTCTTCTTCTATCAATTCACTATCAGCCTGCAGGCTTTATATTCAGAGTCAGCATGAGAAAGAACAAGGTTAAAGTCTACAGTTACCTTTGCTGCTGTCACGTACCATGTATGAGCAAGTGTTCTGCTGTTTCCTTCAAGTGCTTGTTTTTGTAGAGTAATTTGAGTAAACTGAATTGATTTTCCCCAACAGACTTACCCCGAATAGATTTCAGTAGTATAGCTGTGCCTGGCACATCAAGTCCCCGGCAGCGCCAGCCACCAGGAACACAGCAGTCCCACTCATCTCCTGGAGAAATAACTTCATCTCCTCAGGGCTTGGACAATCCAGCCTTGCTCCGAGATATGTTGCTGGCCAACCCCCATGAGCTGTCCTTGCTGAAGGAACGCAATCCACCCCTGGCAGAAGCTCTGCTCAGTGGAGACCTTGGTAAGCTTATAAATTTGGAAGGCTGTTAGGCTGGCCTGAGGCGAAGAAGCTGTGTCATAGCAAATGTGAAGAGACTCAAGCAACACTGTGTCACATGATTTATTGAACATACCAGTTTTCTCTCTGTGAGAGGTAAATTAGTGCTAAAGTCAAAAGCTGAGTTAATTGGAAACAGCAATAGAGTTTTAGAAGTGAAATCCATCTAGGCCACCCCCCTCGGTTTACTTTTTGTTTTCCTCATTGTTTTTGGCAGCACATAACCTAGGTACTGATTTTTTTTTTTATTTTTATTTTTTGAGACGGAGTCTTGCTCTTTCGCCAGGCTGGAGTGTAGTGGCATGATCAGTGTCCCAAGTAGCTGGGACTACAGGCGTGCACCACCACACCTGGCTAATTTTTGTATTATTAGTAGAGATCGGGTTTCACCATATTGGCCAGGCTGGTCTCAAACTCCTGACCCCGTGATCCACCCATCTCGGCCTCCCAAATTACTGAGATTACAGGCGTGAGCCATCACTCCCAGCTCATGTTAGGCTTTTCACTCAACTTAATGCTTTTTAGATCCATCTGTATTGTGTGCATTAGTAGTTCAGATAACCATTGTCATAATACCTTTTAATCTCTTATATCAGCATATCTAATCACCAAAGACAGTGATGATGGGGCATTTAAGTTTGCACACTTAAATGTACCACCATTTAAGAAATTGCAAAATAGGCCGGGCGCAGTGGATCACCTGAGGTCAGGAGTTCAAGACCAGCCTGGCCAACGTGGTGAAACCCCATCTCTACTAAAAATACAAAAAATAGCTGGACATGGTGGCAGGCACCTGTAATCCCAGCTACTTGGGTGGCTGAGGCAGGAGAATCACTTGAACCCGGGAGGTGGAGGTTGTAGTGAGCCAAGATTGCACCATTGCACCCCAGCCTGGGCAACAAGAGCGAAACTCCATCTCAAAAAAAAAAGAAAGAAATTGCAAAATAGGTTCTTGTTGTAACATACATCTTATAGCAAGCAGTGTTTTCTCTACTAATTTTCCTGCCTATTCATCAGAACACACACAAAATATAGGTAGACTAAAAATAGTTTATACTTAATTTATCTGGCTTAAGGCAGGGCATGTTATAAAGGAAATGAAACTAGAAGAGGAAAAGGAGGTTATATAATGCTGTATTTTGTTTCTAGGTAATAGGATAATGAGAACAATGGGGAAGGGAGGAGTGGGGACATTCATCTGCCACATGGTCACTCCCCACCATTTTAAATTGGAAAGTCATTACCTCTGAGTAGAAACAATATGATAGATAATTTCTTATAAAAGATTTTTGCAAATACTTTAAAAAAAAAACAAAAAACAAAAAACAGGGTCTCACCATGTCACCCAGGCTGGAGTGTGTGGTGCGATCACAGCTCACTGCAGCCTCGACCTCCTGGGCTCAGGCCATCTCCCCACCCTTGAACCCCCATCCAACAGTAGTTGGGACTACAGGCACGCACCACCACGCCCAACTAATTTTTATATTTTTTGTAGAGACAAGGTCTTGCTATGTTGCTGAGGCTCGTCTCGAGCTCCTAGGCTCAAACGGTCCTCCTACCTCAGCCTCCCAAAGTGTCGAGATTATAGGCATGAGCTACCACACCCAGCCACAAATACTTTCTTTACACTGAATTTAAATGATGAAATAGCCTTGACTCAGAGAATAGAAAGTAAATGTAATTGCTCATTTCAAATAAGCTTTAGGCATCCTCTCTGCATCTCTTGCAGTTGTAGTTTGAGAAATTGTTTGGTGTGGAAAAGTACTGATAAAGGTTGAAAATATAGTGGTATTTAAGATTTTTCTCCCTTATTTTTGTAGAGAAATTTTCTAGAGTCCTGGTGGAGCAGCAGCAGGACCGAGCCCGGAGAGAGCAAGAAAGGATTCGTCTGTTTTCTGCTGATCCCTTTGACCTTGAAGCTCAGGCAAAGATAGAAGAAGATATAAGGTAATGACCTGTTCATCTAAAGAACAAGACTTAGAGACTTCAGATTTCCCAAACTGCAGGTTATCTGACATTAGTTGGGCATCTGCTTAGAGGTAGCTTCTGTTGTGCAGTTGAGATAGTAACCTCAGTCTTTTAGGTTAGTCTCTCCTCTTTCATTTTCTATGCATTTCGATTCGACATGACAAAGATATAGGTGCTTAGTTTAATGACTTTCTTTGTAAAATTTTAAGGAAGACTCCCTGACTAGCAGACAGAGCATCATAACACAGCTCTAGATAAATGACCCCCGGACTGAGCAGAAACTACCATCTGGTGACACCACAAGGCTGGTTGCATATTACATGGGCTGATTTGACTCTCTTTCTTTAGACATATTGTATAAGTCCTGATTAAATCCAGGGCTTAAATATGATTGGATTAGAGAGGGCTCTGCGCCAATGGAACATTGGTAGTCCTAAGTCTGTTTTCCTGCTGCATTTCTTGTACTGGCCTCAGTGGATAAACTGAATGCTGGACATGTTTCCAGCTCTCAGTTTCTGTAATGCAGTGGTTCTCACCTGGGGCTATAGTAAAATCACATGAGAAGCTTTTAAAAATGCAGATGCTTGGGCTCTTCTCCCAAATCTGATGAATCAGAATTGTCAGGCATGGAGCTCAAGCAAGGACAGTGGCGCTGTTCCGGCCTCAGTCACACTGATAGTCACAAGCAAGATTCTGTTCAGTCGTTCTCTGAAAAAAAGGACAGCTGCTTTTCCTGCCTCAAGTCAGTTTTTGTTGCTAATTGTGAAGAACTTAGTATAACGAAGAAGAAGATAACAGCAACAATACTTACTACGCTTAGACTACTTAGCCTTTTAGGGACCGTGTCATCATTTCGGTTTCAGTTATTTAAATGAAGCCTAACTTGGTCATTGTATTACACTATCAACTTAGAAATCAAATCATGCTTTTTTAAACTTCTTATTCTTTTTATCTTTTTTTTTTTTTTTTTTTTTTTTTGAGACAAGGTCTCACTCTGTCACCCAGGCTGGAGTGCAGTGGCACAATCACAGTTGACTGCAGCCTGGACCTCCCCGAGACTGAGGTGTTCTCACCTTAGCCTCCCAAATAGCTGGGAATACAGGCATCTGCCATCACGCCCAGCTAATTTTTTCATTTTTTGTAGAGACAGGATTTCACTGTGTTGCGCAGGCTGGTCTTGAACTCCTGAGCTCATGCAATCCATGTGCCTCGGCCTCCCAAAGTGCTAGGATTATAGGCATGAGCCACTGCACATAGCCCTTCCTTCTTCTTCTTTTTTCTTTTTAATTTTTTCTTTTTTTTGAGACAGCGTTTCGCCATGTTGGCCAGGCTAGTCTCAAACTCCTGACCTCAATTGATCTCCTACCTCAGCCTCTCAAAGTGCTGGGATTACAAGTGTGAGCACTATGTCCTGCCTCTTACTCTTCTTACTAAATTTGAAATCAGAAATACAGGCTAGTCCTGGTGGCTCCTGCCTGTAATCCCAACACTTTGCTTGAAGCCAGGAGTTTGAGATCAGCCTGGGCAGCAAAGTGAGACTCTGTCTTTACAAAAAATAAAATAAATAAGCCAGGTGTGGTGGCATGCACCTGCAGTCCCAGCTACTCAGGAGGCTGAGGCAGGAAGATCACTTGAGCCCAGTAGTTGGAGGCTGCAGTAAGCTATGATTGTACCACTGCATTCCAACCTGGGCAAGAGAGTGAGACCCCCATCTTAGGAAAAAAAAAAGCAATATAATTGTACACTAGAATTAATTGACAGCCATAAGTCATTACGAAACTCCGTCTCAAAAAAATAAATAAGAATAGAAGTGAAATAGAGAGTGTCCATATGGCTCATGTTTCTTTCTAGGGCTTGAGTGAAGGAAATAGGGTGACACATCTATTCTCTTCCCCACCCCAGGCCTAAGACGGAGTCTTGCTCTGTCGCCCAGGCCTGAGTGCAGTGGCCCCATCTCGGCTCATTGCAGCCTCCACCTCCCAAGTTCAAGCAATTCTCCTGCCTCAGCCTTCTGAGTAGCTGGGATTACAGGCATGCACCACCACACCCGGCTATTTTGGTATTTTTAGTAAAGATGGAGTTTCACCATCTTGGCCAGGCTGTTCTCAAACTCCTGACCTCAGGTGATCCACCCTCCTCGTCCTCCCAAAGGGCTGGAATTACAGGTGTGAGCCACTGTGTCTGGCCGCATCCATTCTTTGAAAGGTGAAAACCTTGTACCTCTGAAGAGACTCTCTACATATGGACCCCAGAAAAGCCAAAGTAGCTGGTGTTATTGCAGAGGATTTTTTGTTGAAACTCCTTTGGGTTGGAGTCCATGCAAGATGAAGTATACAATTAATTTTAGGTTATTTCTATGTTTAATAATGTGCAATAGCATAAAACCTGTGTAATTATATAAAATGTCTATTAAAGTTTCATTTGGCTTGCTACACCAGTGATTACACAGGGTATGTGAACACTGAGGTTCGATAGTTTTCATATTTGCCTAAAGGAAGGTGCCTTTGACTTTCTGAGTTTAAATTCTGTTGCAAAATGACTGATAAAGCCATCGGTTCACTTGAGCTAGATTATTATTATGAAAAGAACAGAAACTGTAGTTACAGCAGGAGTCAGCAGAGTTTTTTTTGTTTATTTATTTTGAGACAGGGCCTCCGACGTTTAGGCTGGAGTGTGGTGGCACGATCATGGCTCATAGCCTCAACTTCTTAGGCTCAAGTGATCCTCCCCCATCAGCCTCCTGAGTAGCTGGGTCTATAGGCACACCACCATACCTGGCTAATTTTTCTTGTATTTTGTAGAGACGAGGTTTCACCGTGTTGCCCAGTCGTGTCTTGAAGTCCTGGGCTCGAGTGATCTGTCCAGCTCCCAGAGTGCTTGGATTATGGGTGTGAGCCACCACGCTTGGCGTGAGGTTTATTTTTTGTTTGTTTGTTTGTTGAAGAGACAGGGTCAGCACCATAAAACAGGGCAAAAAAAAAAAAAAAGTGTCTTGCTCTGTCATCTAGGCTGGAGTGCAGTGGTGCCATCCTAGCTCACTGCAGCCTCAGCCTCCCAGGACCAAGCAATCTCTTGCCTCAGTCTCCTGAATAGCTGGGACTACAGGCTTGTGCTACCATGCCCAGCTAATTATAGTGATAGGGTCTCACTGTGTTGCCCAGGCTGGTGTCAAACTCCTGGCCTCAAGTGATCCTCCTGCCTTGGCCTCCCAAAGTGCTGGTATTATAGGCATGAGCCGCTGTGCCAGGCCTTAGTGGACTTTCTATAAATGGGCAGATAGTAAATATTTTAGTCTTTGCAGACCATACAATCTGTGTTGCTCATGTTCAACTCCGCTGCTGCCATGTGAAAGCAGCCATAGACAGTAGGACAATATGTAAATGCACTGTATCACTGTGTTCCCATAAAACTTTTTTTGCCTAAACAGCAGGCTATGATTTACCAACCCTGGATTTACAGTGTAGGTTATCCCGAATCTTAGAACCTGTTCTGTTAGTGTCTCAGTCTTCAGGTAAGTTGCCCAGCCACTGACCTAGTTTCCATTAATGTTGGTAGTATTTGATAATGTTTTTAAAAGGAGATTGATTCATGCTGTTTTAAGGTAGTAGAAAGAAACTGGGAATAAACATGAGATGTTGGAGTAAGCAAGAACTCCTTTTTGTTGCTTTTCTCATGTAAGAATTAGAGTTGTGTTGATTTTTTTGTTTTCTTTTCCTTCCTTTTGCTGGGGAGAGATAGGGTTTCACCATGTTGCCCAGGCTGGTCTGAAACTCCTGATCTCAAACTCCTGAGCTCAAGGGATCCACCTATTTTGGCCTTCCAAAGAAAGTGCTGGGACTACAGGTGTGAGCCACTGCACCTGGCATGTTGATTTTTTTTTTTTTTTTTTTGGTGTCTCACTCTGTCTCCCAGGCTGGAGTATAGTGGTGCGATCTCAGCTCACTGCAACCTCCGCCTCGCGGGTTCAAGCAATTCTACTGCCTCAGCCTCCTGAGTAGCTGGGATTACAGGTGAATGCCACCACGCCCGGCTAGTTTTTCTATTATTAGTAGAGATGGGGTTTCACCATGTTGGCCAGACTGGTCTTGAACTCCTGACCCCCGGTGATCCACCTGCTTTGGCCTCCCAAAGTGTTGGGATTACAGGCATGAGCCACCGTGCGTGGCCAGCATGTTGAATTTTTAAACAAATTATTTCATGGATCAAATGAACTATGAAACACATGTAGTTTTAAGCGATGGATGCAATTTTTTTGTAGCATAAGCTGTTATATGAGCACTGTATACTAGATGCTTTGTACCTCTTGGCAACCTAGGTAACAATTATCCTTAGTGTACAGGTTAGAAAACCCAGCCCTGGAGATGAAGCAGCAGGTGCAGCACAAGAAGTTGAAATATTTGTGTTTTCTGTTTGTGAACTTTTTGTAATGTTCTGGGCTTAGGAAATGTATTCAGATACCCAGTAAATCCTCAGTTAAAATTGGAACATTCCCGAAATTCTAACATTCTGCCAGAAAAATGCGGTTGTAACCCTTGCTCTCCAGTTTCTTATTTCTGAGCATATAAAGGCAGCTCAGTGTCTTACATAGGGTAATTTTTATGCCTTTAGATTTTCTGCCAGCTGTTTATCTTACTGCCTCTTAGGAAATGATCTCTTGCCCCATATAGCACCAATTTTTCTATGACTCGGCTGCTGTGCTTGGGGCAAAAGATATGTACAAATCTGTTTTTTAATATTATGACTTTGAAACTAATTTCTCTCCATGGAATTAATGCTTTCAGTGTCCCTGGTCTTGTTCTGTTACAGGCAACAGAACATTGAGGAAAACATGACAATAGCTATGGAAGAGGCTCCGGAAAGTTTTGGCCAAGTAGTGATGCTTTATATTAACTGCAAAGTGAATGGACATCCTGTGAAAGCCTTTGTTGACTCAGGTGACGTCTCTGTCTTTTATTTCTTGGTCTCCCCTCCAACATCTTTACCTGACACGGGAGAAGGGGAGGCTCAAGCATCCGTTCAGATGGCTGTACTTTTTTCTTTTTTCTTTTTTTTTTTTTTGAGACAGAGTCTTGCTCTGTCACCCAGGCCAAAGTGCAGTGGCGTGATCTTGGCTCACTGCAACCTCTGTCTCCTGGGTTCAAGTCATTCTCCAGCCCCGGCCTCCCGAGTAGCTGGGATTACAGGCGCCTACCACCACGCCCGGCTAATTTTTACATTTTTAGTAGAGATGGGGTTTCACCATGTTGGTCAGGCTGGTCTTGAACTCCTGACCTCAAGTGATCCACTGCGCCTGGCCCAGATGGCTGTAGGTCTTTAGGCTGCTAACTCACCAGCCTGGGACTTAACTGTTTCACTTGCCAGGCATTCTGTTGGTGTTAGGTTTCTTTCTTTAATCATTTCTTAACCAATTTTGTATTTTGTGGTGTCTCCTTTATCTTCCTAGCTCCCCTTATGTAGCATCCTGAATTTCTTGGATATTTCTGTAAAAAACTGGGAATACATAGGTTTAGAAGAAGGAGCTATAAAAGGAGTTGCGTAGGGTATAGGTCAAACACATTTCAGCCTGGCCTGTGCAACAGCACTTTGCCAAGATTTGGGAGCAGTGTAAAGCTGTCTGGGTATGGTTCTTACCCTTAAAGAACTTAACAACCAGGTAAGGAGACAGGGATTCTTCTGCTTGAGGGTTCAGTTAATTCACATACTAGTTGGCACCTTTTCTGTCAGTAACAACTGTTTGCTTTTTAATAAGACTACACCATGCAGCATTTTGTGGGTGTATGACTGAGTGGTCTCATACATCTTAATTCTGGGTGTCTCACTCAAGGCTGTAAGATAGGTGAGTTCCTAGAGTAAAAAAATTCCTTGCTCAAATAATATTTTCCCCCTTCGCTGTATATTTCTATATAAAAAGGAAAAAAAGTATTTTCTTTCATTTATTCATCTACACATTCCTGAGCACAGGCTGAGTTTCAGCTCTCTCTCTCTCATTTTTTAAAGAGAGGGTCTCTGTCACCCAGGCTAGAGTGCGGTGGTGCAGTCAGCTCACTTCAGCCTCCAACTCCTGGGCTCAGGTGATCCTCCAGCCTCAGCCTCTCAAGTAGCTGGAACTACAGGCATGTGCACCCATACCTGGCTGATTTTTTAACTTTTTGTAGAGACAGGGTTCCCCTGTATTGTGCAGGCTGATTGGGAACTCCTGGCCTCAACTCTCATTAAGAGTTTGTACCTTGAGACTGGGTGTAGTGGCTCATGCTTGTAATTCCAGCATTTTGGGAGGGTGAGATGGGAGAATTGCTTGAGCCCAGGAGTTTTGAGACCAGCCTAGGCAATATGGGGAAACCTCGCCTCTACAAAAAATACAAAAATTAGCCGGGTGTGGTGGTGCATACCTGTAGTCCCAGCTACTGGGGAGACTGAGGTGGGAAGATCACCTGAGCCTGTGGTGACAGCAGAGGTCAGGGCTGCAGTGAGCTATGATCATGCCACTGTGCCCCAGCTTGGGTGAGTGAGACCCTGCCTTCGGGGAAAAAAAAAAGGAGTTTGTATCTTGAGATACAGACATTCCTGGGAGAAGTAAATTTGCTGATTATTCAGTTTAAAAAATATCTGTTATGTGTAGGGCCTTGTGCTGAGTGCTTGGTGATAAGACTTAGTGACTGGAGCCTCAGAGGTCCCCTGTGTGAGTGACAGACAAACACATAGGAGACGCTAATAGAATACTCAGTGTGTATTGATTCCTTATTGTGTGCCAAGCACCATGCTAGGTGCTTAATATAATCATCTTACTCAATTTTATTTCATCCTCAGAACATTTCTATGTACTTTGTTCTACTATAATTCCTGTTTTATCCATAAGGAAACATAGATATAGAGAGGTCACATTCTCTACTCTGTCTTTTACACATAAGGAAACTTAGAGGGATCAAGTCACGCTTCCAGGTATACAGAGTTCGTGGGTGGTGGGCTTTGGATTCAGCCCCAGGTCCCCTTGATGCCAGAAATCTCAACCACTGTGCAAAAATCAGGTGAATGTTGGATGGCTGTAGAGACCACATTCTCACTCTGACCGAGGTGCTCAGGAGAGTCTTTCCAAAAGATAGCATTTGAGCTGAGGCTTTGGAAAATGCAGGAGAGCAGTGAAAGGGGCCCTTCTCATCCTGGGTTGCTTACTTTAATAACTTGCTTTTGTAAATTAAAGTTAAGGAGGAAGAAAAGAGAGAATTGCCTTTCCAAATTCCCTTTTCCTTCATTATTTCTGGGCCTTTTTGAATCTAACCTTTCTGAAATGCCAAGAACTTTTATTGCTTATAAAGTGTAGGGTACCTGTGAGTAATATGAGCAGGAAGTGTTGGAATTGAGTGAGAGGCGAGGTCATTGCAAAAGGGCAGTCAGTTAGGGAGGAAGTGGGTCTTGAGCTGGATCTTGAAGCATCGGTGGAATTCAGAAAAAAAAGCAGGGGAGGGAGCATTTTACAGGAGGGTCAAAGTGAGTGAATGGCAAAGGGGACATATTCCTCCTGCTGAAGCAGAGGGTTTAGAGTAGTTGGAATGTAAGGCTGGAAAGAAATGGTGGAGCCAGGATGGGGTGGGATCTGAAGCTGTGGTGATGGTGGTTTGAAACTAATCTCATAAGGAGTGGAAACCATTGAGGACTTTTAAGCAGATGAAGAAGTAAGTGATTTGAAAATGGTGCTATTGGCCCAGTGCAGTGGCTCAAACCTGTAATCCGAGCACTTTGGGAGGCTGAGGCGGGTAGATCACTTGAGGTCAGGAGTTCAAGACCAGCCTGGCCAACGTGGTGAAACCCCATATCTACTAAAAATACAAAATCAGCCAGGCATGATGGTGGCATGCCTGTAATCCCAGCTACTTAGGAGGCTGAGGCAGGACAATCGCCTGAACCCGGGAGGCAGAGATTGCAGTGGGCTGAGATCACACCACTGCACTCCAGCCTGGGCAACAGAGCAAAACTGTGTTTCCAAAAAAAAAAAAAAAAAAAAGTGATATTTTAGGAAAACTAAAGGTGGACACAAATCTGGAAAATTCTGTACCCCTAAGGGTCACAACAATATCCTTGCTTTAAATTACGCATCTACGGAGTGGTTTGGAAGCCAGAACAATTGTCCTCTTGTAAGGGAATGGCAGTGTAAGCCAGGCTGATCACTATGGTTAGAAGAAACAGCATCAGGACAGGCACAGTAGCTCAAACCTGTAATCCCAGCACTTTGGGAGGCCAAGGCGGGTGGATCACCTGAGGTCAGGAGTTCAAGACCAGCCTGGCCAACGTGGTGAAGCCCCATCTCTACTAAAAATACAAAAAATAGCCAGGCATGGTGGTACTTGCCTCTAATCCCAGCTACTTGGGAGGCTGAGACAGGAGAATCGCTTGAACCCAGGAGATGGAGCTTGCAGTGAGCCGAGATTGCGCCATTGAACTCCATCCTGGGCAACAAGAGTGAAACTCAGTCTCAAAAAAAAAAAAAAGAAGGAAGGGCATCAGAAATAGCAGAAATTGCGTAGACCTTATTTACAGGTTTGAGAAGAAAGAAGACTAGGAGAAGAGTCAAAAGTGAACAATGCCCGGGTTTTATGGCTGCGAGAAAATAATCCCATTGGCAAAGACAGAGAAATCCAAAGTGGGAATTATTTGGGGAGAAAGAGTTTTATGCCTGTTGGCTTTGACAGAAATGTCCAGTGCATAAGAATGTAGAACTAGAGTGTCAGGGAGAAATTAGGATTGTAAAGATTACAGAAGCGACTGTGTTCTACATAGGCCAGCCCGCCGTGTACATGTTTCTGGGAGAGAAAATAACCTAAGTGCCCTCATATTTAAAGGGAAGAGAGTCTAATTGTTGGAGCAGAGTATGGGAGTCCACTTCTAAATTTTGGAAGACTGCATGATTTATTAATAGTAGACTATAGCGTCCCAGTGTGGGGTTTTTGTTTTTAATTTTACTTTTTGAGCAGATAAAGTAGTAAATAACGTACTTACCTGCTTACATAGTGAGACAGGATATTACTATGTTGCCCTAGCTGGTTTCCCACTCCTTGGCTCAGGTGATCCTCCTGTCTTGGCCTCCTAAAGTACGATTACAGGCGTGAGTCACTACACCCAGCCCAAAATTTGATATAAAAACAACTTGATAGGGCCAGACACTGTGGCTCACACCTGTAATGCCAACACTTTGGGAAGCTGAGGTGGGCGGATCACTTGAGGTGAGGAGTTCCAGACCACCCTGGCCAGCGTGGTAAAACCCCATCTCTACTAAAAATACAAAAATTAGCTGGACGTGCCGGGCGCAGTGGCTCACGCCTGTAATCCCAGCACTTTGGGAGGCCGAGACAGGTGGATCACGAAGTCAGGAGATCGAGACCATCCTGGCTAACACGATGAAACCCCATCTCTACTAAAAATACGAAAAATTAGCCGGGCATGGTGGCGGGCGACTGTAGTCGCAGCTACTTGGGAGGCTGAGGCAGGAGAATGGTGTGAACCCAGGAGGCGGAGCTTGCAGTGAGCTGAGACTGCGTCACTGCGCTCCAGCCTGGGCGACAGAGCGAGACTGTCTCAACAAAAAAAAAAAAAAAAAAAAAAAAGCTAGACATGATGGCGCAAGCCTGTTAATCCCAGGTACTCAGGAGGCTGACGCGGGAGAATCGTTTGAAGCTAGGAGGTGACGGCTTAGAGATACTCGGTAAGAAGTGCAAAGTACTGCTAATTTAGCATTGCCATCTGTAAACACAGGACGTAACTGCTTTCTACTGGTGAAGTTTTAAAATGTCATTTAATTATTGCATCGCTACAGAATATTCTTCCCTCAGTGTCAAATTTTACATCGTGTTTCAGATTACAGAGTAGAACTGAAAGTTGAATTAGGCAGGGCAGGACACTTGCTAGGTAGAAATGATTTTATAGAGACAAAAGCCTTGGGGTGTGCTTGGTTTTTGCTTTGTTATTATTTAGGCGCTGTATTTTGAGTCTTCTCACAAAGTGGATTTTGTTTTTATTGTCTGATGTTTCTCTACTCCTCCAGGTGCCCAGATGACTATTATGAGCCAAGCTTGTGCAGAAAGGTGTAATATAATGAGACTGGTGGACCGTCGGTGGGCAGGGATTGCCAAAGGAGTGGGCACCCAGAAGATTATTGGAAGGGTACATCTAGGTGAGCAAAAGGCACTGGGGCTTGCTGTCTTTCTATAGGCTTATTTGTAGGTAGGGTAGTCGATTTTCAAGTTTTTAGAGGGTCTTTTGTTGTTCTTATTTTGTTGTTGTTGTTTTAAATGCCTTTTGTGTGGGTATGTCTGAGTTAGTAAGCTTAATTTCTAGAAGTTTTAAATCCTGTCTGTCAAAGTTATGTGTTTCTGCTGGTTACAAACAAGTAGTCTCCTCTACGTTTCTGTTTCCTGAAGAGATAATCCCTTTCCGTCATTTTAGCTGATTTATTTTGATACTTACCTCCATATTTCTAAATAACATGTTTATTTTGCTGTTTACTCATATGACTGTGTTTGAGAGCTGAGCCATCTAATTGAATGTGATTGCTTTTCTTTCATGGCTAGTATTATTTTCTCTTAGAATTAATAATTGTCCTGTTTTTCTTACTTGGTTTCTTGCGTAGTATTCATCCCAGACATTTCCTAATTATGTAAATCTCCTTTCAAGCACATCCAATAGCCTGTACATTTCATCCTATCAAAGACACTTCTTGAGCCTGGACTGGCAGTTTCAGGCCTGCTTCAGAGCTGCTGTTTTGGAATTTAACTTGACTGAGTCCTGCAGATTCCTTTCTCTTCTGTCTTGTGTTGGATTACATGAATCCCTTGTCTTCCT